>NC_077230.1:153037366-153342705 GCF_027887165.1 Monodelphis domestica
ATTAAACACATATTATGAAGCATCAAGGTAGCACAATGGAAATTTCAAAGTGGTCAGCCTGAGAGAAGGGAATGAAGTAAAACATGTTTGGGGCTTTCCTGAAACAGTCCTCCAAAAGAGGGAAAGATCAGGATGGAAGAGGTAATTATACTGGGTGTTTTATAAGAAATGACAAGATACAGGAGTAAAGATGGGAGATCCTGGATTCAAATCTGATCTCGGATACTTCCTAGCTGTGTGACCTTGGGCAAGTCACTTAACCCTTATTGCCTAGTCATTATTGCTCTTCTGTATTAGAACTGATACTTTGTATGCATTCTAAGACAGAAGGTAAGAGGGTTTTGTGTATGTGTGTGTGTAAGAAATTAATGGAAAGGAGGGTTTATGTGGATACATACAAGTGCAAGTGAATTTTGGGGAACAACTAGAACCTAGATCTGTCTGCAATGTAATTTATATCAAAGAGAAAAATCTGATACAAGTTTATAATGATAGGCTGGCACCATAATGCAGAGGTATTTAAATGCCAAACTTATAACAGACCATGTATGGCCAGGACTCTTTTGTGCCAAGAAGTAATTTGTTCTACCATTATATTCTTTCTTTATGAAGACTGCTAATACAACTGATTTCTGCATTTTGGCCTTATACACCACTCTTTGGCCAAAAGAAAATAATGCAGCTGTGTGTGTTGAATAATAAGGCACTGAACTTTTGACCATTCTTTTCACTGTTTTAATATGATTTTAAAAAACTGTTATATTTGGAAGATTAGACAATGAATTTAAATCTGCTCTTTTATGGGAAATATCAAAATTGAAAAGAACCCCCACCTCTCCTAAAATTCAGTTTTTTGGATTCTTGATTTTTTAAAAATGCTTTATAGATCATAAATTATAATTATTAATGATTAACCTAAGAAGGGATTAATATGTGATTAGGAGACTCAATGATTAACTTGTCTCATTAAATATCCTTTTTTCTATTTTTCCACTGACAGTACATTATGTACCAGCCAGCTAAAGGAATTATCTCAGGGAGGAAGATTATTAAAAAGAAAACAAAGTGTTTTTAAAATGAATTTTTATAAAAGTATATGCATCAGGTAAAAAGATACAACTTTGTTGGTGTTGTGGGACAAAAAAAAAGAAAGAAAAGGAAGAAACCCAGAAGTTTAAGCCAGACGCTAATTTTTTTTTGCTTTTGTTTACATTTTCTTTGGGAAAAAAAATGAATTGGATTATCAGTCTTATCAGCTTACATTTTCCTTTAAAATGTTGAAATACATTTATTTTTATCTTATTTTATTGGAGCCATCCCCTTGGAGCATTGTTTTGCTATTGTTCAGTCATTTGTACTCACAAAGATGAGTCTTCCAGATTCCAGTGCTGTCACTCTATCCACTGTGCCACCTAGCTTCTTCTGAAGCATGTTAAGTAATATTTTAATGTAATTTAATTTATGCTTTTCAACTAATAATCCAATCTTTTACCTGAGGCCTAACCCAATTATTTCCTATTTATCATGGACATAACTTGCTTGGTATATATTTGTTTGCATGTGGTCTCCCTCATTAGATTGTAAACTCCTTGAGGACAGGGATTACTTTTGTTGTCTCGTTTTTATCCTCACTTCTTAACACAAGTTCATAAATCACATACTTGGATCTGGGAAGGATCTTAGAAGTCAGTCAGTCCAACTCTCATTTAGCAAATGAGGAAACTGAGTCTCAGAAAGTTTAAATAAATTGTCCAGGGTCATACAGGTAAATAAGTGGCCCAGATCCTCTTATTAAGAATCTATTGATATTTTCATTGCACAGTGTTATTTTCAGTAACAAAAGACTGCTTTCTTTTCCTGTCCAGTTGTCTCAGTGATATTATGGGTGATCACAAGAGAGATTGATGAAATGATAGGAACATAGCAAAAATTCTTCCTCATTCCTAGATAAATAACCTAGTACCATGATGGCAAAACTATGGCACTTGAGCCAAAGTGTACCAGAGATGGCTGCTCCCTTCCCCCTCTCCATAGGCACCAGAGGACATTTCTCACATCACCACTCTTCTTTGCCCAATAGCCCACTAGGAGTGCTTCCTCCCTCCTATGTCTGAGGTAAGGCAGGGGGCTTATAAACAGTGTGAGGGTAATAGTTTGGGCACTTAGTCTCAAAGAGGTTTGTTATCACTGATCTAGTGTGACAAGCATACCATCACTAGATATAAAAGAGTGTGAAATGATATGATGCTGATGATAATAAAGATGATATGATTTTGATAAAAATGATGATTATTTTGATGGTAATCATTATATCATGCTACCTAATTTGATCTATTCTGGTAGAGAAGTAAAATGATAATATTTCTACATTGACTTTAATTCATTTGACTTTTATTATAATATTTATATTTGTAAGATATTATTAGGGTAATAAGGCAATGACTGATGATTGGTCCCAACTCCCACTCTGGTACATGTCTTCAACAAATTACTCTTCCCCCATGATTCTAAAAAGAAGCTAATCTCTTTCTCATTTTTTAAACCCCAATCCTCATTATTTAAACAAATGAAATGTAGACAAATTTATATTATTCTCATTGAAAGGCATAATTAGTAATTCAAGCAGAAAATCTTATATTGTATTATGCAAATAATGCTTATTTGCATGTTACATGACACTTTTTGGTTATGATGAATGCAGTTTTTATAATCTTTGATAAACTTGATCAGGAAAATAAAAAGGATGAAGCAATACTATGCTATTTTTAAAAAATAACAATATTGTAACAGTTAAAATTAGTTTTTCTCTGCTAGAGGTATTATATTTTATAAGGTTTATTAAAGATCAAAATATAAAGAAAATACAAGTAAGAAAGGCATGTGTCTAGGCCCAAAGAGCCTATTCATGACCACTCACATCTTGCCTGCTAGGCGGAGAGCTGCGTGTGCTCCGAAGCGGAAGTAGGAAAAAGACCCAATAGCCTTTACGGCCAGGTTAAATAGAAAATCTTGACCTTTCCCAAGTGGAAATCTCAGTGAGATTAGAGGGCATTCTGGGAGCTAGCAAGGACTCCTGGGGTTTGGAGTCCAGAGTTCAAGTCTCCATTTTTACAATACTTGGTTTGATCCTCTGGGAAAAAGATTTTTTTTTTTCTCCAAAGGATCATGAAAGCATAATCAACCTAAAGATTACAATAATTTGAGGATAAGAGAAAAAAAAACAAAACAAAACCAATAATTTCTGCACTCATTGACAAAAAGCCAGTAAGGGGGCAGTCCCCTTTGGCATGAAAGTATACATTCAAATAAATGTTCAATCAACTACACCCAAAGTTCATTCTTGTGCAGCTTGTGGTCTGGAGGCTTCTTCATGGTGTCTTCTCCAACAGTTCAGTTTCTGGATTCGTAAAGGTACCATCTGTCTTTACCTAAAATTCTTCTTAAAAGAAATTGAAACTTTGCAATTTAAATAATAATTTTTTTTTTACATTTCCCCATGTTGTGGGTGATTGAAAAATACAGGATCACCTAGGGATGCATGGCTCAGGTATGAGGTATATGAATCAATTGGAAAAAGAAATTAAAAAGACATCAGAAAAATCCAAATAAAAAAATTTTCTGGATGAAAATATAGACTATCAAAGTCTTATGTGTAAAAATTCCAAGTAAAAGAAAAGTAAATTTATAACAGGTCCTAGAATTAGGGCCCAATAAAGTGATCTAAGGAATGATGCATTTACCCAGTCAGTAGCCAGGACTACAGAAAGTTATCACACTATGAAAGACAGAAAAGAGACCAGATTATAGGAGCCAAGGTTTGGGGATACTCGTCTGTGAGTATTTTCAGAGTGAGTGTGGACACAAGGAAAGCCTATGTTGTAACAAATGTTAAACACAGTAACCTCGAGTCTTCACACTAGGTTCAAAACCTTTGCATTAGCCTAGAAGTGCATCAGTCCATCCTGGATTAGGTTTTCTTTGGCCCTGTGCAATGGTTCTTTTGTGTATATCTTGTCCTGGAATCAGACAGAATTATTAAGTAAAGTCCCATAATTTATTTTAAATAATTAGTGGCATCATTTTTATAGTCTTAAGCTTTTGGGATATGCATTGACATTATAGCAAATGTATCTTAAACTTATAGTACTGAAAAATCAAAAAGTTAAAGAAAATCTTAATGCTGGTGACATGTGCTTCAAATATTAAAAAGAGAGAAAAATAAATAGTATATTGCACATGCAAGAAAAATATAATAAAAGTTTTTTTTTAATTCAAAAATATAGCTTATAATCATTGACACACTGTGTCAGCTAAGAAACTATAGAATGCAAAGCTTTCTCACCAAAAATGAGATCCATTTCCTCTTGATATCTGGCCATGATCCACTGTGAGTGAAAGCAAATGAATTGAGCAGTAGTTATCAATATCCCCAAAATTCTCAATAGCCCGATTAATTACAATAGCAAACAAACACACTACCATATTTCACATAAGTTGCTGCATGACATTTTAAAAAACCTATGAATTGATGGATATTTGTCACAATTTTTACAAACATAGCAAATCTTTCAACCTTGGTAATAAACACTTAAACAAAGTAAAACTCATTTTTGGTTTTAGAACATCATCAAGAATTCCAGATATCATTCTGGTGGAAGTAAAGTAGTGAGCTGAAGAGTATAAATGTGAGATGCTCCTTTTTTGGAGGCTTTTTAGGGATACATGCCCTGAGATTAACTGCCCAACTTCCATTCACATATTTAGAAATGCGGGAAGGTTGGGGTTATAAAATGTATTTCACTTCTGCTACTAGAATGGACCTTACCTTGTGGTAGGGGCAGGCAAAAATAACCAGAGATTGTTTAAAAAAAATTCCAAAAATCATGTTTGAAAACCCTTAAAATCAGTTGAGATATTTAGCTTTAAGTTTTCCAAAGGTTGTTATAGCAATTGTAACCAGTTCTGATGAAGTCCATCCATCCTTTAGGTGACAATTTACAAAGTCAAAAATAGAAAAGCTGTTTTTTCATATATGGGCTTAATTACAATGATATTTGTTCAATATGGTTAGGGGGAAAAGCAAGAGAATTTAACAGTAGTCAAAACTCAGTACATTAAAATGATTCAGTGTAAGAGAATAATATTGAATGCAGTAATATATGAATTTAAAATCACAAAGTTAAACCTTAAACAAAGCAAACAGTAAAATGCAATAGAAATACAGAGATTTTTATAAACCATTGGAGTCTGAAATGTCTTAAGAATATAACCTCCAGTCTCTTTAAAGTTCCTTGGCTTTTTATCCATTTAGATGCCTATTGTCAGAAGGCAGAATGGTAAGGGCTAAGCAATGAGGTCCAAGCGAACTGCTCAGGGCTACACCGCCATGAAGTGTCTCAGGCCAGATTTCAACCAAAGACCTCCCGTCTCTAGGCCTGGCTCTCAGTTCACTGAGCCACCGAGTGGCTTTTCTCCCCATAGTATGAGTGGATTTTAGGAATTTCAAATTTTGCTAAAAAGGAAGCTGAATTTTTCCCATGACACACAGGTGAAGTCAATAAAAGGATCAATGCAATTAAAAGATATTCTTGTAAAGTAGCCATGCTTTTAAGTTCCTGCTTGAAAAAAACCTTTCTTCTTTCCCTTTTTCTCTCTCCCCTCCTATGATCTGCCCACGTGGAGGCCAATACCCCCCGTTTTTTTACCAGCTAGTAGAAATGAGTCCTGAGTGATGAGCGATCTGCTCCAAGGCTAGAGTTTGTTGGGCAGGCAGATCACCAGGTGATGGCAATCTGGGTTAAACAGGGACCAAGTGAGTGAGAGAAAGGCCAGGAGCAGCTGCTGGAGCAAGAGTGGGCAGCTGGGGTGGGCAGATGATCTGCAATCTGGGTCAAACAGCAAACCAGTCTGGAGTGGAGGCCAATTTCTGCTGGACCCGGATTGGCTGGGCCAGATGAGTGAGAGACCACTGGGGTGGGCAGGGCTGGGACAGGAACATAGGAAAGCAGGGCCGGGAGCCAGAGCAGGACCTAGATGAGTCAAAAGGCTAAAAAGGCTTGGAGAAACAAGGCTTAGAAATCATTATCTAGGCTATCCTTCTTTAAAAAAAAAAAATTGAGAACCTTTTGTTCCTTCGTGTTCGCCAAAACTGTAAGTTAAAATTAGTTTCTCTCTGCTAGAGGTATTATATTTTATAAGGTTTATTAAAGATTAAAATATAAAGAAAACACAAGTAAGAAAGGCATGTGTCTAGGCCCAAAGAGCCTATTCACAACCACTCACATCTTGCCTGCTAGGTGGAGAGCTGCGTGTACTCCAAAGTGGAAGTAGGAAAGAGACCCAATAGCCTTTACGGCCAGGTTAAATAGAAATTCTTGACCTCGCCCAAGTGGAAATCTCAGTGAGATTAGAGGGCATTCTGGGAGCTAGCAAGGACTCCTGGGGTTTGGAGTCCAGAGTTCAAGTCTCCATTTTTACAATACTCATTCATATAGTAAATTTTTAGTTTTATAAGCCTTTTTTAATGGGTTCATTGGGCTGCCATGAATTCAGATCTGTCATCATTTGTACAATTCTTTATCAGTGACAGTAGAATTAGCACATTTGAACTCTTAAATAGCATTTCCACATCATGAAGTGTGGTATATGAATAATTTGGGAATGGCATTTAAAAAAATATCCCCCCCAGAAAGATGAGAAGACATAAGCAATTGATATTATATATTAAATATGTTATATTATTTATTACTATTATATATTTAGAATATAGGTATGTGTATGTATATATAGTCTCTAATTTCTAAAAAACAATTATAAGAATAGTATACTCAAGAATACTTAAGATATTCTTAATGAAAATATGAGAAGGGAAGTGTCAAACTTTTGCAGACAATTTTCTGCATCATTTCTTTACTTTTACTGAAAGTTGTATGGAATGAAAATAATCTTTTTGATTAATTGAAAGATGTAAAGAATATAGCATCCTACTTTCTTTATTGTTCATTAGTTTCAGAAAAGTATTTGACATTGTAGAATAAAATGCGACCTTAAAAACTCCCTTCTGGCAAGATTTCTTCCTTGCACTAGCTAATAGTATACAAGATCCCTCCAGAGATAGATCTAGAGAGATAGCTTTGTTCAAGGAGCTTTTGATGATCAATATTAAACAAGGCATGAAAGAGTTAAAGCACCCAACTTTCAAAGGGCTATGAAGGATATTCTTTCCTTAGTTCAAACAGATTCCCTATTGATGATGACGTTCTCTATATGTTAGTTTTCAATTTCCATCAAGCCTCAGATGACTACAGGGCCTCCTCAGTGATACTCACAAAATAAAGCTAACTCCTTAAAAATCCATGCAGGAAAAACTAAGTGGATGAGAAAGAATTTATGTCACCCAAACTATAACTGTCTACTTTATTCACTCTACATTTCAAACAAAATAGATCTTTAGTTATTCCCCATACTCAACTTGTTACTTTTAATTTTATCTAACTCCTATGCTTTGAATAAACATATATTTATATTTACCTTTTAGATTCCTTCTTTTCCTCCATAGCTCAGCATATGCCATATCCTCTGAGAAGTCCTTGCTGATTTTCCCCAAAGAAGACATTTTCTCTTTCCCCTAATCTAGATATAAGCAATCCATCGAATTAGACTATTTGTGTTTTATGTTCCAACAGATAATAACAAACTGGTTCCAGGATTATATAGGCAAAACAGAATAATTCAGAGTGAGTTAAGAAAAATACACATTCATTACTTTTATTGATCCCAAGTTACTCCTTGACTATATTTTCAACACAAATATTCTCCTGGTAAAAATATATGCTGGAGAATCATGGAACAACATGATCATTGAAGAAGAAAAGTTGTAAATGGTCCAAAGAGGCAATAGAAAAATATATTATGATGTGAAGAAGAAGAGACTCCAACATAACACTACTTGTATCAGAGGAAGGATGTTCTCTTTAAAAGTTTAATGATGTCAATGGATATGGCAATCTACTTCAGGGGAAACAATTCCCTGCTTTAGTTGCCTAAACAAATCATCTAGACATTCAGAGAAAAGCATACTCTAGCTGAGAACCTTTATTTCATGTCTATTTGTATTCTGAAGCAAATCACAAATCAGATAAGTGGGGTTCCAGTAGTTAGTACAAAAACATCATGAGACATCTCCATTCAGAACTGGAAGCAATGTCCCCAGAGAGGGGCCCAACCTGGCTTCTTCATCTAGCAATGGGTGGTACCTATATAATTAGAAAATCTTGAACCCTTGGATTTCATCTCCCAGAATCCTTTTCCCTCCATCCACATAGCATCCTATGCTTATTGTTTTTAAGTTCAGTAACTCTGCCCTTTTCTCTCTCTTCTCTTTTGACCATGGCTGAGTTAGTTCCCTTTTTACTCTAGCTTTTTATTTTAGTTATTATTAATAAATCTTATTTATTATTTTTTCAATCATGAGACCCAATTTGAGAGTTTCCTTGACAAAGACATTGAAGTGGTTTGCCATTTCTTTCTCTAGTCCATCAGAGTGACATAATTCTAGATGTTTGAGGCCAGATTTAAACTCAGGAAGATGGGTCTTCCTGACTCTGCCCAACACTCTATTCAACATGCCACCCAGCTGGCACATGAATAGTTTTTGGCAAATGAGTGAATTGCTAAGATCCTGATTGATCAGCTCTAAGAGATACCTAGTCTTCAAAGGCTAGGTGGGATTGGCTATATAGCTGAGCCATGAGGTACCACTCATTGCTAAATGAGGAAGCCAGATTGGACCATACTCTGGGGGACATTGCTTCCAATTCTGGATGGAGATAGTCGTATGATGCTTTACTTAAACTAGCCAGCTGCTAGTTTAGGGTTCCATATTTTAGAAAACCACAGTAATTGCTCTGACCCAGAGACCTTTGAAAGCAAGAGTCACTTAGAAGAGTAGCTCGTTGGTTCAATGGATAGAGAGCAAGACTTCAAGATGGGCAGTGTTGAGTTCAAGTCTGGCCTCAGACACACTAGTTGTGTGACTGGACAAATCATGTAATCCCAACTACCTAGTCCTTACTGCTCTTCTGTCTTGGAACCAATACCTACTATTGATTTTAAGGTGAAAAGAAAGAATTTTTTTAAAAAGTCACTTAACAATTGTGCCTAAACTAGCCTCTACAGCACCAATAATGGTCTGTACTCAAGAAGTAGCATAAAAATATCATCAGGATCATTTAAGTCTGAGAAAGGAAGTGGGCCAGTTATGCAACAAAAAGAGAGAGATCAAAGATACAAGTTCTACATGGTCTCTCCTGAAATATTAAAGACCTAGAGGAAGGCCTTCAGATTCTACACTCTAGAGAATTTATAGGACATGAACATTAATAGCACTAGCTGAGAAGTTATGGATAGACACTATCTGAAGTAGAGTGAGTACCAACATCAATGAGAATTCTGATCCATCAAAGCATCAAAGCATACAAAGATGAATTGATTAAGATGCTCAGTTGCTGATCATGAGCCCTAGACATTTTTAATCTGTAAACTGGTTGATCTCAAAGATTCATCATTTATCTGTGAGGATACATTGAATAAAGTTCTATCCTGAGTCAAATATTATTTAATATTATTTAGTATGAAATCTAAAAGAGTTGAAATATGTATGTTAAATTTAAGAAACCAATTTTGAAATGTTATTGCATAAACCTTATTCCTAAATAAGCTATCATATAAGAACCCAATGAAATAAATCTTTGTTTAATGAAAAAGTGATCATCATAAAAACAACTCACAATAAAGAGTTTTACAATCACCTTGCCAACACTACTGAATAGCAAATGATATTCCATTATTTCCTTGTCATAGACTAAAGATCTTGAAGAGATTGGCTAACATGATGTGAATTAGACAATTGCAGGGATGGCTTAAGGAAATTGATTCTTAACATTTGACTAATTTTTAGATTAAATTTAATTCAGAATTATCACAGTACCTGGCACATAGTAAGGACTTAATAAATGATTGTTGACTTGTTGACATGAGAATAAATTGATGAAGGATCAACTATGTTCAAGGAATTCTTCTAGGCTCTGGGAAGGCAAACACTTGAAAATCAAACAATCTCTGGCCTCCCTAATGATCACTAGGGGAAGCAGAGGGTTTCATAGAAGTGATGGTCCTCAAAAGTAGCTCAGTTCAAGTGCCAAGTAGAATTTTGGCATGAAAATAGCTTGGGAATGTAAAAATGGAGATTTGAACCCCAAACTTCAGTCCCTAGAAGTCCTTGCTCTAATTCCTAAGATGCCCTCTAATCTCACCTAAATTACCATCTGTGCTGAGAACAGAAATTGTTTTTAAAACAACTTCGACTTCTGCTAGCTCTCTTCCTGCTTCCGCTTCCAAAGACTCTCTCTCTTGGCTTCCATGTCTGGGCACACGCGGCTCTACCAGGCAGGATATAGAGTGGGTGATTGTGAATGGGCTTTCTGGGCCTAGACATGTGCTTTCTTATTTTGTATT
This sequence comes from Monodelphis domestica, assembly GCF_027887165.1. Classification (NCBI taxonomy): domain Eukaryota; kingdom Metazoa; phylum Chordata; class Mammalia; order Didelphimorphia; family Didelphidae; genus Monodelphis; species Monodelphis domestica. The sequence goes on from NC_077230.1 coordinate 153,047,882, forward strand.
TTCTTTATATTTTTAATCTTTAATAAACCTCTAAAAAATATAATACTTCTAGCAGAGAAACTAATTTTAACTGCTACAGGAAAATGAACAAAGATGGAAGATAGAATGTTCATTTTCTTTCTTCTTTTTTTTATTAATAAAATTTATTTTTAAATGTCTTAGACTCTCCATTCCCTCCCCATATCAAAGAAGGCACCATCTGAGAGACAATTATATATATATATATATATATATATGTGTGTGTGTGTGTGTGTGTGTGTGTGTGTGTGTGTATATATATATATTTACATATATATTATATACTTAATATTTCCATTCACAATTTATTCTTCAAGTATTATATCTATAGCTGAATGTGATGTTCTCTTCATTCTCTTCATTCTCTTCACTTCATTGTTCGTTTTCCTGTGTAGTTCTTTTTAACTTTTTCTTTAAGTAGCCTATTCATTTCTTATGACACAGTATTAGTCTATCACAATCATATACCCCCAGTTTCTTTAGCCATTCCCCAATTGATGGACATCTCCTTGATTTCTAGTTCTTTGACACCGCAAATAGAGCTGCTATAAATATTTTGGAACACAAAGGGGCTTTCCCCCCCCCCTTTTCCCCTGATCTCCTTAAGAAATAGACCCAGCAATAGACCCTAGATCTAAGGATATACAACAGTTTTATAACTCTGGCTACAGTTCCAAATTGCTCTCCAAAATGGTTGGATCAGTTCACAGCTCTACCAACAGTGTACTAGTATCCTTATTTTTTTATATCCAGAAGATAGAACATTCAGTACTGGGGACAATTAGTCAACTAGTTTGGATGGGAGAAAAAAAAGAGTGTATGAAGGAGAGTGATATGAAATGGGGCCAAAAAAAGTAGGCAGTGGCTAGACTGTGGGCAACTTTGAATGCAAGGGCAAGTAGTTTCTATTTTATCTCAGGAAGAAATAGAAGGCTGATGAAAGTTTTTGAGCAGAAGTAATGTGGTCAAACTGGTTTTTTAAGGAAGTTTATCTAGAGAATTTGTCACATGGAGGATGAATTAGAAATGGAAGCAGGGTGAACAAGGAGGATATTTTAATAATTTAGGTGAGAAGCAATGAGGTCCAGAAAATGGATAGTAACTTCATACCTCTTTGTGTATGTGTATGTGTTTGTGTGTGTTTTGAGGGTGGATGTAGTAGGTGACTTGGCAGTAGAATCAATGGGCCTGGGAGAGTAATAATATGAAGAATTTATATAGCACTTGAATTTTAAAATTACTTTAAGGTTATCTCACAACAATCCTGTTGATATTATTATACCCATTTTAGAGATGAGGAAATAGAAGCAGAGCTGAAGTGACTTAACTGGAGTCACAGTGTTTGAACGAGGATTTGAACTTCCAAAGCCCAGCTTTCTTGGCTCCATGTCCATCATTCTATGTACTATACCACCCAATTGCCCACAGGAGAAAGAAGAATCAAAGTTCACTCTAAAGTTATGAACCTAGATGGCTGGGAGGATGTTAATGCCCTTAACAGAAAGAGTAAAATTTGAAGACAGTCAGATTTTTAGGACAAGATAATATTGTTTGTTTTGGACAAGTCTAGTATAAGGATGATATTATAAAGTAAGTCTTGTTATATTAGTTTAGAGATAAGAAGTAGAGAAGCTGGCTTGAGAAAGAATTGGAGCTTGAAACAGATTTGAGACAGAGTGTCAGTTTCAAATGTTGACAGTGTGTGTAGGAGGTTTAAAGGTTTTTCTGTGGCAATTAGTCTCTGGGAGTGGGAGTTACGCTCTCTCAGAGTGCTGGGAGCAGGTAACCTTTTCTTTTCTCTCTCTCCTCACTGTATGAGGTAAAAGGAAAGTAGGGAAAAACCTGCAGGAGCTAAGTGGTTTTCTTTTCCAGCTTGGGAAATTCTAGTGACTGTCTATTACTGTTTTCATAGATTGTTTTATCTTGGAGAAGACCAAAGAAAGACTGGTTCTTTGGTTTGGACTCTGAGTCTGTTAAGGCTCAGAATCCTAACTTGGTTCTTGCTGAGACTCAGCCAGCTGGCCTTTGTTATTTTTATAACTTGGAAATAAAGTTAAGAATTATATACTTCTTACAAGGATAATAGTGTTAGTTATTATGGAATAGTGAAATTTGAGTTAGATCAGAAGGGATCAGTTATAGCCTGTAGAAACAGGAGAAGCGGTTCCTTGTGGAACCAGGGAGTTCTATCTGGATGGCGTTAAAATCCCTTAGACTTAGAAATCCTTTTTTATCATTATATTCTCAATAAGTAGTTTATTTTTGTATAAAAAGAGTCTCCTTAGTGTCCTTGTGCCTGGCCCTGAAGAGAAGTTCACCTATGAGCTTCACTTCATTTATATAAGCTAAAGATACTTTGTAAGCACAGCAGGCAGAGTATCTAATCAGTTTATAATCAATAATTGATTCATTTACTTTATTATTTTTACAATGATCTGAAAGACTGATGATTTCTAATCAATAATTTGAAGAATGAGAATGGAATTTACCATAGAGATTAGGGATTCATGTACAGATATTGGAATCATTTGTGTAAAGATGATAATTCAGCCTATGGTAGTAGGTGAACTCATCAAGAAAGGGAATACATTGGGAGAAATGAGTACCCAGGACAGTCTTGTGGGCATCCATGTGTAGCACATGCTGCTTTATTTATTCCTTAGATCATTTGTGAGATTCAAACTTTTTCCTCTTTTTTTTTTGATTTACAGATTATTTTAGTAGAAAAAAAAACTTCTCAAAAATTAAAAGAAACAATCTAATAAAATTTCTTTTTTAAATTAAATACCACAAGTTAATTATTATGTAAGGTAATTATTATGTAAGGCTAGAAACAAAATGATGGCTCTTATAAAAATGTAAGTCCTATGAAAAAGAAGATTAATCCATGGACCATTTCACAGATAACCAGAAGACCCATGAATTATCTTTGAAGATTGTTGTTATAAAGTAGTAAAGTCACCTTTTTTCAGCTCTTTAAGTATTTTAAAGGTTATATGGCTAATGTAATATCTGAACTGACTGCAACAGAAGTGAGCCAGTGTTTTCTATCATCATCACAGCACTTATTAATGTGGTAATCAACCAGATCTACCCTGGTACAATGAAATGCATTTGTCCACTGCAGTTGAAATTAGGACATTAAACATCATATTACATGTTTTCTTTTAAATTTTTGTCCATATAAATAATACCAGCTGTTCAGCTTTGCCTCAATTAACATAGGACTTCAACCAATCAATTAAAAGTATTTATGAAGCACTTACTATGTGCCAAGCAAAGGGCTAAGTGCTGGGACTACACACACACACACACACACACACACACACACACACACACACACACACACAAACACAAAGAGTTCTCTTTTTCAAGGACTTTATAATATAATGTAATGACCCAACTCTCTTTTGGTTTAATGACTCATGAAATAGTTACAAGTTTATTCTTCTCTGTTTGAAATTTGTTTGTTTGGTTTTTTTCCTCTCATGGACCTTTTATTTATATTCACACTTTAAATTAGCTCTGAATGCAGGTGTGTGACACAGAGAAGATAGAGTACTGGACCTAGTGTCAGGAAGAACTAAGTTTGAATCCATCCACACTGAACTAGGTGTGTAAGTCACCCAGATCTTTCTTTGACTCAGTTTCTTCAAGTGTAAAACAAGAATAATACCTCCCTATGTTGTTATAAGGACAAAATGAGATAATATTTGCAAAAGTGCTATATAAATGCTACTTATTATTTGTGGAATTATTATTATAATCATTGTGCCTTTTTATTGAAGAACATTGAGAAAGGACTCGAGGGATGTGTCCTCAACTAATGTTCAAAAAGAAAATGAAGACTAATTAAGAAACAAACCCAAATATGGTCTTTGGGAGTCTTAGCTTCCTGGAGGAAAATTAGGAAATGATGCCTTTTAAGAATACTTTTGGGGGAGTAGCTGGGTAGCTCAGTGGATTGAGGGCCAGGCCTAGAGATGGGAGGTCCTAGGTTCAAATCTGACCTCAGACACTTCCCAGCTGTGTGACCTTGGGCAAGTCACTTGACCCCCATTGCCTAGCCCTTACCACTTTTCTGCCTTGGAACCAATACACAGTATTGATTCCAAGACGGAAGGTAAGGGCTTAAAAAAAAAATGCTTTGGGGCAGCTAGGTGATTCAGTGGAGAGAGTATCAGGCTTGGACACTGGATGTCTTGGGTACAAATCTGGACTCAGATACTTCCTAGCTATGTAATCCTGGGTAAATCACTTAACCACAACTGCCTAGCCCTACCAATCTTCTGCCTTGGAACCAATAACTTAGTATGAATTCTAAGACAGAAGGTAAGGGTTTATATTAAAAAAAAAAAGAATGGCTCAAAATTCTTCCTTTCCTTTGAATACCTAATCACTTGTCCTTCTATTTCAGTGACACATGTTGTCCTTAAGATACGTCTACTACCCAGATTCCCCACCAAGAAATGACTCCAGACTCCTTGGCCTGAGATATTTTCATTTTGACCTAGCATGGCTCACTGTGAATATAAATTGAATGTCCACTCATTCAGCCTGGCAGGTAGGTGAAGATAAAATGACTCATCCCCATTCCACCCTAGTTTTACTTAGCACTGCTCTTCAGTTCTGATCTTTTTCACAGGACTAAGGCAAGCTATCTGGTTTTGGAGTCAGGATGTACTGGTTGAAATCCTGGCTCTCCTGTTCACTGGATATGGCCTTAGAGAAGTCACCTAACTTTTTTATACCTCACTTTAGACATCTGCAAAAGGAAGAGATCAGACTACAGGAGAAAGACTCAAAAGCAGTTCTGAGATCTAAATCTAGGCTCCTCGGAGTCTTTATTGGTGGCAAGAAGTTTTAAAAATTACAACACTCTGTCTGGTGACTAGCTAGCCATCCAAATTATGTGGAAAAACTGCCCCGTGCTTATAAAGGAATGTAGAGTTCTCAGTGCATCAAAAACATTATTCATCTTAATTTTAGCTTGCAGCAAAGAGCTTCCATCAGCACATTGCATGCAGCTATTGATCTTATTAAATATTTACTTGGAGGTTTACGCCAGTACACTTTGTTCATGCCTACAGTCCCCTTGCTGCCTTTGCAGATGCCCCATGGTGCTTTCACAATGTCAGTGCATAAACTCTGGAATCAATCAAAGGCCTGCTCTCTGGAGCTCCACATGTCAACATGAGAATAATCATCTTCAGTGCACAGAAGCCAATTTAATATTAGATGAGGTCACTAAGCACCCTTCACACATTGGCACCATAGTGCCTAAACAGGTAATAGGGAGAGAAAGAAAAGTAAGTAGAAAATAAATAAATTTTGTACTCTTTTGGTAATTAGGAATTTGTCAGAGAGAAGCACAAGGAAACTCAGATCAAAAAAATTCTAATTCCCTTTAAAATTTCATGAAATAGTTACAATAAGCCAATAAACTGCATGACTCAGAAGGGCATAGCTACTGCAGCTCATAAGGTGATTCACAGCTAGAAGAGATCTTTTCAGTCATTTTTCAGTTGTGTCCAACTCTTTGTGACCCCATTTGAGGTTTTCTTGGCAAAGATACTTGAGTGGCTTGTCAGTTCCTTCTCTACTTCATTTTACAAATGAGGAAACTGAGACAAACAGGGTTCTATGCTCAGGGTCACACAGCCAGTAAGTATCTCAGGTCAAATTTGAACTCAGGAAGATGAGTCTAACTGCTGCCTCGCCCCATATTGTATCCACTGTACCAATCAGATGCCCCTAGAAGAGATCTTTGAGGTCATCAAATTTAATTTGATTTAATTTGGTAAATTTTATACTACAGATGAGAAAACTGAGATTCACAGTTAGACAATCAACAAACACTTACTAAGTACCTACTGTGTGCTTGGCAGCCCAGTGGATAAAACACCAGGCAGGGAGTCAGGAAGACTGGAGTTCAGATCTGACCTTAGACACTTACTAGCTGTGTGACCCTATTTGCCTCAGTTTCCTCTTCTGAAAAAATGAGCTGGAGAAGAAAATGGCAAGCCACTCCACTGTTTTGTCAAACAAACAGACAAACAAACAAACAGGGCAAGGAAGAGTCAGACACAACTGAGGAACTATAGCAACAAGAGTCAAAAGAAGTCCCTCCACCCCCATCCCAGGAGAATGGGGGGAATAGAGAGGGAAGCCAGTCCCTGTTTTTAAGGAACTTGCAGTTCAGCAGGGGAAACAACACGCAAACAACTATGTACAAACAAGCCATATGCAAGACAAAATGGAAATAAGCAATAGAGCAAAAGCATCCAAATTAAGGGGAAATTAACAGAGACTAAATGACTTGACTGTGGTCACACAATACCTTAATATCTAAGCCCAGGGCTTCCCTAACTATTTCACTTCCTATGTTCTATCCACTACCTCATGCTTTAAAAAAACAACTTATTTATTATAAATCATTGTGAAAATTATCCAAATTCCATTCACTCTTTTTTGGAAAGCTCATGGAATAAATGTTTCCCAGTTATTATTTGGGCTTTCTGAACATTGTTCGGGGTGAGGATTGACTTGGGTTTTTTTGCCTTTCCTCACCCCACCCCCCTACAAATGCACTCCCTTTGCATTTCTGTCAGGTTTACAAAGGATTTTCAGAAATTATTCAACACACAAAAATGCTACTTGACCTGAATAAGGAGGATTGGCTCCATTCACTTTCATCTGGAGGCTCCTAGACATTCCAAGCCACACCTTCTTCTCCAGAAACTTCTTCCCATCTTGCAAACACTAGTATTCAACATATATACTGAAATTCCACAAAATTGGGTCAGAAAAGGGAAGCATTATCTTTTTTCTTATTACATTCACTCTGGAGAGAAAAGAGAACCAGATAGCATGTATTTCAGTTTTCCAGGAAGGAGAAGAAAAGGATGTCTCTCTTGTTTAGTCATTTTTTAAGTTTTATCTGACTCTCTGTGACCCCAAAGATAGTGAAGTAGTTTGCCATTTCCTTTTCCAGCTAATTTTACTAATGAGGAAACTGAGGCAAACAAGGTTAAATAACTTGGCCAGAGTCATACAGCTAGGAAATGTCTGAGGCCACATTTGAACTTAGGTCTTCCTGACTCTAGGCACCTGTGTTCTAGGTACTATATCACCTGGCTGCCTCTAGAATGTGCATATAGTTAAGAGGAATACTGGGATCAGTCCCTCAGATAAGCCCAGGGAGTAGATTTTGGGAAGAACTAGCTATCTACCTATTGGACTTTCCAGTGGGGTATCAAGTTGGCATGTCATTCAGCAAATCCAGAACAAATCCCATCCTCCTAATTACTTAGGCTTGTCTCCCAATCGTCCCAGATTGTTCCCTCTCAGTTCACTTCTTCTCCCCATATCTAATCTGTTACAAAGTCCTCTCTAGTAGTACTTGCCCAATATTGGTCACATCTATCCTTTTCATTCCTGTTCAAACCGCACTTAGCTTAATTCAATCCCTCATCACCTCTTGCCTGGGTTATTGTAATAATTTCCTAATAGTCTCTCTTCCTCAAAACTCTTCTCCAATCTGGCTTTTACACAACTGCCAAATTTATCTTCCTAAAGCTCCTGGTCACATCTGACTGTGTCACTTCCCTGCTCATAAAAAGCCCAGTGACTCACACTATATTGCCTCTAGGATAACGTATAGATTCTGCTCTTTGGCATTTAAAGTCCTTCACAGTTTGGCTTCAGCTTATTTTTTCCCATAGGCTTATTATATATTCTTCCTTCTCATATACTATACATTCTAGCCTGACTGGCCTATTTAAAAAGAAAATGACAAATGTTGGCGAGGATGTGGGAAAAATTAGGACACTAATGGAGTTGGTGGTGTTGTGGACTGATCCAACCATTCTAGAAAACAATTTGGAACTATGCCCCCTGTTGACTTAAGCAATGTCAGTATTAGATCTATATCTCAAAGATACAGATCAAAGAAAAAAGAAGACCCCATAGATATAAAAATAATCATAGAAGTTCTTTTTTCTTTTGGCAAAGTATTAGAAATGGAAGACAATTCTACAAACCTCATGATGAAAAAGAGCATTCACATCCAGAGAATGAGTTATGGAGTCTGAATGCAGATGGAAGCATACTTTAGAAAATTTCTTGATTTTCTTTCCTTTTTTTAAAAAAAACTTCTGTTTTCTTTTGCAACATGGCTAATATGGAAATATATTTTGTATGACTTCACATATATAATCTATATCAAATTGCTTTCCTTCTCAAGGGTAGGAGAAGGGAGGGAGAAAATTTGGAACTCATTTTTTTCTCTTAAAGTTTTTTTTTTTTTAACAGATTAAACAACACAATTTTTAATAATTATTTTCTGACATTTTGTGATCCATATTTTCTCCCTTCCTCCCTCTCCTCTCCCCTCTCCAAGACAGCAGGGAATATATACATAGTACATGTGTGATCAGATGATGTATGTGTTGCTCATGTTTTAGAAGAAGATACATATTACACTATAGAAAAAAAATCATGGAGGAAATAAAGTGAAGAATAGTATGTTTCAAGGAACTCTAAATTTTTTTTAAATGAATGTTTAAAAAATTTACATGTAATTGAAAAAATAAAACAAGAGAAAACATTGCAAAACTTTTTAATAATACAAATTCGGAGAAGTTGGTGCATTACTCTTCTAAAGTTGAATTTACAACTAAAAAAAAATTCATCTATTTGTTGTTCTCATTTGTGACACGCCATTTCTCATCTTCATATCTTTGCTAGGACTTGCAGTTGCCTACACTTGAGATGTTCTCTTCCCTTATCTCAGCCTTTTAGAATCCCTGTTTCCCTTCAGAACTTCTCAGGTGTCGGGGAGTCTTTTCTGAATTCTCCAATTATTTTTCTTCCCTCCTCTTCAATCCCCAAATGATTTTGTATCTACTCAAATATAAATTAGTTTTATTTAACTGTTTAAACACTTCTCAGTAGATTATAGAATCCTTGAGGGATGGGGAGAGTAGAGGGAATTGCTGGGGTTAGGAGGACCTAAGTTCAAATTTAGCCTTACACAGTTACTTGCAGTGTGATGAAGCAAGTCACTTCATCTTGATCTGCCTCAGTTTCTTCATCTGTAAAATAGAGATTAAATAATAGTCCCTACCCCACCCAGGGTTTTTGTGAGAAAACAATTGTAAAGTACTTAGTGCAGTGCCTTCATACAGTAAGCTCTATAAATATGCTAGCTATTATTATCATTATTAGAACTATGCATAGCTGATGCTAGGCATTTACTCAATGCTTCTTTGAAAGAATCAGTGAACGTATGAATAAATGAAAAAATTCCACATGATTGGAGAGGAATACTAACTCATCTCTTTCTTTGAATTAAAAATCAAAGGAACTTTTCCAGTTCAGGAAAATGAGTTAGATATCATAGAATTTGTTCATGAAATTTCTTTCCCCTCAGCTTCCCTTTCTTCCTTCCCCAAGGCTCTAGAGTGAGAAGAACCACAATACTGCTCAGGAGGTTTGGAAAAGCCGGGAGTCACCAACTTAAATCCTCCAAATGAGACAGAGGACCAGGACTAAGCCCTAATTACTCTTGGGTCCTAAGGTCCTCAGGGCCTTATCTCTAGCCCTGTCTCAATGTCCAGCATAGCCCTGGGGCATTGATTCCTGACCTGATTACACACCAATACTAATCCTTCTTCAGAGATAAAGGACCACCAAGCCTATTTCTACCATTGTTTTCAGAAATCCTCTTGGGACCTGCCTTTATATGAGCAAGCCCTGGGCACTGTTACCTGACCTGGTGCTATCAGCTTGGGACTTCTGGATCTTTCTAGTCACCCCTCACCTGATTATCTTTTATTTTTCTTCCCTAATTAGAATGTGAGTTCCTAGACCTCAGGTTGCACCCAGGATTTAGAATAGTGATTACTAAATAGTAAGCACTTATTAAATGTTTTTCTTTTATTGATCTGTTATTTGCATATAGTTTATATGCATTCATCTGTGTAAATGCATTTTCCTCTCAGTAGATATAAGTGCCTTGAGGGTAGGGATGACTTTTGTTTTTGTTTCTCTGTCCCAATCTCAGTGCTGGGTATATTCTGGTGGCTGTCCCCTAAGGTTCTTTCCTGGGCTCTCATCTCTTCTCCTATTATTTAGTTTGGTGATTTCTTCTCTAGAAAAGAGAGAGAGAGAGAGAGACATGGATACACATATATGTATATACATACATATATAGATAGATAGATGCATCTCTAGATAATTCTCAGATCAATTAATCTACCTCTTACCTGCATCCTAACCTCCAGCCTCTAAGTCCCTTAAAGAATTCAACTGGATATCCTGTAGAATTTTTAACTCTATGTGTTGAAAAAGTAAATTCATTATCTTTTGCCCTCCTCCCCGCAAATCTTTCTCCCTTATTAATTTTCCTACTACTGTCAAGGGCACTACTGTTATCCCAGTTACACAAGTTTGCAACTTATGTGTTGTCCTCAATTACTCACTCTCTCACCTGGACACCCCTCCCCCCAATTTGTTGCCAAGTGTATTTAAAAAAGAGATTAATTTGTACCCTGAGGAGGTTAAGTGTAACAGAGGGGTTCAGTCTTTCAGTATTTTAGTATTGAGAGGGGGAAAGAGTGGAGAGCCCCCCTTCTGAAAGCAGGGTTCAGGGGAGGTAGCTGATGTTTAGGGTTGGCTCAGAGAGAGGAGAGGGGGTTTGAAGATTTCCCCCTTTCTGCCTTCCCTTCTTAGCTAAAGCTGCTCTCCTCAATTTGCTCTTGTCCCTCTTGTCCCCCCTCCACTACTTGAGACCAAAGTGTCTCTCCTTGATCTGTTCACTTACACTCAGCTTGGGGAACAGATAACTTTTAATGTCAACTCAATCAGGTAATACAAAAGGAATAACAGGCAGGGAAGAATGGGAAAGGAATGTGGGGAAAAGGGGGTCCCTGTCTCTATCTAAATACTTTCCCTCCCTCCTGGAGTCTGAGGGGAACTCAGGCCTTGGCAGCCTGAGCCCTCTGAGAGAAAGTCAGGTTGACTCACCCCTGGGCAACAGGAACTGAGGTAAAGTCTGCTCAGGTTTCTCTTCAGAAAATCCCTTCAATTGGGAAATATTGGGGGGAAGGATTTCTAGTCACTAGCAAGAAAAGTGGGTAACCCTCAAGAAAAAGTCTTTTCCCAACTTCTCTCTTCAGTTTCTCAAGACCAAGAGCCACTCCTCTCCCAGCCATAGTCTAGATTCCAAACTCCTGGGGCCCCTCTCCCATCAAGGTAATCAATTTCACATACTCTTCAGCCTGGCATTTTTTCTCTGGTGCCAGTCTCTGTCACACAAGTCATGAATCTACTTTATAATATTTCTTGTTTATACTCCCCTTTATTCTCTGACACTCCCTGTGCCCTGGCACACACTTTTATTATCTTTTTTATTATTTATCTTCAGCCTGGATTTTTCAATAGTCTTTTGGTTGGACTCCCTGCCTCAAGTTTCTATTTTAGTCTATCTTCTACACAACTCTCAAATTGATGTCCTTAAAGTCTGGGTCTGACGAAATCACTCCTGCATTCAATAAACTCCAGAGGCTCCTTATTTGTTTGCCTTTAAAAAACAAAAACAAAAAACTTACTTTTTGTTATTAGAATCAATACTAAGTATTGGTTCCGAGTCAAAAGAGGAATATGGAGTAGGCAATTGGGATAAATTGACTTGCTCAAGGTCACACAGCTAGGTAGGGTATGGGGACAAATTTGAACCCAGGACCTCTTATCTCCAGGTCTGGATTGCTATCCATTGCCTCAGCTTTGCCTTTTGAAGCCCTTCATTACTAGACTCTTCCTATCTTTACAATCTTATTAACATCTTATATCCACTCCTCCCCTCCCCCCCTTATGTTTGCTATTATTCAGTGATACTTGCCTCCTTGCTATTTCTTACATGATGTACACTAGGGTATCCTCATCTGAAGTTTTGTTTTTCAAGATTTCAGTTATCCATGGCCAAGATAAAGGTCAGGAAGTTCACTTGCAATGTGCCAGAGATCTGACCCCCTACCATTTTATTTTTACTTTCTTAAGTTTTGTGATTTTACTTTTATTTTTTGTGGGAGTGTGGGAAGCCAACCAAGCTGTTAGAAGTCTTCTTGTGGCAGAGGGGATATTTTCTGTTTCCACTTTCACTTAAAAAAATTGTGACGACTTCCAGGTAAACATGGCTGCAGTTTAGACACAGGAATCTACCTCTCCTCATCTCCTACTGATATAGACTAATTCAAAAGGCCAAAAAAACCCGAATTCATATGAAAGAAGGGACTACACAGTAGGGCACAGAATTGAAGGTATGTGGGATTTGGGCATTTCCACACTATTAGGGGATGAAATAGCTTTCACCAAAATATGAGCAGATATACCCTCTCCCACTCCACATATGGAGTCAGAGTCAGAGCTAGTGTGTTAGAATCAGTAAGCAAGAGAAGGGAGCCTCTAGGTCCTTGGCAGCTGACTAAGACCACCAATGACCTACACCTGAAAGCAGTTAGATTTGAGACCCCAACAGGCAGAAAAGCACAGCCCTTGGGAATGGAGATAGCACAGAGAAGGATTGCAAACAGTAGAGTTCCAGAGACTCGAGAGGTAGCCTCAGGAAAAAACCTCACTTCTTAGCTCTGTACAGAGAGCCTGCCCTCCTCACTCAGACATCTGACTGGAAAGGGAAGGAAAAATCAGCATAGTTATGGCAAACAATGCACAGGAAAAACAACTTCCCAACACCAAGAAGAACAAGAAGAAGGCTTTGACCCTGGATAATTTTTATGGAGGAAAAATCCCAACTAAAAAGGAAATAGCAGAAGAGGTCAAACAAATAAATGCATCCAAACTTTTCAAAAGAAATGGAAATTGGCCACAAGCTCTTGAAGAATTTAAATAGGAGCTTATGAAAAAAGATGGAAGAATTATGGCAAGAAAAGTGGGAAATATTTCAAAAAGAAAACAACAGTTTAAAAGACAGGAACTCCCAACTGGAGAAAGAAGCCCAGAAATCAAATGAAATGATAAATAAGTTAAAGACCAAAATTAAACAGCTGGAATCCATGAAAAGCAGGATAGACCAAACCTAAAAGGAAAAATCAAAAGATTATATCAGAAAGCCAGTCTTTAAAGACCAGAATTGGGCAATTAGAAGTCAATGATCTCACAAAACAGCAAGAATTAATAAAGCAAAATCAGAAGATTGAAAAAATAGAAGGAAACATGGGATATCTCCCTGAGATGACTGACCAAGCAAACAGGTCTAGAAGAGACAATTTGAGAATCAATGGTCTAACTGAAAACCCAGAAATAAATAGAAACCTTGACATCATACTACAAGAAATTACCCAAGAAAACTGCCTTGATGTTCTTGAACTAGAGGGCAAAATAGACATTGAAAGAGTTTATAAAATATACTCTACACTAAATCCTCAAAAGCCAATGCCCAGGAATGGAATTGCCAAATTTAAGAGCTTCCAAGCTAAGGGAAAAATTTTACAAGAAGCCAAAAAGAGACAATTCAGATATCAAGGAGCATCAATCAGGATCTCACAAAATCTGGAAGTTTCCACACTAAAGAACTGCAAGGCTTGGAATATAATATTCAGAAAGGCCAGAGAATTGGGTCTTCAACCAAGGATCATCTAGCCATCAAAACTGACTATATACTTCCAGGGGAAAGTATGGGCATTCAAAAAAATAGAAAATTTCCAAGTATTTGGAAAGAAAAGACCAGAACTAAGTGGAACTTTTGATATCCAAACACAAAGATCAAGAGAAACATGAAAAGGTAAATAAGAAAGAGAGAGGAAAGGGGGGAATGTTATTTTTATTTAAATTTTATTCTTTAAGGGCTTCAATAAGATCAAATTGTTTATATATATATATGTACATATATATATATATATATATATGGAAAAATATTATTTGTAACTCTCAAAAATTATATTTACTATTATAGTAATTAGAAGAATCATTCATAGGTAAAGATTAGGGTAATAAGTGGTCTAAGATGATATGCAAAAAAAAGAAAAAAGGAGGGGGGAATAGAAGATAGCACCAAGAGAAACTTGAAGGAATAAGATAAATAGGATAATTGATATCACACAAAGAGGCACATGGAAAGTGGAGGGGAAGAATACTATTATAAGAAGAAGAGGAAAAGAGTGCTAATAGGAAATACTTAAATCTTCATCTCAGTGAGTTCAGTTCTGAGAGGGAAGAGCATCTAGATCCATTGGGGTATAGAATTCTATCTTACCCTATGGGGAAAGTGAGAAGGGAAAAAATTAAGGAGGGGGGAGTAGGGCAAGGAATACAAAAAAGGAGGGAAAGGGAGGGAGAGAACTTAATAGACACTAAAATATATATATAAGAAGAAGGTAACAAAAAGGGAGGGTGTGGAAAGGGAAGTATAATAAAGGTGGGTATTAGGAAGACTGATTAAAAGCAAACCACTGATTTAAAAAGATATGGTAAAAGAAGAAAGGGCAGAACTAGAAGAGGATATCAAAATGTTGGGGAATACAGAGGTGGTTATCATAACTCTAAATGTGAATAGAAGGAACTCACCCATAAAACAAAAGCAAATAGCAGAGTGGAATAGAAACCCAAATCCTACCATATATTTTCTACAAGAAACACACATGAGGCATGTAGACACTCACAGAATAATGATCAAAGGCTGGAGCAAAATTGATTGAGCCTCACCTGAGAAAAAGAAGACAGGAGTCACAATCTTGATATCTGACAAAGTCAAAGTAAAAATAGATCTGATTAAAAGAGATAGGGAAGGTAATTACATTCTGATAAAATGCAGTATAAACAATGAAGAAATTTTAATAATCAACATGTATGAACCAAATGGTATATCATCCAAATTTCTAAAGGAGAAACTAGTGGAGTTAAAGGAGGAAATATATACTAAAACTATACTAGTGGGAAACATGAACCTTCCACTAGCAGATCTAGATAAATCAAACCAAACAATAAATAAGAAACAGGTAAGAGATGTGAACAAAATCTTAGAAAAATCAGAGTTAATAGATATGTGGAGAAAAATAAATAGGGACAAAAAGGAATACACCTTCTTTTCAGCAGGACATGGTACATTCACAAAGATTGATCATGTACTAGGGCATAAAAACATGGCAAACAAGAACAAAAAAAACCAGAAATAATAAATGCAACATTTTAACATCATAATGGAATAAAAATAATAATTAGTAATGGTACATGGAGAGGCAAATCAAATACTAATTAGAAATTAAATAATATAATTCTCCAAAATCAGTTAAAGAAAAAATCATAGGAACAATTAATAATTTCATTGAATAAAATGACAATGATGAGACATCCTTTCAAAATCTATGGGATGCAACAAAAGCAGTACTCAGGGGGAAATTTATATCCTTGAGTTCATATATTAACAAATTAGAGAAGGCAGAAGTCAAAGAATTACACATGCAAATAAAAAAACTTGAAAGGGAACAAATTAAAAATCCTCAGTTGAAAACAAATTAGAGATCCTAAAAATTAAAGGAGAAATTAATAAAATAAAAAGTGGAAGAATTATTGAATTAATACGTAAGTCTAGAAGCTGGCATTTTGAAAAAAAAAACAAATAAAATAGACAAAGTACTGGTCAATTTAATTTAAAAAAACAAAAAAAGAAAACCAAATTAACAATATCAGAGATGAAAAGGGAGACCTCCACTCTAATGAAAAGGAAATTAAGGAAATCATTAAAAACTTTTGCCCAATTATATGGCAACAAATATGGCAATTTGGGTGATTTAGATGAATATTTATAAAAATATAAATTGCCTAAATTAACAGAAGAAGAAATAGAATTCTTAAATAATCCTGTAATAGAAAAAAAAATTGAACAAGCCATTAAAGAACTCCCTAAGAATAAACTCCCAGGGCCTGATAGATTCACAAGTAAATTCTATCAAACATTCAAAGAACAACTAATCCCAATGTTATACAAAGTATTTGACATAATTTGCAAAGGAGTTCTACCAAATTCCTTTTATGACACAAATATGGTACTGATTCCAAAGCCAGACAGGTCAAAAACAGAAAGAAAACTATAGACCAATCTCCTTAATGAACATAGATGCAAAAATTTTAAATAGAATACTTGCAAAAAGACTCCAGCAAGTGATCATGAAGGTCATTCATTATGACGAGGTAGGATTTATACTGGGAATGCAAGGATGGTTTAATATTACGAAAATCATCCACATAATTGACCATATCAACAATCAAACCAACAAAAATCACAGGATTATCTCAATAGATGAAGAAAAAGCCTTATAGGAATAGAAGGGCCTATCATAAAAATAATAAACAGTATATATCTAAAACAATCAGCAAGTATCATCTACAATGGGGATAAATTAGAACCATTCTCAAGAAGATTAGGAGTGAAACAAAGATGCCCATTATCAACTCTATTATTTAACATTGTACTAGAAACACTAGCAGTAGCAATTAGAAAAGAAAAAAAGAAATTGAAGGTATTAAAATAGGCTATCACTCTTTGCAGATGATATGATGGTCTACTTAAAGAATCCTACAGAATCCACCAAAAAGCTAATGGAAATAATCAACAACTTTAGCAAAGTTACAGGTTACAAAATAAACCCACATAAATCATTAGCATTTCTATAT
Organism: Monodelphis domestica; assembly: GCF_027887165.1. NCBI lineage: Eukaryota > Metazoa > Chordata > Mammalia > Didelphimorphia > Didelphidae > Monodelphis > Monodelphis domestica. The sequence continues at coordinate 153,064,589 of NC_077230.1, forward strand.
ATTTCCCATACATCTCAGTAGCAAGAGTTAGAAAGAGAAATTCCATTTAAAATCACCCTAGACAATATGAAATACTTAGGAATCTATCTGCCAAAACAAACACAGGAACTATTTGAACATAACTACAAAACACTTTACACACAACTAAAAATAGATCTAAAAATTAGAAAAAAAAAACAATTGCTCATGGGTATGATGAGCTAACATAATAAAAATGACAATCCTACCCAAACTAATTTACTTATTTAGTACCATACCCATTAAACTACCAAGAAACTTTTTACTGAATTAGAAAAAAAAAAAACCATAACAAAGTTCATTTGGAAGAACAAAAAATCAAGAATATCAAGGGAAATATTAAAAAAATGTGAAGGAAGGTGGTCTAACTGTACCAGATCTCAAACTATACTATAAAGCAGTGGTCAGCAAAAGAATATGGTACTAAGAAACAAAAGGGAATATCTTTGGAATAGACTTGGGGTAAGTGACCTCAGCAAGACAGTCTATGATAAACCCAAAGAGCCCCACTTTTGGGACAAAAATCCACTTTTTGACAAAAACTGCTGAGAAAAATTGGAAGACAGTATGGGAGAGATTAGGTTCAGATCAACATCTAACACACCCTACAACCAAGATAAACTCAGAATGGGTGAATGACTTGAATATAAAGAAGGAAACTACAAGCAAATTAGGTAAACAGAAGAGTACACTTGTCAGATCTTTGGGAAAGGAAAGATTTTAAGACCAAGCAAGAGTTAGAAAAAAAAATCACAAAATGTAAAATAAATAATTTTGATAACATTAAATTAAAAAGGTTATGTACAAACAAAAACCAATGCAATCAAAATTAGAAGGGAAGCAACAAATTGGGAAAAAATCTTCATAACAAAAACTTCTGACAAAGGTCTAATTACCCAAATCTACAAAGAGCTAAATCAATTGTACAAAAAAAATCAAGCCATTCTCCAATTGATAAATGGACAATGGAAATGCAGAGGCAGTTTTCAGATAAAGAATTCAAAACTATTATAAGCACATAAAAAAGTGTTCTAAATCTCTTGTAAGCAGAGAAATGCAAATCAAAACAACTCTGAGATACCACCTCATACCTAGCAGATTGGCTAACATGAAAGCAATGGAAAATAATGAATGTTGGAGGGGATGTGGCAAAGTTTGGACATTAATGCATTGCTGGTGGAGTTGTGAATTGATCCAACCATTCTGGAGGGCAATTTGGAACTATGCCCAAAGGACACTAAAAGACTGTCTATCCTTTGATCCAGCTATAGCACTGCTGGGTTTATACCCCCAAAGAGATAGTAAGGAAAATGACCTGTACAAGCAAATTCATAGCTGTGCTCTTTGTAGTGGCAAAAAAATTGGAAAATGAGGGGATGCCCTCCAACTGGGGAATAGCTCAACAAATTGTGGTATCTGTTGGTGACAGAATACTATTGTGCTCAAAGAAACAATGAACTGGAGGAATTCCATGTCAACTGGAAAGACTTCCAGGAAGTGATGCAGAGTGAAAGGAACAGAACCAGGACAACATTATATACAGAGATTGTACACTGTGGTACAATCAAACGTAATGGACTTTTCTATTAGCAGCAATGCAATGATCCAGGACAATTCTGAAGGACTTATGAGAAAGAAGACTATCCACATTCAGAGGAAGATATTTGGGAGTAAAAACACAGAAGTAAAATAGCTGCTTGATCACATGGGTCAATGGGGTATGATTGGGGTCATTGACCCTAAATGATCACCCTAGTGCAAATATCAATAATATGGAAATAGGTCTTGATCAATGACACATGTAATACCCAGTGGAATTGTGGGAGGGGAGGGAAAGAACATGATTTTTGTAATCCCGGTAAAATACTCTAAATTAACCAATTAAATAAAATTAAAAAAATAAAAACAAACAAAAAAATTTGTGGGGAGGAAAAGGGATGTGGAAATGGGAGACTTCTGAGCAACCTAGCCAAGAGGCAGGAGCTGGAACAGAGAGTATATATGTATGCATGTGTGTGTGTGTTTGTGTGTATGTGTGTGTACATACACACAAACACACACACACATATACATGGATGGATAGATGGTGGGGGGGAGGAGGTAAACAAGTGTTTGCTTATATCCCAAGTCTCAGCCATCTGCTATAGGTCTTCCAGTTTATCCTTTAGGGATACAGGGCCTTACTTATATCACTTGTCTGTCCTCCATGCCTGGAATTGCCTGGAATTCTATCCCTCATCTCCATTTTCTAGTTTCCCCAACTACTTTCAAGTCTCAATTAAAATCCCTCCTTCTGCAAGAAACCTTTCATGAGCTTCCTATTTGCCTAGGATCTTCCATCTGAGATTATCTCCAAATGTTTCTGTATCTATCTTCTTTCTTATAGTTATTTGCATGTTGCCTCTCTCTTTTCTGGAGACTCTGAGATCTTTGAGAATGCTATTGTTTTTCTTTCTATCCCCAGCTCTTAACATGGGCATATAGCAAATGTTTTATAAATGATTATGTATTTGATTTAAGAGAGAGAGAGAGAAAGGGGAAGAGAGAAAGAAAGAAGAGGAGGAAAAGAAGGAAGGAAGGAAGAAAAGGAAGGGAAGGAGCATTTCAGGAGAATAGGAAAGAGTGGCAACATAGATCTTCCTTTGACTAGAAGCTGGAGTAACTGTTTTGGCTCAAGAAAAAGAACTGAGTGATCCTTAGATCAGCCAAGCTGATCTAAAACACCATGAAGTGTCTTAAGAATCTAATTCTTAGTCCTTTATGTACTTCCTTTTATTTCATCCTCTAGAGAATACCCACATTACTACATGGAAAAAATTAAGGTTATTAAAAAGTTATCCAATCCGACACTTTTATTTTATAGATAAGGAAACTGAGCCTCAGAGAGGTTAAGGAAATTTCCCAAGGTCATAGACACAGAAAGAAATAGAGCTGGGATGTTTATCCCATGTCCTTTTTCTTCAAAGTTAGTCCTCTTTCCATGTTCCCAAGCAGTTCCTGGGATGATACATTCCTGATTTGAACATTGAGTCTTTTTAATATTGTAGAATAGCCACTGCATAAATGGGTTAAGATATGAGAAGTGTAAGTGACTAAAATGTAATTACCCTGAAATTGAACCTTGATAAAGGATTTGATAAAATCATGAAGACAGAGACATTCCAAGTAGACTTAGAGCCCATGGCATTTAATTATAGGAGTCCTCCCCAAACATGGCTGTATTTTTATACAGGTGAAATATGGATGAAATGCACACCAGGGCCAACCTTGAAGGAGAAAGTAAGTCACGAAAGAACAATATGAGCCCAAGTAAGGATGGGGAAGGGGCAGTCCCAACAGAATGTATTATATGACCCTCCTTTTTTTTTTTTAGTATCTTGCTAGCAGGGCAGCCTTTTTTCCTCTTGCTGATTTCCTCCCAGATGATCAATTAAATGCCTCCTGCAACAGTTGAGGTCCTTCAAGATGAGAGGCCCAGGATGATAATCATATTTCACATACTCTGGGGATGGTTCTAAATGGATATAGCCATGTGTTCTGCTCAGTTGACCAAACAATTAGACATTTGTAGCTATGTTTTGTCTAAATTTTGATAGTTCTTGAAAAGTCAAGACCTACTGACTCAGAAGGATGGCCTTCCTCCATGGAAACGAGCCTATTCATCAGTGTCCAGGCTCATTTAGCAGCTTCTGATATAACCATATTTCTGATGTGATTTCTGCTTTTAAGACAGCATGTCTAGTGAATAAAGAGCTGACCTTAAAGTCAGAAAGACACTGTTTTAAGTCATGTTTCTGACATATGCTGATTTTGTGACGCTGCTCTCTTATGAAGTCAGGGCTATGGACCACAATTCCTTGAAAAACTGACTTTTGTCATCACATGGGATCACAGTTTAACCTAAGCACAACATATGTTATAAAGGGGGGGGGTGGAGAATACAGTAAATGAGAATATTGGTCAGAAAGAATTGGATTCAAATTGGGCCTCAGAAAACTCTGTAAGACTCTAAGTATTGGAGGAACAGGGTTCAAATGTGACCTCTGGCCCTTTCTAGCTATGAGACCCTGGGTAAGTCACTTAAACCTGTTTGCCTTAGTTTCCTCATCTGGAAAATGAGCTGGAAAAGGAAATGGCAAACCACTCCAGTATCTTTGACAAAACTTAAAGGACCTAACAATAATGACAACTATATGTGGGTTACTGGGTTAAACACTGGATAGGATGCAAAATTGTGCCTCAAGAAACAGCCTAAAGCAGGAATTCTTAATCCTAGATTCTTGAATTTGTCTTTCAAAAATTATTTTGATTGCTCTATTTCGATTCAATTGATTTCCTTTGTATTTCTATGTCTTTTATTTTATACATATAAAAACTTTATTCTGAGGAGTCCATTGACTTCATCAGAAGACCAAAGGGCTCCCATATACAAAGTTAAACACTTCTGGCCTAGAAGAACATATAAGTAAATGCTTCTCTGGATCATGTTGACCTTGGGTATTTTTTTATCTTTTTTTTTTCATGTTATCCCATGAATTAGATAATGAAATAGAGAAAAGGGTGGATAAAGCTATGGATGGCACCGATCCCCTGATTACAGGAATAAAACTAATTGAAGAGAGGATTAGGGTTTAAAATGCTACACTGATGAAGAAAATAGAATGGACTTAATGATGGTATGTCTTAGGGTAGCTGACCTGAAAGCCAGTATGAACTGATATTCAGTGCCAGGAAGTATAGGTAGGAGAACACGACCAAGATCCTTATGAATAATAAGTTGTGCAGTATCATTATAAGCCCTACTGTAGCTAAAACACCCCCACACCACCCACTGACAATAACAACAAAGCAGCCTACAGAAGTGGAAGAACATGTCAGAACCATGTGAAAATGTTTCTCTTTAGCAGTCATCAGACTATTCTCCTAGAATATTCTGTCTGATTCAGAGCTTTCTAACTTAAGTTGGATGTACAGAACTTAGAAGGGAGCCAGAGAAACACAATGATGAAGGAGTGATGTAATTTCATAGCTGGCAAAGATTTTAGAATCCAGGTCAGTCCTTTGAGATTCAATGGTTTACCTAAAGGTCACATAGCATGCTAATGGTAGAGATGGGACTAGAAGCCCAAATCATTTGATTTTGGAAACTGCTTTCCCCACTTTTCCATGGAGTTCTTTGACATTACAGATGACTAATCAGTTTGAAATGAAGACCTCTGAGACAAGCTTAACAGAAGCAAAATTATTCATTCTGGGGGGAAAAGTTCAGGAGTGATATTAGTAACAAATTTCAAATCTATGAAAGTCTTTGAATAAATGATGTTGACCAGCTGTTGTTCACAGAGAGGCTTGTATAATATAGTTAGGAGATTTGAAAGATCATTGGTTTGAAGTCAAGTCATATGCATTTGAGACCCTATAAGGCAAAGTTCAAGTCATTTCTCCCACTCTGAATCTTAGTTTCTTCTTTTGTATAATTTTGGTGATGATAGTTGCATTGCCTACTTTACAGGGTCGTTATGAGAAAAGGCACAAATCTGTTATTAATTTTAGCCTTTCTACTAACGTCCTATTCCAGTGTCTCAGTTCCATGGAGATGATGCTGCATCCTTTTTTAAATTAAAGCCATCATCATCATTATCTTTCTTCTTCTTCTTCTTCTTCTTCTTCTTCTTCTTCTTCTTCTTCTTCTTCTTCTTCTTCTTCTTCTTCTTCTTCTTCTTCTTCTTCTTCTTCTTCTTCTTCTTCTTCTTCTTCTTCTTCTTCTTCTTCTTCTTCTTCTTCTTCTTCTTCTTCTTCTTCTTCTTCTTCTTCTTCTTCTCCTTCTCTTTCTCCTTCTCCTCCTACTTTTTCTCCTTCTTCTCCTCCTTCTCCTTCTTTTTCTTCTTCTTCCTCTTCTTCCAGTATGGTTTGATGGAAAGGAACCAGTCTCTGAAGTCAGAAAATCAAGATTCAAATCCAATTTCTGACATTTGTTACCGGTACGACATTAGACAAGTCACTTAATTTCTTTTGGCCTTGGTTTCTTCATCTGTGGTATGAGGAGGTTGGATTGCATGGTCTCTGAGGCACCGATCAACTCTAAATCTAAAATTTTGTAATCCTGTGATCTCCTACCAGAGTGATATCTCTAATTATAAAGGGGGGGAAAATAGCTCAGTAAAAGCAAATGTTCGCCATGTCCAACATGAAAAGCAGTTATGCAAATATACTCTCTAATTTCCTCAAAGAATGTAGGGAAGTTTATTCTCTTTGGGGTCAAGCTTAGCCATTATAATTCCACAGCATTTGATTTCAATTTTGCTATTATTCTTTTCATTTACATTTTGGTATGGCCATTGTAATTGTTTTTCCTGATCCTGCTCTTGTTTACTTCATTCTCAATTAGACAGTGAGGTGTTGTAGGTAGAGTACTGGACTAAGAGTCAGGAAGAACAAAGTTCAAATCCTGACTTGGATACAGGTCAGCTGTGTCACTCTGAGTAAGTCAGTATTCTCATTGTGTAAAATTAGAGGGGTGGACTCAATGATTTCTAAGGCCCTTTCCAGTCCTAAATCTAGGTTCTTAACTCTGTATTCTTCACATTCATAGCTTCTTTTTTAAAATCCTTACTTTCTGTCTTAAAATCATCAAGTTTCAGTTCCTAGGCAGAAGAGCTCTAAGAGCCAGGCAATTGAGATTAAGTGACTTCTACAGGGTCATACAGCAAGGAAGTATCTGAGGTCAGATTTGAACCCAGAACCTCCCTCTTTAGACCTGGTACTCTATTCACTGAGCCACCTAACAGCTTCAAATTCATAGTTTCATACCGTTCCATCAGATTAATGCACCATGATTTGTTTATCATTAGAGGTAAATTTTAGCAATGAAACTCTCTTAAGCCTATGCCAAGAGAAGATCAACTAGAAAGCTTAGAAAAGGCATTTATAACCCATGATCCATGATCTTTAAATCAAACAAAATTATTTTGATAATTATATTTCAATATAATTTATTTTTGGTGCCTTGTGTATACTCTGGGAATTTAGGAATTTTAATCGAAGAAGGGTTTATAGGTTACTCAGACTGCCAAAAAGGGTCCACAAGACCAAAAAGAATAAGAACCCCTGCTTTAGTATGGCCCCAGCTTCAGAACTTGTTTCTTTCTCAGTGGGTTTGGCCTAGGGAATTGGACATTCCCATTGGACACCCAGAAATGGATTATTTGATGTTAGAAGTTCACAAGGACTTAAATACTTAGGGGCAGGAGAGTCTAGATCTACACCTGTGAAGAGAGAAACCATAATGAGAAAATCACAAATTCTCAAAATATTGTATTTTTATTATTTTTATTCATCTCCATTAAGAACAAAAGAAGGAGGCAGAGTCAAGATGGCAGCCTAGAAGCAGCAGAAGTTCAGACCTCTGAAAACCCTTCCTTACAGATCACAAACTGAATGCTCCTAGGGGAATGAAAATGAAACCTAACAACAATACAGAGCCAAGGAACCCTCCTGCTGGACTCAATTCAAATGGTATGCACCCCCCCCCAAAGCCAGAATCTGAGAACACTCGGGTTTAAGGGGAAGGCAGAAGGAAGGTCCCAGGACCCCTCCCCCCTACATCGAGAGCGCTAAGGCTCCAGTGACAGTTGGAACCTCTGGACGGGCAAAGGCACTGGTCTGGAGGGTGTACCTTGCGGGTCCAGATGGATTCACAAATGAAAAGAACAACTAATCCCAATATTATACAAACTATTTGACAGAATAAGCAAAGAAGGAGTTCTACCAAATATATTTTACAACACAAATATGGTACTGATCCCAAAGCCAGGCAGGTTAAAAACAGAGAAAGAAAACTATAGGCCAATCTCCCTAATGAATATAGATGCAAAAATCTTAAATAAGATAATAGCAAAAAGACTCCAACAAGTCATCACAAGGGTTATTAACTACAATCAGGTAGGATTCATACCAGGAATGTAAGGATGGTTCAATATTAGGAAAAGCATCCACATAATTGACCATATTAACAAGCAAACTGACAAAAATCACATGATTATCTCAATAGATGCAAACAAAGCCTTTGATAAAATACAATACCCATTCCTATTGGAAACACTAGAAAGCATAGGAATAGAAGGGCCTTTCCTAAAAAAATAAACAGTATATATCTAAAACCATCAGCAACATCATCTGCAATGGGATAAACTAGAAGCCTTCCCAATAAGATCAGGAGAAAAACAAGGATGCCCATTATCACCTCTATTATTTAACATTGTAGTAGAAACACTAGCAGTAGCAATTAGAGAAGAAAAAGAAATTGAAGGTATTAAAATTGGCAGTGAGGAGATCAAGCTATCACTCTTTGCAGATAATATCTATCGTCTACTTAAAGAATCCTAGAGAAACAACCAAAAAGCTAGACAAAACAATCAACAACTTTAGCAAAGTTGCAGGATACAAAATAAACCCATGTAAGTCATCAGCATTTCTATATATCTCCAACTCATTTCAGCAGCAAGAATTAGAAAGAGAAATTCCATTTAAAATCATCCTAGACAATATACAATACTTAGGAATCTATCTGCCGAGACAAACACAGGCACTATATGAACACAACTACAAAACACTCTCCACACAATTAAAACTAGATCTAAACAATTGGAAAAACATTGATTGCTCATGGGTGGGATGAGCTAACATAATAAAAATGACAATCCTACCCAAATTAATTTACTTATTTAGTACCATACCCATTGAACTACCAAAAAACTTTTTACTGAATTAGAAAAAAACATAACAAAGTTCATTTGGAAGAACAAAAGATCAAGGATATATAGGGAAATCATGAAAAAAATGCAAAGGAAGGAGGACTTGCAGTCCCAGATCTCAAACTATACTATAAAGCAGTGGTCATCAAAAAAAATGTGGTACTGGCTAAGACACAGAAAGGAGGATCAGTGGAATAGACTTAGAGTAAATGATCTCAGCAAGACAGGCTATGATAAGCCCAAAGATCCCAGTTTTGAGGACCAAAACCCACTATTTGACAAAAACTGCAGGGAAAATTGGAAGACAGTATGGGAGAGAATAGGTTTGGATCACCATCTCACACCCTACACCAAGATAAACTCAGAATGGGTGAATGACTTGAATATAAAGAAGGAAACTACAAGCAAATTAGGTAAACAGAAGAGTACACTTGTCAGATCTTTGGGAAAGGAAAGACTTTAAAACCAAGCAAGAGCTAGAAAAAATCACAAAATGTAAAATCAATAATTTTGATTACATCAAATTAAAAAGGGTTTGTACAAACAAAACTAATGCATCCAAAATTAGAAGGGAAGCAACCAATTGGGAAACAATCTTTATTATAGAAGCCTCTGACAAAGGTCTAATTACTCAAATTTATAAAGAGCTAAACCAATTGTACAAAAAAATCAAGTCATTCTCCAATTGATAAATGGGCAAGGGACATGAATAGGCAATTTTCAGTTAAAGAAATCAAAAGTGTTAATAAGCACATGAAAAAGTGTTCTAAATCTCTTATAATCAGAGAAATGCAAATCAAAACAACTCTGAGGTATCACCTCACACCTAGCAGGTTGGCTAACATGACAGCAAAGGAAAGTAATGAATGCTTGTCAGGATGTTGCAAAGTTTGGACATTAATGCATTGCTGGTGGAGTTGTGAATTGATCCAACCATTCTGGAGGGCAATTTGGAACTATGCCCAAAGGGTGCTAAAAGATTGTCCTTTGATCCAGCCATAGCACTGCTGGGTTTGTACCCCAAAGAGATAATAAGGGAAAAGACTTATACAAGAATATTCATAGCTGCACTCTTTGTGGTGGCCAAAAATTGGAAAATGAGGGGATGCCCTCCAACTGGGGAATGGCTGAACAAATTGTGGTATCTGTTGCTGATGGAATACTATTGTGCTCAAAGGAATATTAAAGTGGAGGAATTCCATGGGAACTGGAACAACCTCCAGAAATTGATGCAGAGTGAGAGGATAGAACCAAGGAAACATTGTACATAGAGATTGATACACTGTGGTCCAGTCGAATGTAATGGACTTCACCATTAGTGGCAATGCAGTGACCATGAACAACTTGGAGGAATCTATGAGAAAAAACACTATCCACATTCAGAGGAAACACTGTGGGGGTAGAAACACCAAAGAAAAACAACTGCTTGAATACATGGATCTAAGGGATATGGTTGGGGATGTAGACTCTAAATGAACATCCTAGTGCAAACATCAACAGCCTGGGGGGAAAAAAGAACAAAAGAAGATGAAATAGAAATATAGTTCAGTTTAAGAGATTTAGATCAACCTTCCTAACAATGAGAGATATCAAATATTAGAATAGATGCTTTGTAGATTTCCTTTCACTAGCAGATTTTTAATTTTATTTTTTCAAAGGTCATATTCTCATAGCTCTGTAGTTTAAGTATAGTCTTGCCTGCAGGTGAGGAAAATGGACAAAATAAAATATTAAAGTTCCCAAGATGCTATGACAAGTTTGCTTTTTGCTAATTAATTCTGTAATATTTTGTTTTTTCCCACTAATTACATGTAGAAACAATTTTTAATTTTCTTTTTCTCAGATTTTGAGATCCAAATTTTCTCCCTTCCTCCTTTTTCTTTCCCCTTTCCCCTCCCATAAAACAATAAGCAATTTGATATAGGTTTTTACATAATACATTTTCCCATATTCATCATATTGTGAAATAAGACACATATCATCAAAAAATGAAGAAAATAAAGTGAAAAAATGATTTGTTTCAATCTTCATTCAAATTCCATCAGTTCTTTTTCTAGTAATAGGTAGCATTTTTACATCAGGTATTTTCATTTGGAATAAAATTAAATAACTTGTTCTACTTTGGAGTTCATTTCTATTATTATTTTTATTCCTTTCTGGTATAATTCTTCTTAAAGAGGCTTCATTGAGTTTGATACCCATTTTTTTTCTATTTGAATTTATTTAGTCAATTTAGAACATTATTCTTTGGTTACACTAATCACAATATTTCCTTCCCTCCCCTCTACCCACCCTTCCCACAGCCAACATATAATTTCATTGGTTATTACTTGTGTCCTTGAACAGAACTTATTTCCATGTTGTTGGTGTTTGCATTAGGATGTTCATTTAGAGTCTACATCCCCAAGCATATCTCTTCAACCCATGTATTCAAGCAGTTGTTTTTCTTCTATGTTTCTACTTCCACAGTTTTTCCTCTGAATGTGGATAGTGGTTTTTCTCATAGATTCCTCCAAGTTGTTCATGATCACTGCAATACCACTAATGGAGAAGTCCATTATATTCGATTGGACCACAGTGTATCAGTCTCTGTGTACAATGTTTTCCTGGTTCTGCTCCTTTTGCTCTGCATCACTTCCTGGAGTTTGTTCCAGTCTCCATGGAATTCCTCCACTTCATTATTCCTTTGAGCACAATAATATTCCATCACCAACAGATACCACAATTTGTTCAGCCATTCCCCAATTGATGGGCATCCCCTCGTTTTCCAATTTTTGGCCACCACAAAGAGTGCAGCTATGAATATTCTTGTACAAGTCTTTTTCCTTATCTCTTTAGGGTACAAACTCAGAAGTGCTATGGCTGGATCAAAGGGCAGACAGTCTTTTATCACCCTTTGGGCATAGTTCCAAATTGCCCTCCAGAATGGCTGGATCAATTCACAACTCCACCAGCAATGCATTAATGTCCAAACTTTGCAACATCCTGACCAGCATTCATTACTTTCCTTTGCTGTCATGTTAGCCAACCTGCTAGGTGTGAGGTGATACCTCAGAGTTATTTTGATTTGCATTTCTCTGATTATAAGAGATTTAGAACACTTTTTCATGTGCTTATTAACACTTTTGATTTCTTTAACTGAAAATTGCCTCTTCATGTCCCTTGCCTATTTATCAATTGGAGAATGGCTTGATTTTTTGTACAATTGATTTAGCTCTTTATAAATTTGAGTAATTAGACCTTTGTCAGAGGCTTTTATAATAAAGATTGTTTCCCAATTGGTTGCTTCCCTTCTAATTTTGCATGCATTAGTTTTGTTTGTACAAACCCTTTTTAATTTGATGTAATCAAAATTATTGATATTAAATTTTGTTATTTTTTTTCTAACTTGCTTAGTTTTAAAGTCTTTTCTTTCCCAAAGATCTGACAAGTGTACTATTCTGTGTTCGCCTAATTTGCTTATAGTTTCCTTCTTTATATCAAGTCATTCACCCATTCTGAGTTTATCTTGGTGTAGGGTTTGATACCCATTTTTATTATAAACTCCAATGTATTGGTGCTAGTTGTAGATGTCTCTTAAGTATCTGCAGAATTTGGTTCTGTTCAATTTAAGTCAACAAATAATAATAATTAATAATAAGAAAACAATAACAATAAATTATAGCTAAAATATATACAGTGCTTAATAATTATCTCATTTGATACTCAAAATAACTCTGGGAGCACTTTTGTTATTCCCATTTTACCGATGAGGAAACAGACAAAGAAAGGTTAACTAACTTTTCCAGGATCATACAGCTAGTAAGTATCTGAGACTTGATTTGAAATCAGGTCTATCCTTTTCCAGGCCTAGTGGTCGATCCACCATACCAAATAGCTCCCCAGATATTTATGAGATTCTTACTACATACAAGGGACAGATAGGTGTCAAAGTGGATACAATTCCAGACCTAGAATCAGGAAGGTCTTTGTTCAAATTCAACCTTAGATACTTACTTATCTGTTTGACCCTAGGCAAATCCCCTAACCATTTTTACCTCAGTTTCCTTATGCATAAAAATGACCTGGAGAAGGAGATGGCAAATGATTTTAGTATTTTTCCCAAGAAAACCCCAAATGGGGCCAAGAAGAGTCTAGTATGACTGAAATGACTAAACAACAACACTAAAGAGAAAATGTTGAGGATGAAAAGAGCAATATTCAATCGTCCCCACCATCAAGGAACTTACATTAGAGATGTGGAGAGAGGGGTGTAAAAATTAAATTAGTTTCTAGTAATAAAAGAATCATATTTTGTGAGGCTTATTAAGGATTATTAGAAAATCAAGGAATAAAGAAAATACACCATGTGCCCATGGCTGATTAGCCAATTCAGAATGCCCGTGCTTAGCTTACTTACTACCCCATTGCAATGGCTGAGTAGAGAGGAGCATGAGCATAGAAGAGGTAGAGGTAGGCTTTACAGCCAATTTAAATACTAATTGTGATCTTGCCCAAGTGGGAACTCAGGTGAGATTATAGGGAATTCTGGGAAGTACCAAGGACTTCTGGGGATTGAAGTCTAGGGTTCAAATCTCCATTTTACAGGGGAGAGGGATATATATATATATATATATATATATATATATATATATATATACATATATAACTAAATACTAAATAAAAACCATTCAAAAGAATGCTAATAGTGAGAAGATCTATCTAGGAGTTGGTACCTGAATTTAAAGGAAGCTCATAATTCCTCTAAGAAGGGACACATACCAGATAAGGGGAATGAAAGATGAAAGAAAAGGTGCTTTATATGAGGAAAAGCAGTCGGACTGGTTTGGTGGAAATACTTAGAGCAAAAAGCAGAGCTATTTAGGAAAGATGGGTAAGGGCTAAATTTTTGTCAGTGATATAAAATGTGGATCACTTTTTATTTTTTGGAGAAAACTATAATTGCAAGTAATTACCTGTGGTAAAGATTTACAATAGAATGATGATTTGAAAAAAGGCAAGAAGTTGCAAATAATATTAAATTCTGGATGGTACAGTTTCTAGGTTGCAGGAGCTCCTACAAATAAGGGTATTAATCTTGGTAGTTATTTGAGAATTCAAGGTCATTCTGATTGCTTTTCATTGTTACTTTATCTTTCTTCAATAAGACTTTGTTAAAAACAAAACAAAATCGCATCTTTGACAATTGAAAGTGAATTGAAATTATTATTCAGACTCATACTTTCTGTCAAGAAAAACAATTACATTTTATTTAGTTCATTTCAAGTTTAATTCTTTTACTTTATGGAAGAGTGTTCACAAGTGATTCTGATGAAGGTCACAAGGCTAAATCATTATTTTTCTTGTACGAGTTCAACTTTAAGAGTGATAAATGGAACTTGAAACCAACCAGCTAAAGTAAATAGGTTTGATTACTTCCCTTGAACATGTATTGGGAGCCATTTGCACTGTCTGCTTCCCCCCCCCCCCCCCAGATCAGTTCTTATATCAAGGTAGAAAACAACTATTTGGTAACACCCTAGAAGTTTTAAATGGTTTGGAGCTTTGAAAAATCTAGTGTTTTAGCCAGTTTTTCAATATAGTGAAGGACCATTTTCAAGGTGCCTTATTATTCTGTATATGTAGGTCAAAGCATTTCTTTCATAATGATGGTTCTTTTTTGCCTTTTATTTTCTTACTATACTTCAATGTAAATGAATTAATTGAATGGCTATGATTTCTATAGTTCTACTTACAACAAGATATTAATTATAAAGTAGAGCATTTGGCCTCAAGGAGCTTACACTCTAGTTCAGGGAAATAGGCCAGGTGCATAAGAAATAATTAAATAACCATACCAGTTAGAATACCATTGAGTGCTCAAAGACATGATATGGGTAGAAAGCATAGTAAATGTTGATAGAAAGGTAGATCCTTCTTCCCTAACAAGATGTCTCAGCCTAAACTTGCCTATTTGAAGTACATCACTGGGGCTAGGGCGCTATAAGCAAACTAGAAAAATGAGCAATGATGTGGCAAGGAACTCAATGTAAATGTCCAGGCTGGATGTCTCAGGACTGAAGGAATAACCCTGTTATTTCTGTAACAGTATTTTGGGGATTTTTTTGCCAAAAATTTGAGCTAATAGCTTCAGTTTTCTATTCTACATTGTGGGAAAGAGCAACCTAAAAGAGTATTTGTTAATTAGTCAATTTAGTTCAAGTTATTCAGTATTTATCATCTGCAAGCCAGAAATATGAAGACAAAAAAGCTAATATATATAATAATACCTGCCCTCAGGGAGTTTACTTTTCCTATATGTATACAACCTGTGTATGGATAAGTAAATAAAAAATATAAAGTGATTGAAAGTGAAGTAAGAAAGTAAGTAAGAAAGAAGTAAGAAAGAGAAGTAGCCATGGACTCAAGAAGATCTGAATTCCAATCAGACCTCAGGCACAACTAGCTGTGTGGTTCTGGGCAAATTTCACTTTTCATCTGTTTAATCTCAGTTTCCTCAATCTATAAAATAAGAATAATAACATCTACCTCCCACAATTGTTGTGAGGATCAAATGCTTTGTGTGTATATATATATATTTTTAAAGGATATTTTATTTTCCCAATTACATATAGTAATAATTTTCTACATACACTTTTGAAATTATAAGATCCAAATTGCTCCTTCCCCTGTCTCCCTCCCCTCTCCCATCCTGGAGATGGAAAGCAATTTCCATGTATTCTCATGCACTTCATATTTTCATGTTGTTCATTTTTGTAAAAGAATTCTCATGTAAAACAAAAATCCCTAAATAAAAATATAAATAAATAAATGTCAAAAATGCATGCTTTGATCTGCATCCGACTCCACCAGCTCTTTCTCTAGAGGCCGATAACATTCTTTCCCACAAGCCCTTCAGAATTGTCCTGGATTATTGTATTTCTGAGAGTAGCTAAGTGTTTCTCAGTGCTCAAATGAGATAATAATAGTAAAGCACTTAGCATAATGTCTGGCAAGCAGTAAGTGCTATGTAAATATTAGCTATTAATAATGTCAAGGAAAAAAAAAGAATAATTACCACCAGAGGATGGGAGAAGGTTACCTGTGGCAGGTGACACCTGAGCTACACTTGGAAGGCAGATGGAAGTTTTAGGAGCTAGAAGTGAGAATGACTGTATGAATAGTGTTCATAATAGATGCTTATAGAGTTAAAAAAAAAAAGCAAAATTTTATTAGGTTGAATGTTCAGGATTTAATGGATGATAGTTGTTAACTGGGATAGTATTAATTTCTAAAACTACCTCTGATATTGCCAAGTATTCAGGGCACACAGGTATTGCTCTTATGTTAACATTAAAAGAACTAACAATCCCTTTTAGGAAAATAGTCCAGGTGCACAAGTGAGAAAAATAGCCTATAACCATCTTACAAATGACCACACAAACACTCCGGGCAAGTTTCACCCACAAAGGTGAGTGGCTGAGACAGACGGGTAAGGTCCATGGACTGCCCCACTCAAAGAAGACTATTGTGGAGGCACATGGTAAATATTTGTTGACTGGTGACTAATTCCATGAATGATATTGTCTAGGCCCTAGGAATTGGAAGAGTGGCACCCACCTCTGATTTCCCCAGGGCTTTTGCTTCTAAAGTGGGGTTAAGGTGGGTGATGTCACCCTAATGATTCAAATAAGAATGACCACGTCAATTTCTAGGAAGTCAACAGGAAGTGACACCCTGGCCACAATGCCTCCAGTCACTGATCCTGTGATACAGAGAGAAGGACCACCAAGCACCTTCATTTTTCATTCTGAGGGAAGGAAGAGGGATACTTTTGTATACACACAATGTTGTCATTTTAATTTGCAGATATTAACTGATTGTGTCTTTTCACAGCTCAATTTCATCTTTCTCTCAGCATTCGCCTATTCACTGGCTATTGAACAAAGCCATAAAGCCTGTGTCTGCTAGGTCCTCACTATAGCAAGGAGACTCCACTGCTATAGTGGAGTTTTTCTCTCTCTCTCCCATAGACAGAGGATTTATTAAACTTTATCTTCTTCCTTTAAACTTCCCACAGTTGATGGCCTTGTCTCAGTTTAATGAAAAAATTGAAGTCATTCACCAAAAGCTTCCTCTTTTCCCTTCATTCCAATTTCTGATTTAATAGGAAGCTCCCTCCTCTTTTTTTTTTTGCCAAGACCAATCCCTCTTAGTGTACCCATGTTCCCTTTCTCTCCAGCGTTCTCTAGCAGATATCTAGAAAAACCCTTTAGTTTAGATCACTCTATTGGTTTTGTTAAACTGCCAGCAAATATATTCAAATCTCCCCTATCCATAAACTATGCCATCCCCTGTAGCTAGCAACCCTTCATCCCTTCATTTCTCAGCTAAACTCATTGAAAACAAAACATTTTCTCTCCTCTCATCCTTTCCTAAACCCTCAGCAGTGTAGTATCTGACCTCATAATGTGATTGAAATCGTTTTCTCCAAAGTTAACAATGATTTATTTCACAATTGCCAAATCTAATACCCTTTTTTTTTCCGCTCAGATTTCATACTCCATCTCCCTTTGACACATTTGACATTGTGGATCTAACCCTTCAGTTACTGGCTCCTTTTGGTGTTTTCATAATATGGCTTTTCTTGTTCTCTTTCTACCTATCTGATTGACATTTCTTTGTCTCCTTTACTGGCTTTTCATTATTGCCTACTCATTAACTGTGGGTATTCATCAGGACTTTGTCCTGCCTTCTCTTCTTTTTGTTCTTCCTGTACCCTCTTCACTTGGTGATCTCAGTTCCCATGAGTTCATTTATCATTTCTCTGCATATAACAACTAAATCTTTATAGCCAACCTTAGTTTCTCATTCAAGCACCAGACCTACAACACCAGCTGCCAACTAGACTTTAAAAACAAGTTTTGTAGACTCCTCAAAATCACCACCACTCCCCCCCCAAACAAAATGTATTACCTTTTCCTCTTTGTTGTTCATTTTTCAGTGGTGTTTGATTCTTTGTGACCCTATTTGGTGTTTTCTTGGCAAAGGTACTGGAGTGGGTTGACAGTTCCTTTTCCAGCTTATTTTACAGGTGAGAAAACTGAGGCAAATGAGTTAAGTGACTTTTCAGGGTCATTTAGTTAGTGTTTGAGGCTTGATTTGAACTTACAAAAATGAGTCTTCTTTGACTCAAGGTCTAGTCCTCTATCCATTGTACCACCTAGCTGCTATCTTTCTCATTTCCAAACTTCCCTATCTCATCGGAAGGTACAACTGTCCTGGGTATCCAAGTTTTGAACATTGATGTCATCCTTGACTTCTCACTAATCCCAGTAGTTTCCAAATGTTCTACCTTTACAATTCTCATAGATGTCTCCTCTCCACTCATACAGCCATGTTCTACTTAGGATCTCATCCCTTCTTGCACAGATGTTGCAGATGTTCCTTATTTTATTTTCTGTCTCTTCTCTGACCCTTCCAACCCATCCATCCTCCATGCAGCCACTAAACTAATTTTCCTGAAATGTACATCCATGCCAATTCCTTTCTCAAAAAAGTCCATTGACTTCTTCTAACCTCTAGGCTAAAATAGAAATCCTTCTACTTGGATTTTAAAGTTCTTCATGATATGACCCTTTCCTCTCTCTCATCCTTTCACACATTATTCCTTTCTATATGTTCTGTGGTTTAGCCAAACAATCCACTTACTTTTCTTCCTTCATTATGTTCTACTTCTCATATCTTTGTCTTTGTGCTGGCTGTCCTCCATGACAGATATTCTATCCCACTTCACCTCGGTCTCAGAATCTTTGGCTTTTTTTTAGGACTTGGATCAAATAATATCTTTTACAGAGAGGCCTTCAGAGTCCCCTCTAGCTGTTAGTGAACATCCTTTAAGATTCTCTTATAACTACTCTGCCCATATGGTATCTCTCCCATTGGAAAGTAAGATATTTAAAAGCAGAAACTTTCCTCACTCTTTCTTTGTATTCAACTTTTATTTTATTCTCCAGTTATCTCCTCAAAAGCTACCCAGATAGCTAAACCAGAAAACATTCAAAGGAGGATTTAATCCTTTTATCTCTGATAACCCTCTTTTATCTCTGGAACCTGCTGCCTGATTGGTGAATGCCTCACATCCCTGCCCCACCTCTTTCCCACCCACCCCCATGCTCCATTATATTAAGTTAATCCAATCTAGTCATATTTCAAGTTACTCCTTGGCCATTCCTTGGTATCCATCCTGTTGTGACATATAACCCTCATTCTGTCCTTTTTCTCTATTCCCTGTGGCTTTCTATATCTGTAACCCAAATAATTCCCTGATCATTACTTCCCTTTCTATGTATTGTCTTCTATTAGAATGTAAGCTACTTGAGCACAGGGACTTTCTTCTTTTATTTTCATATTTAGTCTTTAGCAATTATCACAATGTTTTAAAGCCGGAGTAAGTAGTTAAGTAATTTTTTCATTCATTTTCATTCATCCCCCAGCATTTGACAAAGTATAGGATGTGAGTCTTTGTTTGGGGGTATTTGACAGGCACCATTCTTCAGAGGATGGGAATAACTCCTGACTCATTTTCAGTGACTGAGGCTGCCCCCAAGATAATTGGCTGGGATTCTGGGAAAGGAAAAAAAAATCAACCCATTAGAGACTCTATCTCCTCTCTATTGGTTTACAAAAGTAAGACTTGCTCAGACCTTTTTCTTTTCTTTCCTATTCAGAGGTCAGAATGGAGCACAGAACAGATCTTTGTTTTAGGTTGGAATTTGGGGAGTCCTGATGCCAAAAGTCTTCTGTCCTCAGGCATTGCTAATGGTGACCTTGGGGTGGAAGCACATGAACTCTGTTATATATATATATATACTCATTCATAGTTTTCTGAACCTAAGTCAGACGACTGGAAATCTTAGAGTAAATCTTCTGAGTCTTGGAAATGGAACTGGGGCAACGATCAAGTTTATTCAGAAACACATGACAGAAGACATGTGTTAAAAGGTAATTTAGATGGGTGACTGGGATTTTACTTAACCCAGTCTAGGGAGAATGATCTTCTGTGGTGCAGAGAGCAAAATGGCTGCCCTCTGCTCAAGGATGATAGAAAATCATTTTCTTTTCACTTAAATGATAACAGGTTTATTGTAAGTTCTTGATTAGGATAGGGTAAGGGATGTGGACTGAAGGTTTCCCTAATTCTAATAAATAGTACCTTTTTACCCACCTTCTGACTTTGCAAAAAGTTGCTACACTAACTTCCTCTCTGTCTCAACTTTTCCCAACTAAGATAACTAAACTAGACTAAGCCCACATTGATTATGGTGTCTAGTAAAAGTCATGGATTATAGTGGAGTCAGGTGTCAGATGTGACCTAGCTCACCTGAGCATTTCAGGTTGTTGTGGCTTGGTGTGTCAGAGTATAGGATCAAAAAGACATTCAGGAACTGGCTGGTTTCTCTCAGGAACAGGCTGAAGGTCAAAAGGAGGCAAGAGCTGGATTTTGGAGGTATTTTTTTTTCTCTAGAGTCTCAATCCAACCCCTTAATGGCAGTTACCTTCCTCAGAATTCCAACTTAGAATTTTCAGAGCCTCTCCTGCACTGCCTGGTTCTCCTTTCCATCAACTCTGTTTCTTCACTCTGGTTCATTATTTCCTCCCCCGATTCCCCTTAACACATGTGATCAATTGATTGAGAGAAATTCCCAAGTGGGGAATTTCCTGGTCCAAAGATAGTCAGTGCAATAGCAAAAATTACTGTAAAAATAACAGGACACCTTCCCAACTGGATCTCTGGCACTTTCTCTGGGCTGTGCTGATTGGTGAAAACTCCCCACATGGAGACATTCCAGCTGCTTGCCATGCCAGTCAGCTCCCACTTCTGCTACTTCATCCACACCTTCAAATCACACTTATGCAGATACCTCCGACTACAGCTCACTTCCAGGTTCATTTGTTACCTCCTGCTCTAAGAATAATAATGGAATCAATTTGGGGAAAATACATAAAAAACCAAATGCCCTATGGTTCCTTATGCCCATCACTGGGACTTTCACACTTCTCTGGTCACCATTACACTATATATGTTTTCTCCCACCACTAAATAACTTAAATAAGTTATTTAAGGCCAAGGGATTCTCTTAATTTAGGGTTTGTATTCCCATCAATTAACAAAGTACTTGACACCTAGTAATCTACTTAGTAAATTATAATTGCTTCATGCATTCATTCTATAAGTCATAGCAGAGGTAGACATATGCTCATCAACATGATCAGAGAAAGAAATCAGTGGGTCAGTGTTCCCATACTGGAATTGCTTGGAGGTGAGGAAAAGGGGAAGTGGAGGGAAGATTTTGAGTACCTAGAAAGTAATTTTCACAAATTTAGCCTTCTAGACAGTGAAGGGAAAAATTCTCAGCGACATCAAGCCTTTTAGTTGTCTCCAGTAAATCAATAAATTAAAAGTATTTATGAAGTGTTTACTATATGCAACTCCCCCTCTACTATAATATGAGTCATTCATTCAATATAGTTTCAGTGGAAAAGAGATTGTTTATCAATCCCAAAGTATATTAACCATTTTAGAAAAGTCCATATCCAAGTTTATGGACCCCTTGAAATTTATCCATGAACCTCTACTAGAACCCTTGATCCAGTGCTTTGATTTTCTTTTAAACCCTTCCCTTCCCTCTTAGAATCAATATTGTGGATTGTTTACAAGGCAGAACAATGATAAGGGCTAGGGAATGGGGAGTAAGTGACTTTCTCCAAGGTCACATAGCTAGGAAGTATCTGAAATCAAATTTGAACCCAAGACCTCCTGTCTCTAGGCAAGGCTCTCAATCCACTGAGCCACCCAGACACCCTCCCCCTTTCATCTTTTAAATGAGGAAATTGAGGACCCAAGAATTTGGATGAGGTGGTTAAAGTCATAAAATTGTTAGTGGTGGACTTGGGAATTACTTCTCCAGTTTAATTATTTTTGGTCAGCACTCTCCCCCTCTCTCTGTCTCTCTGACTCTCTTTCAAAAAAAAAAAAATATATATATATATGCATATATATATTGATTTGTTTTTTACAATACTAAAATTTTCCCCAATATTCTTTCTCCTTTCTCTTCCCAAATATTAAGTCCATTTAGCAAACAATATTTTAAAGAAGAAAAGGAAGATGATGAAAAATATAAGTAAAACCAATCAATATATGAAAACATATCTGAAAATATATGTAATATACCATACCAGTCAACTTTCCTCCTTTACAAAGAAGAAGGGTCAAGTTATCTTCTCACTTCTCTTCTTCGGAGTCAGTTTTTCTTTTTAATTTTACATTTGTATTTGATTGCTTTGTGAATATTTTTCCTGTTTGCATTGTTGTAGTCATTGTATAGAGGTGAGCTATGGGCTCTGGGCTTAGAGTCAGAAAGACCTGAGTACAAATCCAGCCTCACTTACTAGCTGTGTGACTCTGGGCAAGTCACTCTGCTTGCTGTAATCCACTAGAGAAGGAAATAGCAAATCATTTCCTTAAAACCCCAAGGAAAGTATTGTCAGGCTATGGTCCACAGGGTCCAGAGAGTCAAATGTGACTGAATAACAGTCATTGTATATATATTTACTTGGCCCTGCTTACTTTACTTTGAATCAGATTGTATAAATCTTTCCATGACTCCCTAAATTCATCATATACATAATATCTGATGAGGTTGCAATGAGAAAAATGGTTTAAAAAGCTTTAAAGAGCTTTGTAAGTGTGCATAATTATCATTTGGGGTTGGAGGCAATTGCCTTAACAGGACTCCAAGGATATTGAACACATTTTGCAAGCCTTATCATCATCATCATCATCTCTTTTAATCTCTGTATATATAAATATATACACACATATATGTACATATGTACCTATATTACACGTTTTATATACACTTATAATCTCATTTGTCAGCGGCTTTAATGACAAAACCAAAGGCTAAAACACACTACAAGACATTCAAGCCTTAAGAAAAAACAGCCTTCCACATTTGGCCAATGAATTGTCAGAGGTGCTTTGGTGTGGGTCCCTCTCATCATGCTTCAAGGGCTCAGAGAAGCAGACATGGGAGGGAGCAAGAGTCTGGGACAGGCAGTCAGAAAATAAAGCCTGGCCCCCACTTAGGACATGCTTCTTTCTCTCTC
The DNA here is from genome assembly GCF_027887165.1 of Monodelphis domestica. Lineage (NCBI taxonomy): Eukaryota > Metazoa > Chordata > Mammalia > Didelphimorphia > Didelphidae > Monodelphis > Monodelphis domestica. The sequence continues at coordinate 153,087,514 of NC_077230.1, forward strand.
TGCCAGGTTATTCCCCCAGGGTGTTCTGCATTATTCTGAGCAGCTCTCAATCATCTTTAAGATCATACTAAAGTATGACAGGGAAAGAGGTTATCTGCTGCCTCAATCCATTTAAAATAGCTTTTCTTAAAAAGGGAATGAGAGGATATTATGGAAAGGAGGGATAGGACTGGAGAATCTTAAGGTTCTACTCCTCCTCTGGTAGAAAAGGGGTTGCTTAGAGTGGTGCCAAACTCAAATAGGGGCCACTAACCCATACATAGGGCCAGCTAGGTGGTACAGTGGATGGAGCATCATGCCTGGAGGCAGAAAGTTCTGAGTTCAAATCCAGATTCAGACACTTACATTGTGATCCTCAGTGAGTCAATTAATCTCTGTTTGCTTTCATTCCTCAACTGTAAAATGGGGACAAGCAGTAGAAGAAAATGGCAAATCACTCCAATATCTTTGCCAAGGAAACCACATGGAAAGAAGTCTACAGATTCATGTAGAGTCAGACACATCTGAATAACAAAACCATACAGAAGGATTCCTACAGGCTGCATATTGACTTAATGGTTTCCTAAGTCATCTTCTATATTTGGTTTATTTTTATTTTGTTAACTCTATCCTAATTATATTGTAATCTGGTTCAGGCTATACTTAAGGGAGTGTTGTGGCTATGGGTTTGACACCTTAGCTTAGAATATTTCTGAGCCCAATTGTAAAACACTGAAGAGCTATCTTCAGACTCAAGCCTTTAAGTTCACTAAACTAATTAACCCAAAGCCCCACCCAGCTATAAAAATAAAATTTAAGTATCCAGTATGCACATGCTGTTACTCCTGCACTGATAAAGGGCTTTGTGTTTTGGGATTGTTTGGATTAAGGACAAATTGTATGCCAGTAGTTTTTCAACCTCCTCTCCCGCCCTCCCCCCCCCCCCCCATCATGAAATCTTTATGTGTTTTCTAGGACTCGTCTACTTTTGTAATGAGGTGAAAAGGTTTCAAATTAACTCCTAAAACACCACAGCTGTAAGGTGACCATTTTACAGTTCATAGATTTAAATGATCTCTTTCTCACTGTCTCTCCCTTTTCCCTCCCTCTTTTTCTCAGGAGTTTCAGCAGAAAGGAATTTTTAGAAGCTTTCACTTACATTCTTGGGAGCTGGGGAGCAGTGGTACAGGCTTGAAAGGATGCTGTAAATGGAGTCACAGGAACTGAGTTCAAAATTGTCATCACTACTTGTACATCCTGCTCCCCACCTATAGAAATGAGGAGGAGTGGATAAGAGATCATCTCTAAGTCCTTTTCCATTTTAAATTTGTGATCCTATGATTTCACAAACCAAAGATCCTCATTACATAAATTGTTCCTTAATGTTAACTACCAAAGGAAAAAAAAGTTTCAATACAGCTGCTTTGAAGAGATATTATGGAATTATATTAATGGATAGCTTTTCTTTTTTTCTTTCTTCTCCAAATTGTAAGAACAAACCTCAATTCCAGGTTGATTAAAAACAAATAAGTTAGAAAAGCATATCTGTTCTCTCTCTTGCAAATATTTATAAATCAGTTGTGTTGAGTCAAGTCTAACTCTCTATGATCCCATGGACCATACCAGAATTTTCTTGGCAAGGATAGTGGGATAACTATGCCATTTCCTTCTCTAGGTCATTTTACAGATGAGGAAACTAAGACAAGCAGGGTAAAGTGACTTGCCCTGGGTCATATAATAGGTAAATGTTTGGGGCTACATTTGAACTCAGGTCTTCTTGACTCCAGGCCCAGCATTCTATCTACTAGGCAACCTATCTCCCTCCTAAAAATCAGAGAATCATCCAGTTCTCTACTTCTGGTCACAGGAAGGTTTTTGATTTTAGCAATTGGCTTTTTAAAGGAAGTAGAGAGAATAACAGGGTAGGATCTTGTTAGTGTTTTTCTTCTATTTTGTTAATGGCACCATCTGTGTTTTTGGTTTGAAGATGTGTGTGTGTGTGTGTGTGTGTGTGTGTGTGTGTTTGTGTGTGTGTGTGTGTGTGTTCCTCTTTCTTAAAACTGATTCCTTATTTCTTTTCTGTTCTCAGTTTGTATTACCAATCCTAGAAGGCGGTGGCAATGACATTTCATTAAAACCTTTCCCAACACCATGGGATATAATAAATAGTCTAATAAAGAACCCCATAAAAAATAAATAATCACAACTGTGGCCATGATCCTCCAAAGACTAACCTTCTCTTTGGAAGTAGAGGTGCCATTTTACAAATGGATATTTTCAAGACACACTACAGTGCTTTCTTTAGAGGCAGATGCCATTTTCCTCACAAGGAAAGAGCCATTCATTTGTGGCAAAGTATTTGCTTGCTCCAAGTTTCCTCTGCTGATCCAGCATTAACAATTTTTGAAAGAGCCGCTGAACACCATCCATTTCTGATCACCACAAGTTCTGGGTCTCCTGATTCAAATACCACTTAATCACCCAGAGGCATCTCAATTAAGTAGGCATGACTGTCCCAATTAAGCAAGAGTCCTCACTATTAACTATCATTAGGTTTAATTTGGCTCCCTGGGAAATGTCTTGGTGAAGCCCATCCCATTAAGTGGAAGGAATTGCATACACTTAAATACACAGTACTCACAGCTCTGCACACTCACTTATACTCATCCTATTTTGAATTTCAATACTGTAGGGGCTTAGGATGTGCTCATTTTATAGGAAGTTTCAGTATCCTCAGAGTCTGCTCACAGCTGATGTCATATCTGTTGAGTGGTAACCTCAATGCAAACTTTTTATTTCACTTCAGAAACATGTATACAATTTAACTCTTTCCACAGTGTCTGACACATAGTAGGTGCTTAATAAATTATTATCACCTGACTTAGTGACCACAAATGGCATTTTATGCCATAAATGGTTGTAGCTTCTCATTTCAGTCCTTTATTCAGGGCCATGCAAATAAACGTTTATTAAGTAATTCTCCAGGTGTGTGTGAGAAGTACACATTCTATACTTTAAAGATGAATTGAGGGAGGCCTGAGCAGGAAACTGCCCGGCCATGGAAGTTCAGAACATCCGTAAGCAGACATAAACATGTCAAGGTTCCAACAATAGTATGTACCAGATAAGGACTTAAGGGACAGACATGCTGGTGGGGAGTAGGGATGTAAACCTCTGGATTCACGGGCTACGGGGGGAACTCTGTACTGAGTCCCCTGGTACATACCAGACTAATAAATGACCCTTTGCCTGATTGCATTGTCTATTGGTCTTCCTAACAGAATCTACATAATTAACCTTTTTCTGCATCAATTTCTTAAGTTTAGATGATCAACAAAATCAATAATCAAGCCCTGATAACATCTGCAGATTTCTGAAGGATAGATTCCCACATTGACAATTTAACAATCAGCTTCCCTGTCAAAGCTGGTTTCCAACACACCCTTGCCTTTATTCATTCTCTTTATCTTCTAACTGTAATTTAGAAAAAAGTGATCAACACATATTATTTGCTAATTTGTACCTTTATGACTTAACTTCTTACTCTCACATGGCATTGTATATGCAAATAAAACAGACTGAATTATTAATCCCAAACACATTTCAACCTAATCAATCAATTAACATTTATTAAGTACTTAATATATGATGGGTAGTGTTTTAAGCAATGAGGTAAAAAATAAAAAAGAGGCAAAACACAGTTCTGATCATCAAAGAGTTTACAATCTAGACAAAATGTATCAGTTCCCTTTTAATAGAGTAGTTCTCCTTAACTGACTAAAGAAGCATATTTCTTTTTCTTTGCAGTTGTAGAAGTCCCAAACTCCTCAGAAATCTACATGAATATGCACCAACACATGTAGGCATCTGTCTGTACAATTGGGCAGTGTAGGTGGTGTATAAGTCCTGGAGCCATGTAGAGCTGCCCGAGTTTTAAATCTAGCCTCAGACACTAGATGTGTGATCCTGGGTAAGTCACTTAACCCTGTTTACCTCAGTTTCCTCATCTTTAAAATGAGCTAGAGAAGGAAATGGCTAACCACTCCTATGTCTTTGCCAAGAAAACCTTAAATGGAGTCAGGAAGAGTCACAAAAGACTGAAATGACTGAACAACACCTATATAACGTAATTGTTAATGATGGTTATTTGTATGTGAATAGCTCATGAATAGTTTTTACTACTGTGAAAAGAAGAAAATATTTTCCACCATTTTGGGGAGATAAAAGTGGAAGGAGTATAAATAATCACTATACAACATAAATTAAAAAAAATTAGTGTTTGAATTTTCTTTCATTTATGGTTTTCTCCCCTTTGAGTTTAAGGTTCTCAAGTATCTAGTCTCTGCTTTGAAGTCATTTTCAATTTAATTCAACAAAGATTTATTAAGAGTGTGCAATGCATGTGCCAGCCACTGTGCTAGGGACATAAAAAATAGAACAGTCTCTCTTCTCAGGGAGATTATATTCTATGTGATAACCACACTTGATGTTAGAACTTTCAACTGCAGAATTAGAATTCAGCTCTGATTCCAGGTCCTCTCAATCTACTACTCTTATAGTTAGGGTGGATGAGAATACCAGTAGCCAGTCAAATGAGTCTGGCCTAGCCATTCACCCAAGAAAAACTAGCTGTGGTAACACATCATGATACAAGTAGAAAGAGCTTTAGAGTCTGAAGCCAAGGAACTCCGCAGTTAAAATTCTACTCCTTTAGTGCTGGGCTGCATGACCTTGTACGATTCATATAACTTCTCTTGGCATCAGTTTTCTCCTATGTAAAACGAAAAGGCTTCACTCTAAGATCTTTTCCAGGTCTAAAACTAGGTTCCTAGAATAAGGCTTCAAATCAGCAAAAATACATGGAAGACAGAAGTGAGCATCGTTCCAGCACAGTTCTTTCCTGGATAGGATCTTCCTATCACCAGACCCCAGAAGAATGAACTACATGGTTCTTTTTTCACTGGGCATTTTGCCTTGCACATCTAGTCTTGTAGCTTCAGCTTTCATGCTGTCTTCATTCTCTCCCTCCTTCTCTTTCCTTAGCTGCTACCCTAATTCAAGACTTATTCATATCATCTCTGACTAACACAACCCTCTCTTCAGACTATTTCTGTTATTCACTCTAAGTGTCTTCGCTGTCTTGTTTTCTGGTTGATTCATCTCTTGTTGCAACCCACACATAATAGTTTAATAGTGGTTTCCCATTACAGTAAGGATCAAAAGCAGAACCTTAACCTCCTCTTTCTAAACCTTCCCTTCCAAAACAGGGGAATTCCAGACTTACTCCCTTTCACTTACCCAAATCCTCAAATGGATCTGTGATTGCATTAGTTTATCTGCTCCCTCTAATGATACATATCCCAACCCATCCATGCCTGCCCATCCTGGGAGACTCTGGTCCATGTCCTCCAGTAAGTTTGTTAGAGGGGTGGCACCCAACTTTCTGGACATTTAAGTGCTACAGTGCAGAGAGTGCTGTACCTGGAATCAAAAAGATATGAGTTCAAATCCTACCTCAGATAGCCAACTTTTATTTTTCAATAATATATTCCCCAAAGACATCCTTTGCTCCAGTTTTTCTTCACAGTCTTCTGTTATATGTTTGTTGCCTTCTCAAGACTACCATCTGTCTCCTTTTTGCCCTATGCATGACACATTTGAAATTCTTTGGGAATTATTGCCTTCTATAACACTTAGTCATCAAACCTCACTGGTAGAGTACTGGTGCAATATATAAATAAATGCCTTTGATTTTTGCAGTTTGGGACCAGTAAGGATATTTTTCAGTTTCTTGAAAGAAACCCTACCTCATCCTCACCTCCTTTTTTGAGCCTAACTTGTCCATTTGTACTATTTCTCTGTGATGCTCATATATTATGTATAACATTTTATATATTATATGTGCATAGTATGTAATAATGCTATATAATTATATAATCATATAGCACTCATTGTAAGGCAAGTATGCTAGCTGCTTTACACATATTATCTCATTTGATATTCACGGCAGCCCTGGGACAGAGAGGCTATTATTATGCTCACTTCATAGTTGAGGAAACTGAGGCAAATAACAGTATTGTGACTTGTCCAAGGTCACATAGCTATAAGTGCCTAAGTCCAGAGTTGATATCATGTCTTCCTAATTCTGAGGCCAGTGATCTATCCATTGAATCACATACACACACGCACTAATATACTCCCAAAAATATGTTCACAAACTGAGGGACAAGTTATTATATTGTGTGCAGTATACATTCTTCATCTACTTAGTTTTTCTGTTTGTATGATTTAAGCCAAACTTTTTTGATTGGTTAGTGATCTCTTAATCAACTTAATTGGAAGAGTAGTTGTGATTTTCCCATGAATGAGCATGTTCTCTGACTCCCTCTTACTAACCCCACTAAATGCAATTTTCCCTTTGTTTGTCAAGAAGGTATTATCTATACTATTCATTTGACCATTCATCAGACAAAACCTTGCCACATTTCTTTCCTGGCTATTCTACATGATTACTTTTCTCTTGCATTATTGTTTAACTTAACTATTATGCAAGTTTTTAGAGCAAGAATTGTTTCTTATACCTCTTTGCATGTTCCCTTGTTCCTAGCTCCTTAAAAGTGCTATTTCTTATACATTGTAGCTTTCTATAAACTTCTTTATGGCTTGGATGGAGCCTTAAAATACTTTTGTTAGATGTTGTAATTTTCAAGTGATGGGAAAGAAGCCATCTGTAATTTTAAGGCATTAGAGTTGGATCCCATATGAGCAGAAATATCTGGACTAATCTCTTCAATGAGAGGCAGTCTTATATAGTGGCTTGAAGGTTATGAATGCATGGATTCAAGTCCTACCTCAAAAATATTCTATGGACAAATCCCTTAAGCTATCAGTGTTCCCAGACAACTCTTAAGGCAAGGGTTCTTCTCTTGTGGGCTGGGGGAGAGGAGGTCTGTAGAAAGTGGGTACATGGGTACGTGCATATCTTTTTTTTCTAACTTCTAACTGAAATTGAACATTTAAAAAATGATTATTTTTGAAAAATATTCTGAGGAAGAACCCATTGGCTTGATCAGATTGCCTAAGGGGTCCATGACCAAATAAAGGACCCCCCCCAAAAAAAAAAGTCTAAGAACTTTAAGTTACAGAGGTGTTGCCAAATGATTGATGGAGGGAGGGCCCTATACCAATGAAATCATCGGTCTCCATTCTCCACCCTATTCTGTCCTACCTGCACAAAAATTAATTTCCATACTATCTTTACCTCTAATAGTGAAGTTGTTGTTTCCTGGGCCAGAATTGCTGACCCAGGGAAAGGTCACTAGGAGAGGAATTTTAAAAGACTGAGTTAAGCTAGATATCTCATGACCAAGTAAAGGGTTACTATTTTAACAGAGACCACTGAAAAGAGGATCTCTCTGGAGTATATTTTGCCATGGTTACCTGAATGAAACTGCAAATTGTAGCTATAAAATAAAAATTAGATTTTAAGAAGTCTTGGTTGAATAAATTCTCTCTATATAGGTCACTATAAACCTATCTGGAATTTTCAGGGAAGTTTTGGGGTAAAAACAATCTGAATGTTAGAATGTTTGATGAACAAGACATGAGCAAGATGTAGCAAATAACTCCTTGTGCCTTGCATACCAATATTTTCCATGGGTTCTTCAGTCTTTCCCACAACTTTACAGAGATTTATAATCTTCTTCAATTCAAGTCCAACTCTAACAATTTGGAACAAGTTGATGCCCTTGTTTCAGACTTTAAAATGTAGCATTCAGCCTCCACAGAATTTATTTCTGCAATTTATTTTAGGTGTGAATTGGTTCTTTACCTCTTTCCTAATTTTTACATATATAAGGTTTTTTGTTGTGTAATCAAGTCCCAATTTTGAGAGACTCTGACATTATACCTAGTATACATATAATTCTTAATCGTTCTCAAATTTCTTGTCTCAAACTCTTAGAATCCTTAGTTTCCTTCCAAGTTCTATTCAGGTTGCCATTTCCTACAGGAAGCTTTTTCTTATTCTCTGATTTGTGTAAATGATACATTCTCCCAATGTAATGTAAGCCTAACATAATTCTGTACACACCATAGGTACTTAATAGCTCCTTGCTTAATAGAAGTTGCTTGGCTTTGTAGGAAAGACAAAACAAAAAAAAATTCACATTTAGCATTAATTTACTTTTAGTTTGAGGTCTTTTGAATGAATACTTATAGTACTTAAAAGGACCAAGAATTCAGCTCAAACTAGCAAAGCAAGATAATGTTTTGGCTCAGAATTAACATTTAGCCTGAATCATTGGTTTCTCTCTGATTCGCCTGAGGGTGAAACACCAGGAAGATATTTAGATTATTATTTCTTGTTCAGGAGAGACCAATTTATGTTTAATTAATAGATGATGTGATTAAAACTTGGTTTCATACTTTTAATCCAAATCTTTCAGAGGTGTTTGTTTACTTTTGCTGGAAAATGGGGTTTCCATTACATTTTTTCTCCCTTTTACTAAATGGATGTCAACCACATATAAATAAAGTTTTTGATGTTTCTCTTTTTTATCAGTAGGAAGAATCTTTCCATATATTACTCAAGGATCCTTCATTGTCCTATTTCTTAGAATTAGATGATTGACTGATTAAATGGATGGATTAAAAAGCTTCAGGACTTATTATGTACCAAACACTATATTAATTCCGGGGGTACAACAGAAAGGTAAGAATAGTCCCTGATCTCAAGGAATTCACCATCTAATTTGAAGTAGTAACAAATAAAAGAAAGTTGAGCTGCAGCAGGCTGATGTAAAAGTCCAGAAGTCCTAAGGGTACAACTTTTGGTAGATGGCAAGGCCCGGAGGTCATTAGATTAATGACATCACTAAGACAAGGGCAGTATAGAGTGGAGGTGGGGATGTGGAAGGTGAAGAACCAGGGTAGTTGGTAAGGCCCAATGGTCTTTCATTTCACTGGGATGACTAGATTTAGTCATTCCTACCTCATCCCAACTAGGTGAATAGTTAAGTAGCCTGCAACAATTCTGGGCCTTGAAGTCTGGGAATGGCCAAAGGGATGAGAAAGGGCAAGGAAACCGATGGGGGTGGTGGACCTTCCTACCACCCAGCAGAAGCAGGTGGATTACAACGTGTTATTGGCTAGGGTTCCTCATAGAGTGCAAATACTCAATTTCTACTTTTATCCTTTCCCAGGAGTGACTCAGTGAATGGCAATGATGAGAGATTTCTATACTCAAAAAGATATGTAAGGGCAACTGGATAGCCCAGTAGCTAGAGCTCCAACGAAACCAAGGATCTATAATCATGAAGATATTTCTCATGTGTGTACATGCACATGAGCTCCCAATTTTTTTTTGGAGGGTTTGGGGTGGGTGAAGGAGAAACTAAATTGACCAAACAACAAAAGTGAAAACATAAAAAAGAAACAAGATCTTGGCATTTGCTCACCTCCTTTAACCCTTGATTGACATAAATAAACACTAGTTGGAAGAATCCATGTGAACAAAAGGCCTTAGCTTCCCATAAATCTTTAGGGGAGTTGGGTAGGAACTAGCCCAGTGAGTTTATTGATGGACAAATGGTATAGACATCAAGGGACAGAACATGCTGACATGGTATTTCCTGGCTAAAGTTGCACCCTCTCATCTCTTCTCAGGTTTTGAGTTTCATAACAGTGCCACTACCGCCACAGGGGAAGTGTGTTATAGTAGAGCCAGAGCTGCAGTCAGGGTTCAAGTAGGAGCACATACTGAATATCTGACCATAGATTTATGGTCATGTAATGTGTCCGTGCTTCATGCAATTCATAGTTATGGAGGAGGTGTTGATCTGCATTGGGGGGGGGTAGTTTTCTACCCACAATGAAGTCACATTTTTAAACGTGGGATTTATTTATGACTTGAGGCCTATAGAAACTGCAGATTTAAAAGTATGAAACCAAGTTTTAATCTCTGTTAATTAGCCTTGTGCTGGTCTCTTCCAAAGGAGAAACAATTATCTAAGGATCCTCACAAAAGTCAATGATTCAGGGTAGAGGTTAATTCTGAGTCATAAAACATTATCTTGCTTTGCCTGGTTTGGGCTGAATTCTTAGGTCCCTAAAAATGTAATAAATATATAAAGTCAAAGGACTCCAAAGCATAAAATGATTTTTTGGTTTTTTAAATCCCTTCTTCCCCCAAATCCCTCAAAGGACACTTATGATATGGTTTAGTGCATTCTTATAAATAGAATCTAGATGCATAGATTCTGGAAAAACACACACCATAAAATAACAGATCTAAACTTGGAAGGAGCCATGAAAGCTGTCTAGTCCCCAACCCCTAATTTTATATATAAGAAAATGAGACCCAGGAAATTGAAGTGTTGCATTTTAATTGGGTAGCTAAGTGGCACAGAGTGCTGGGCCTGGAGTCAGGAATCTGGCCTCATGATATTTACTGAGTGTCCCTGGGCAAGTCACTTAAGCCTGTTTGCCTCAGTTTCTTCATTTGTAAAATGAGCTAGAGAAGAATCCAGTATTTTTGTTAAGAAAACCCCAGATGGGGTTACAAAGAATGGCACAGAACTGAATAACCACAATTATATTTTGACTCCTGTTTTCTGACTTCAGAACCAGTGCTCCCTCTCTATATCAAGCATTTCATTAAAGCCCTTTGAGATAGAATGAAAACCAATTTATTGGGGCAGGTAGAAGGCTCAGTGGATAGAGACCCAGGCCTAGAGAGCAGAGTCCTGGTTTCAAATTTGGCCTCAGACATTTCCTAGCTGTGTGACCCTAGTTAAGTCACTTATCCTATTGTTGCCTAGCCCTTACCGATTTTCTGCCTTGGAACCAATACTGACTATTAATTCTAAGATGAAAGGCAAGGGTTGTTTTCCTTTTTTTTTTTAATCATTCGCCCTCTTTGTTATAAGGATGGGGAAAATTGTTTATCTCCCCAAAGCTTATATCTGTGTGCCCCTGGGATGACATACCTTTTTTTTGGAAAGTCACTTTTGCACCAAAAATTGTTGTTCAGACTATTCCCATGAATGGCATAGATGAAGTAGGGTGATAGAATTAGACATCATAGCTCATCATTTTCAAATATATAGTATTGTGAAGGCACAGAGCATTATCTTTTTTTATTACTTAAGGTAAAATTCATTTTTTAAATGTAAATTTCCAAGTAGAGCTAGCCTGACAGAGTCATTAGATGACAGATCTTGGATCCAGATGGACTTGGGTTCAAGTCTAGTATCTGACACATACTGAGTAGTATGATAACAAGCAAGTTGTCTAATTTTTCAGTTCCCTAGGCAATTCTCTGAAACTATTTGCTGATCTACATCTATGGAGGACATTTAAACACCAAATATTCTAGGCACCATAAGAAAACACGGATCTAGACTGCTTCTCTCTTTACCCCCTCCATAAAAAAAATAAATGGTTTCCTTGACATGTGGTTGATTTGTAACATGGAAGATGGAGGTTCTTTTTGTCCATGTGAGCAACTAACACTCCTATCGTACTACGTGAACTTTGAGCATAGGATGTAGAATTATATTCCAAATGTAGTTACCCATGCAATGAGGTGGAGAACTGAGGCAGTTACCCAGATAAAGAGAGTCTAAGGTAACTAAAATATCTAGGCAATTGAGGTCATATTCTCTTTGCTTTATATAGTTCTCAGTTTCACTTTGTAGTTGTAGACACAGACTCTGTATTTGAATAAGGCATTCCTGTCCTGTCAATGTGACAAGTGGGTGTGTGCTCCTGTTCGAGTCTGATTTAGCCAAATGGGAATTTGGGTGCATATTAGGCATGCAAATCACCTCCATTTTTTAACCATAAAAGGAATGAACATAGATGCCAAGGCAGAGTTCTCATTGCACACTAAGGGGTAAGGACAATGCTTCCTTCTGGATAGCTGCGTCTCCTCCCACCCCTCTTAGAGCATCTTCACCTAAGGCTTGTCAGAGCAAGTCCATAAACATTTTCTTGTATGAACTTATAATTATACAAAGTATACTAATTCTTCAGCAAGTAATTATGGTGAGTATTATTCATGCTTTGCGAGTGATCCCTTAAAGATCTAAAGGGTGACAGCCTCATCAAGGTTTCATTTCATACTTTAATACATTTCCTTTTTTGGAAGCTTCCTCTCACTTTTCACTCCACAGAAGAGAACACAGGAAGAAATTCAAAGGAGAGCAATTTGAAAGGAGCTCTTCATTAAATAATTACCAAATTAGAAAATTGCCAGCCACATATCACTGGCACATAATAGGGTTAGATAGACATGTGTTTGCATGTTACTGTAGGGATATATAGTATCTAGCTGGCATATATACACTTGCGTAATTTTCTCATGCAACATAATAGAGAGAAAATTGCATATTTATTCAATTAGACGCTAACCAGATTTTCACTCTTCTATTGCTCTCTGCATGAGCCAAGGTAGCCCTGATAAGCACAGTTTCCTTTATAAACTTAAATTCACTTTTTTTTGGGGGGGGACATATCTCATTCACTTTATTCCCTTTACCCCCTGGTTTCCCATCCTCCCTATTTCCTCTTCCCTCTGCCTTTGCCTATTCTCCCTCATTTGGAACCAGTCCCTTCTTCCCTTTCTCTTGATCTTTGATCCTTCTCACCCTCTTTTATTACACCAGACTGAGTCCCAGATACTGGGCAATACTCCAGATGTGTGTGGGTGCTCCAGAAGTGTTGGGAGGACATAGAAGCTATGTAACCGCTCTGAAGGGAATGAAGCGAATTCTCTATTCACGGTCATAGAAGGAACTTAGACCTCTGCCAATTATATGAGTTTTCTCAACACTGAGCTCTAGTGAGATGAATTCGGGAATGTTGATTTGGCAAAGCAATTCACTGGTATTCTAAATGCTTTTGTTTTGAATTTCCTGGGGTATTCAAATTGGGAATACTTTTCCTTCAGTTTTAGTCCATTGACTTGTGAAAGATTTTAGTCATTATTCTGCTCTGTAAGCTAAAAGTCAAAGTGGGTAGCCCAACTAAAGTTCACTGCTAACTCCATGAATCTGTACCTCACTAAAGTGCAAAGCATTCTTTAGCAGAACCTTATCACTGCCTGGTTACATTCAAACTACAGTGAAGATCCAAGAGAAATCTCTGTTCATAAATTCGCTTATCAAGGAATCATGATTTAGACCTAGAAGAAACTTTAGGAGACTCTATAATCCCAAACCCCTCATTTTACAGATGAGGAAACTGAGGAAGTAAATGGTTATGTGGTTTGCCCAGGGTGACACAGCTAACAAAGGTTAGAGGTTAGATTTGAACTCAGACTTTCTGGATGCAACTCGAATCACTTAGCATTGTTTTTTTCTTTTCTCTCAGACTCCATGTTTTCTGATCTTGGCTCTCATCCAGTAGTCATATAAGCACTATGGAATCCAGCAGTTAGTAAAAGCCCAGAGAAATACAGGATGTTAATATTGCCGCCCTTCACCCTCTTCAGAACTCAGCGTGGTAGGGATGAGAACCAAAGTTCCTAGACAGCATTACCTTAGATTTAGAGGAAACAGGAACAGTGTAGAGTATTGTCATACACTGTTCTATTTGTCCACTCTCCACCCCAAGTCTGGTCAAGCTGAGTTCCCTGCTTTTTAACTATCTAGAGATATATAAGCCTCTGCTCTTAGCTAAACCAGTATCATTCCAACTTTGAGGTCTCTTTGGCATGTATATATGCCCGTAGAACAATCGACAACAGCATCCCTCATTCAGTCTAACACATCATTTTGGTGCCTCTATGGTCAATCAATAAACACTTATTAGGCATAAATTGTGGGTCAGGCATAGAGTTAGCACTGGGACTACCAAGAAAGGGAAAAATAAATGGCACCAACACATTAGAGAAAGCCTCTCCTACCACTCAAAGAACCACTTAGGAAGTAGTTGTTTGTTTGTTTTAAGCCCTTACCTTCTATCTGACCATTGAAAATAAATATGATTCTAATGCAGAAGAGCAATAAGGGTTAGACAATTGGGATTAATTGACTTGTCCAGGATCACAGCTAAGAAATGGCTGAGGCCATATTTGAACCTAGGTCCTCCCAACTCCAGACTGGTACCCTAACCACTGTGCTATCTAGCTGCCCCAGGAGAAAGTAGTATTAAGGGAAAAAATAAAGACAGCTATTACTATAAGTTTAATTAGTCAGTTAGCCAAAGATGGCACTTATCCTGCCTTTCAAGGCATGATCCTGCCTAGAGGAAATGGACAGATCCTGAGGAGTCAACCAACCAGACACAATGTGCAGGAGAAAAACCACTGCTTTGTTCATTCACCTTCCCCTGCAGTTGGGTAATATTCATACAGGCTCTGTTTCCTACTGAGAGATGACAATCTTCCAGCCCACATACCCTGCCTCCTCAATCTCTTCCTCCTTTGAATGTTCTGGTATTTCCTTTTTTAATCCACTTCTAGGGTGTTTCTCTTTGTTGTTGCCTATGACATCAGACTCAGTGGGACTCTTCAATTGTCAGGAGGTTAAGGCTTTATAACCAGAGCCCAGCTGAGCATCCTTACAGTAAGCACAACCCACCCAACTTGACCAGTTCCACTGGGTACCTGATTAAGCGACATTGTGACTGTGTACCTGATAAGGAGACACTGTGCTTTGAAGAAGATGGGTATCAGCTTGGGTTAACAAGAGGCCAAGAATCCAGACTTATATTTTCCCCTGTGTACTTCTAAACTGATAGGAGAGCCAGACCAAAGGGCTCTCCTCTTGTATCTTACAAATCAAGCAGCTAACATACAATTGAGTGTGTCTGTTTTTTTCTGACATAACTAAAAATAGCCTAAGCCATAGGAACTGGAGAAAAAGAACATCCAGCTGACTTTCCACCACTGTATCTTGAACCACAGCCTCCTCCAACTTTTCCTTTCTTCTATATAGAAGAATATTTCAGAGGGAAAGAAAACCTCTGCTTATCTGAAATTGAATACATGTAAAATATGTGAATATTTGAAATGGGCTGAGGATCAGTTAAATGTTGTCTTGAATTGGTTCCCAATGGGGAAGAAATGAGTCTAAAGAAGTCAAAATTGTATGATTGCATAAAAACATACTGTAGAATTAGTTGCTGGCTAAGGGAGCTGAGATCCAGGTTCCTTGATACATGACTCAACTATAAGGCAGTTGAAGTTAGAGGTATTAGGGACTTTTTTTTTTTAAGACTTTTTGGTAACCATGGGGATAGCAATAGGACTTACGTAAAGAGCTTGTGGGAAGGTGTAAACCTGGAAATTCTTCTCCTGAAGGATGATTTAAATGATTCTCTGACACATGAATCATGGGGTGGTGTGTTCTGTCAACATTCTTAGTTCTCTAAACCAGAAAAGCCTGTACAGCTCTGTTTATCCTACTGGAAAACAGTCTATGGACAATGACATTTTCTCAAGTCATTTTGAAACAGTCAACCACAAGTTTCTTTCAGAAAGATTATTGGCTATGAACATTAGGCCCCTACTCAGAAACTTTGGGGGCTCCCTATTCTAGTGAGTAAGTATAAAGTATATAGAGAGCTAAATCTGAAATCAAGAAGATGTGAGATCAAATCTGACTACTTAGTAGACATTTAGTACTTGGGTAATCCTGGGAAAGTCATTTAACCATCATCTGCCTCCCTTTCTCCATCTATAAAATGGGGATAGTTGTAATACCACCCTCTCAGTATAGTTGTGAGAATAAAATGTGATGATGTCTGTAAAGTGCATTGTAAATCTTAAAACCCTATTTAAATATTATTATTATGCTAATCTCCAGTTGACATTCTATTCTGCCCATAATCTGACTCCACTCTGCCTTGTCTTTAGTACTCAAACCCATCAGTCAGTTGTGGGATGTCTACCCAAGCATATGAAGATTTCTGATGTAATAAAAGGACAAGAACAATTTCAATAACCAGGAAGGTACCTGAAGAAAGTGTTGTGGAATGTTCAGGGAGTGGTTAGATATAAAGATGCCAAGGTCATCCACTGCATCTTGGGCCATTGCCAGCTTCTTGCTTTTGTCTTGCTATTGGACTTTGATGACTCTAGAAGAAAGAGCAAGGCTGATGACTTTGTACATCTCTGCCTCATTTAAATCTAATTCACTGGCAAGTCAAGACACCACCCAGTGATGTCATTGGTCCTCTTCAAAAAATGAAGGATGAACTGCAACAACAATCTCATTCTAGTGGCCTTTATGTCTACTCTTTTCTAGCTAATATAGATAACTTGTTTGCCCTGATCTCTTCCATTTCCATGGTTTTGGCTATGTCATTGTCACCCATGCTTGGAATAAACTTTCATAATATCCTTTATCACTGTATGTAGTTCTAACTCTTCCATGAAGTTATTTCCTTCTCCTCAAAATTCTCTTTCTTCTTGGTCCTTTCTCTGATACTACATTCTTCTTATAATTGTGATCATGTGTGTGTGCGTGTTTTCTTTTTTCTCTTTTTAAAATTGTGATGTTCCCATGCAGTTCCATGGTACCTCTCTGATTATCTAACTATCTATCCCTCTATCTATCTTAAACCCTTACCTTCCATCCTACAGTCAATACGGTGTATTGATTCTATGGTAGAAGAGTGGCAAAAGAAGGCAATGGGGGCTGTGATTTGCCCAGAGTCATACAGCTAGAAAGTGTCTGAGGCCAGATTGGAACCCAGGACCTCTCATCTCTAGGCCTGGCTTTCAATCCACTGAGCTACCTAGCTTCCCTACCTCTCTGGTTTTTTAAATAACATTTTACTTTACCAGTAATTTGTGTGGTTTGTCCTCTATTTTTCTGCTAACATTTTTTAAGCTTCCCCCCCAAAACCATCTGTATAATGACCTCAATTCTTTATTTCACTTTGCATGCAGAGGCACAGTGTTAGAAAACATGAGGATGGGACTAGAAGATTTAGAAGGTGTGTACAACTGTAGCTGTGACCCCAGATGGATGAGTCATTATTTTACATTAACTTCTCCCTCCAAAGGGGGCAGAGGGGAGGAGAAATGAAGGGAAATAAAACAACCTGGAGAATTTCCCATTCACATTTGGGTGTATTTTGATCATTTTCTTCCCACTGATATCTCTGCATTTATGCATCTTGATCACACTTACTAACCTCAGATAAAGATAAAGATCCCACTCTAGAAAAATCATGTTTCTTAGGAATACTATGATCATTCCATCTTCCATCTCACAATGCTCTCTATAAAACTCCTCATAACTGGCTACTCATTCATTATCTGAAACTACTGCATCTGATTGCCCTTTTCTACATTGAGCATATTATTTTAGCTTTGTCCTTTCATTTTATTTATTCCAGTCAAATAAATCTCTTCTTGGTGTCTTTTTCTTTACTTCCTCAGTTCTCTCTACCCCCAGCAATTCAACTCTGAGATTCATCTAAAAATAATAGCTAAAATTGACATTGTACTTTAAGGTTTAAGCATTTACAATGTTATCTGATTTGGTCTC
The DNA here is from genome assembly GCF_027887165.1 of Monodelphis domestica. Taxonomy (NCBI): domain Eukaryota; kingdom Metazoa; phylum Chordata; class Mammalia; order Didelphimorphia; family Didelphidae; genus Monodelphis; species Monodelphis domestica. Next base: position 153,104,997 of record NC_077230.1, read on the forward strand.
TATAATTACCCTGTGAAGTGGGCACTGCTATTTCCACCATTTTATAAATGAAGAAACAGACTAAGGGAAGCTTGAATAATGAATGATACGCTGGGGGTGTAAAGAAAGGGAAAAGCTGTGCATGGTAGAAAGGCTCTCCCATTCTATTGGGAGAGAAAACTTGCAAAGAACTACATCCGAACAAGATACAAGGTAATCTGGAGGCTCTATCAGAGGGAAAACACTACCATTACAGCAAGACTAGGGGGAAACGATCTTCTTTGGATGTTGGAGTTGAACTAAGACTTGAAGGAAGCCAGGGAATCTACCAGGTAGAGAAGAGTGAGATGGATATGCTAGGCACAGAGGAGATTTGGGGGAAAGGCATGGTTTCAACGATAGTGTGATATGTTGAGGAACAAATGATATTGGAAAGGTAGAAGGGGCCAAGTTGTGAGGCCAAATAGAAGATTTTATATTGAATCTTAAAAGTAATAGGAAGGCACTGGAGATTATTGGGGAGGGAGGTGACACAATCAGTTCTATAATTTAGGAAAACAATGTTGGCAGTTGAGTTGAGGCTGGAGAAGAATAGGGAGAGACTTGAGGCAAATAAAAATGCTAGTATATTGCGAATGTCCAGGCATGAGATCTTAAGGACAAGGGTCTGTACCAAGATTAGAGGTAATACACACACATGTTACACATATACACATGTGAATATTGGTATATCTGTGTATGCACATGTACAGGTAGGTATCCCTTCCATATGGTGGGGGTTGGGAGAGAGGTGCCCTTGTCATCTAGAAAATTCGTGTAAAATTTTTTGACCTTTCCTTGTTACCAGAGAAGAAGTCTGAAATTGTTCTTTTTCTTTTATGAAGTGTTTGCAGTGCCTTAATGTAAAATTTGAATTAAGTATTTAGTCATGGGTTATAATTTCTAAGATTTTTCTGCATTATCTGATGGCCTCTGCATTTCATCAAAACTCTCCTAAAATTCTCATTTAATTTCTTAAGCTGATTTGCAATATATTGAAATCATGATAGGAAAAATCATGATATATAAGGAATACTTATACATGTGTTTATATATACACATACAAATTCAAAAAAATATGTATATCTACACATACAATACATGTATGCAATAAAATATGTATTTTAAAGATAGAAATAAAAGGACTGGGCAAAGATGAAATAACTAATGAGTATCTGAGGGTGTGAACTCAAATCTTTCTGACTCTAAATCTACTGCCCTCTCCACAATGCCAAGTTGTGCCCACCCATCTAGCAGGATCCAGCTAAGGCATTATGGCCACTGCTTTGCCTTAGAATGCTAAAATGGAGAGGGCATTAACAGAACTTTCAGTCTTTTGGAATCACAGAAACAAGCGCCTACCTGAACCTGGCACCTAGATAGTGAGGACAATAAAGGAAGCTACTAACTAGCTATGGAATCTTAGTCAAGTCACATAATTCTCCTGAGCCTCCATTTCCATATCTACAAATTGAAAGAATTAGAAGAGATGAACTTCTAGAACACTTTAAACTTTAACATTCTGTGAAGCTAATGAGTATTTGCAGTTTATAAAGAAGGATGATATTTCAGCCATTGTATCAAACTGAAGTGAAGAATTCCAGGTAATGTTGGATGGGGAATGATGAGGAACCCATTAGAGGACCCACTACAGGGTAAATCTGCACCCCCCCTACCCCAGGTTGGCATTACTCAACTATCTTCTTTTTAATCATGTCTTCCCTTCTTCCACCTCTAAACCCACATACTTTCCAAAAGTTCCAAATTCTTTCAGAAAGGCAGGAAAGTCTTATCAGGGCTTTTAGAAGTTGAGCTAGGTGGGAGATTTGGGGCTGCTTGGATATTTGGTAAATCAGGTAATCTATAGATCATGATTCTATTCCTTGGCATATTGACCACAGTGGTTCATATGTGATGAATGAATCAATATTAAAAGAGAAACTCATAGGGAGAACAAATGGAAAATTCTATGAGTTTTCCCAAAGATAATAAATCTGTGTCCTTGTGTTTGGAAGCCAGACATAATATCATAAATAGTGGTGTGCTAGTAAATGGTTGACGCCTGATTCTCAGCAAAGATAAGAAATATTTTTAAGTTTTCTCTGCATTATTACCTTTTTCTTCATTGTTTTAAGTCTAGACTCTCAACAAAACAACAAATCAAAACCTGGTTTGTTATATTTGCTTACTTCCACAGTATAATGCTCACACTGAAAATCTCATCATCAGTTTGAGAGCTAGCTGCAGCACACCCATGACTATAATTGTGAAGATATGTTTGCCACTCTGTTGTATAGAACATGGATCTCCATTTCTCAGTATTTGGAACTCCAGGGGAAAAAAAAATCCCAAAGATGAAAGTCTTGGTGAAAAGAAAGTTTTTATGAGGATTAGGTTTTTGTGTTTTGTTTTTAACAATTCATCACTCTAGAATATTGACTGGGATCAGGACACAGCCACTAAAGGACTCTGGAGGGTTTTGCATTCTCTTCTTTGGCAATGCAAATAAAGTTACAAGAGTATGAACAAGTCATAGAAACAGGCTGACTGCCATATGTGAACTCCAACAACTTTCTTCTTATCCCACTATGGAAATGCTTTCTTTGGATCAAAGAATTGTAATGAGAATAATGATAATAATGAAGGTTCATATTTCTAAAGGCTTCGAGGCTTCCAAGGTACTTTCCTCACTTCTGGGAGGCACACAATGCAAAAGGAAAATGTTACTATACTGGCATCTTTCCCATTTCCTCCAGTTCACCATATTTGCATATATAAATTCCATTAGGCTTAACTGAAACAAGGTCGTATCAATCTAATCAGAGCCAGCATGGTAGAGTGGAAAAGATACTGAATTTAGGGATATTGATCCTGAACTAGAATCTTAAGTTCCTACACTTATTAATTTTCTGATTCTGGGTTGATCACTTAAATTCCTTGCACCTTTTTCCTTATTTGTAAAATAAGGGGGTTGGAATCAAGTTCCTTTTAAGTCCAAATTTATCATTCTCTATGTCCTGCATGTAGGACACTTTCTAAAGTTTGAGGTATGTAAGTCAAGTTATCATAATTTGTTTAGGAAGTCTTCTGTGAGCTCAGTTCTGTTCAATACACCTGTAGAGACTTTCCAAAAGAGAGAGGAGAAAGCTCCTCCTTTTTCTTCCTTCCTTCTGCCCTTACTTTTAATGGGAGATCAGTGGCTTAGAACCTGCCTTCCCACAGTGTTCTAAGAGCAACAGAGTAAAGAGCCATGGCCAAAAGGTATGCCCTGATTTATACATATGGTGCTCATTCAAGTTCTCCCCAAAAGAAGACTTTTCTGGGGTTCCAGAGACAGATATCTGCTGAGTTGAAGGATAGTGGCCCCTGAAGGGTTCAGCATAAGGAGCCTAGACCCCAACCTTCTGTGGGTTTGATTCATATTCCTTTTCTTCTTCCTCTTCCTTCCCTCGTTAGTATTCTATTACCACTATTACTACTACTATACCACCACAACCACTACCCTTACTCCTACTGATGGTTAACAAAAATGTCTATGCTGCTTTAACATTTAGGAAACACTATTTATTCATGCATTATATAATTTCATCTTAACAATAACCCTTTTTGGAATAGGAGCTATTATTATTTCAGTTTTATAGGTGAGGAAACTAAACTTTAGAGAGGTTCAGTGAGTTGTTAATAGTCACCTAACTAGTATTAAAGGCTAGATTCAAACCCAGTCCTCCCGATTCCAAGCCCAGCACTCTTCACAGTTTCAAAGTGTTATAAAGGAAGATCAGAGAGGACAATATCTTGTCCCAAGTCACATGAATGGAAGGGAAAACAAGCCTTTGTGAATGTTTAAGTTTTGCTAATTTAGGTGTTAGGTATAATAGAATAAAAAGCTCCACAAATGGAATCCAAAGGAAAGTTGATTAAAGTTTGTGAAAATCATTTTATATAACTTGTACCTTATATTTTTATTTAAAATCCTGGAAAAAGAAAGAACCATAACAAAATATGAAGCTAAATTCTGTTCTGTGTCTGACAGATTTATAACTCCTATCAATGCTCCCTATTTGTTGTGAGAAAGATATAAATAATACCCATTATGGCTATATAAAATTTAAAAGTGCTCAAATTTTAAAGCAAATGATGCTTAGACTGCACAAGGAGATTAGGTGTGTGTATATATTTACATATATATTATGTATATATGTATGTGTGTGCTTGTGCATACATCAGCTGGATGGCACAATGGATAGAGTGCCAAGTCTGAAGTCAGGAGGAATGGAATTCAAATGTGTCCTCAGATACTTACTAGCAGTGTGACCTTGGGCAAATCACTTAACCCTATTTGCCTCAGGTTCTTCATCTATAAAATCAGATGGAGAAGGAAATGGCAAACTATTCCAGTTTTGTTTTGTTTTGTTTTTGCCAAGAAAACTTCAAAAGGAGTCATGGAAAGTCAGGCACTTAAAAACAACAAAATAACATATGTATATGTAATAGACATATATTCAAATGATATTGAGAATATTGAGTGGTGTTATTGGTCAGAAATAGTTTACCTCTTCTAGGAAAAAGATGTTTGTATAATTCATAAGTTTATTGGTAGTAAGAAATATTTTCTAAACATATTTTTGATGAATAAAATGAGAATAATCAGAAACATGTGGAATACATTTATCTTCAAATATAGAGACTTTAAAAAATGTTATAAGGGAAAATTCTTGGCGAACTATTCCTTGCTTCTGGGTATGAAATATCTCTGAAAAATATAGTACTGTCTCTCCTTTTTTTAACCAGTGGGATGGGTAATGGGAAAATTTTATATATAAATTCTATGAGGAATTGCTTTCCCATTCAGAGATGTCTGGAAGTATTCAGAATTGGCATAGTTTAGTATGGCAGGGGTGGGGTGGGTGGGGAGGGCATTTCAGTCTAATTATTCAATTGTGTGTGAAATGTGCCTAGGTAAACACGAAGGGAGGTTTGGTTGAAGAGTCTAACCAATATAATTCCAAGTAATGTAAGAGCTAAAATGGGACCTGGATAGACAATTGTATCTCTAGGAGTCATAATCTTTTCACATTTCACATTCAGGCCATCTTTAGGTTCTAGCCTTTAAAAAATGTCACTGGTTTACCAATTATATGACTTATCTTTTGTTACTAAATTCTTACATCATATTCATGTATATACACATAACTTTTTAAGCTCATTTCCTAACTAGAGTAATTTCTAAAACATTCCCATAATATATACAGATATACATAATCCAATGGTAAGAGGTAGAAAGAAGGGGATAACCCAATGTAGAGCATTTTTTAGTTTAATTTCCCCACCCACAGCCAACTGTGAAAAGAGGTTTAGTATTGGGTGTGTTCTGTTTTTCCACTGTCCTGACCACAGCTTGGGTGTAGTAGGGATGATACCATAAATGAGGAGTGATTGTATTGTTGATCTCTTGACTGCTCATTAGCTTTCCAGGAGTAGAATTAGAGATTCTCCACTGGTGGGAAGGATAACTCTTCTTTATGCCTTCCTATTAGCTCCTGCAGACACAAAGCTTTGACTTAAGTTCCCCATTGCTATAGCAGTAAGGTAGCAGACACTAGGCGGTCATTTATGAAGTGTAACTTGAAGGCTACCAAAAGACCCATCTATATATACTAAAACAATATCATTACTAATCTGTCACAAATGCCCTGAATTCTAATAGTGGTTTTTCCTTTGGATGAAGGCCCTGGAGAGTCCTATTAAAATGAGATAGGGATTCAGTGAGGACAACAGGATTATGAAGTCGATAAATTGCGCAGTTACTTTTTTTATTCTTCCTTATTCAATCCCCAAGCCTTTATTAAGTATTTCCTGTTTTCTACCCCCTGGGATCATTGTTTTACATTTTTCATTCTATTTCACACTTAAACAGTGTTCAGTATTTTCTTTATGTCATTCTTTCCTTTCTTCCTTGACATAATTTACCTATCTGATCAATTACATTAAGTAAAGATATTAATGGGATTCAATAAGACCAGTGGACAGAGGATCTTGGAGTCAAGAAGACGTGAGTTCAAATCCTGTGGAATACACTTTATAATCATGGACAGTTCATTTAGGCTCTCAGTGAACAAGGCAACTCTGTAGGTCTTCCCAGTGTACTTTGGTAGTGGGAGTCGCCACCCTGAGATTTCCCACAACAGTGATAGATCCAGAAAGGTATGATGAGGAGGAATTAAATATCAGATAGTAACTGAATGTGTTGTCTCTCTCAGTATGCATTTGAATTTTATTTATGGATTTCACAATGGAAAAATCATTGGTATTGGAAGTGAGGGTCTGTGTGTGTGTGTGTGTGTGTGTGTGTGTGTGTGTGTGTGTGTGTGTGTGTATTACTCTATGGTCCTAAAATAAAACTATATGTAACAAAGTAGCAAAAAGAACACTGGACTTGGTGCCAGAAGAATCAAATTCAAGTTCAGCATCTGCCTCCTATTAACTCTGTGACTTTGGGTGATTATTTTAAACTTCTGAACCTCTATTTCCTCATTTTTAATATGAGGGGTTAATGCTAAATGATGTCACATGTGCTTTTAAACTCTACATTTTGTGATTCCATGACTATATGTATAAAACTAGTCTTGCCTGGAAAGGATAATTCATTTAGTCATTAAAACACTGACAAAAAGTAATCGGTCAAATTGTCAACCTAGAACAACACAAAGACTGTGGGGATGGGAAAGAACAGGAGAAAACTGGAAAGAAAAGGGATAGATTTATGTCATGGAAAACTACTTGAGAGAATAGGACTAGGGAAAATATTGGTAATAGGAGTCCTTTTGGGGTGATAAGTTGGCGGGTATCTATGTCAAGGCAGTAGGCACTCTAGCAGAGAGCAGACCTTAAAGGCATAGAGGGACATGAAAAGAAGCTCAGGCCCTTTCTCTTCTGAAAGGAAATTGTGCCCACCTCAATATTATGCCAAGGGCTGACTGAATCTCACTCTATTCCACAGAGTAATTGAAGTACATGGGAAAGTTCATTGATTTTCCCAAGGTCTAAAAGTAAGTCTGAGACTTATCCAAGGAAAGATTTTAGAACTCCTAAGTCAGAATTCTATTCATACCTTTCCCCCCCAAAGCAAATAGACTTTCCTCTTATGTGCTTCTGGTATATCTTGCACATATTAGGGGCTTAATAAGTTCTGAAAATGATAATAATGATCCAGGTGATAAAAATTTAAATTTAATAATTAAATAATAAATAATTTTACATTTTAAAATTTAAGGAAAATTTGTAGATAAGACACCTGTCTATGTTTTTTTCTTCATTTTTGGCTAAAACCGGTAAGCCTTCACATTTCATGATCTTACTAACCACTGAATTCCCTTTGTTGTTCATGGTATAGATTTTGTATATGTTGCCTACATCTCTTTTGTAACCAGATTTTGGTATTTACAGGACATGTTTTCCTGTTCTAACAGAAAATAAAAGGAGAGTCTAATTCTTTCCTGTAATCCCAAGAAGATGCTTGAAACACACCAAATGGGGTGTGGAGGAAAGAAAAGCCTTTCTTCACCACCTACTGCCATTTGCTTATTTTGACTTGGACTTAAGGCAGTATGACTGACACAGAATCAAGAAATCCTGGGTTCAAATGCTACATAAGAAAGTTGCTGTGGGATTGTGGATGAGTAACCATTTCTGTGACAGTTTTCTAATCTATAAACTGGGGATGGGGGGGGGGCAGGGATATTGATTCCTCTCCACCCCTGCCCTGAGAGAATTCAAGATCCAAACTTTCTGAAGGAGGCATAATGGGCGCATTTCACTGTAACTGTGTCACAATCCTTCCTTCTTCAGGATTCAGAACTGATTTTGCTCCATGTGCATTTGTGCTTCTTTTACCTTTCTAGACCAGAAGCTTGAATGCTTCCATAACCTCTAGAAGAAGTCACATCACTTTAGGGTAGATCTGAGGATCCTTATTGGTATAGGATCATCCAGAGCCACTTTGGGAGATCTCTGTGCAGATTTGAGTTCCTCATTCCTCCCTGAACTTAACCCAGCTTCCAGGCACCTTTAAAAGAAGGGAGACTTCAGTATCCCTGAATTAGACTGAAATATAACAACCTCCAGAATTAATCCAGAAGGAAGGATGCTGGAACCTCTGAGGAGATGGCATTTACCAGCATACTTACCCATAATATGACAATGCTGTGGGCTAACAATTCATATTTACCTAGGTCACATCTCTCATCCTCTAGTATGATACAATGTGCCTTTCCCCATATCTTGTTTCCAAAATGTTATGGTTTGGCTACTTATTTAAAAAATGAGATGCCTTTAAAACATTTTGTCTTTCCTAGGCATTAAAACACACATTCCTTTTCTCCTCTGTATATCTTCTCCTTTGCTAGTCAAAATTGTTCTCTTCCTTGGTTACTATTTCTAGATTGCCCTTGTATAATCACCCCATTTGTATCAGAGACCTCTAAGACTGCTACAGGAGAAAACACAGGCAGTTGGGAGGAATGTACTATTGGACATCATAAATGAGACACCCCTCTGAGGAAACTTCCCTTTTGGTCACCCTATAAAAAGAATGATTAGAAGAATGGAGCCAGATGTTAAGGAAAATGATAGCACACTTATAGTAGAGGGGAAAATGTTTTTCTGAAGTGAAATCTAAAGCCATTTTGTTTCCCCAGTAACAAATATTATTAAATATTTCTTAGATACCATCCTTATTCCTAAATACTAATTCACAGAATAAAGTTGTATCAACATGCTGTCAAAACTTCTCTTTAACAAATGAGATGAACAGATTGTTAGGCTTACAGGACCCTAAATAGCTGGTTTAAGTGGTTCTGGTGGGGTAGAATGTGCTTTATAAATTGGTTATGTGATATTGAGTTGATACAGACTTAGGGAGTCAGTATTTACTATTCATTGTATATAATATCAAATTGATGTCCAACAGTTAATCAAAGTGGCTTCCAAAGGCATCAGTTCCACTTTATTAGCCAGCAGGGAACAGGTCCAAACATTGTTCTCTTCCATGTCTTTAGAAAGATATTTCAATCACATTATATTCCATATTAAATAACTAACTCTGAGCAATGCTTTCAGTGTCTGAGGCAGTGCTGCCATATTCTTTGGTTCTTTTTTAGCTCCCGGTGCTATGTTGCTATATATGCCATCTAATCAGTAGAATCTAGTGGGAAAGATGAAATATCAGCAGTCTAACAGAAAGTCAGTTTATATTATTCTGTATATTCTAGAAGATCCATTCCCATCATCCCATAATACTCATAATATCATTTTTCTCATCTCCAATCAATCTCAGTATCCCAATTTACCCCTTTTGACAATTAGAGGAGTTTTAGGAAATAAAAAAGCAGGTTTTCATCAAGAAAGGTTGAAAATGCCATACAATAATAAAACAATAATATTAATGATGACAACACTAATGATAACATGCTCCTTAGTACGATGAAAATTATTCACATCCATTTCTCAGTTTTCTTTGGTATATTATGCAATACTGATCTAGTGCCATACCTGTAAAGAAAGAAAAAAACTCTATACAAATAAAAAAAAAGTTAAATATTTAAGATTTCTCAGACAATTCTTTTTTTTTTAACCTTTACCTTCTGTCTTAGAATCAATATTATGTATTGCTCCTAAGGCAGAAGAGCCAGAAGGGCTAGGCAATAAAGGTTAAATGGCTTGCCCAGGGTCACATAGATAGGAAATGTCTAAGGCCAAATTGAACCCAGGACCTCCCACCTTCAGGCCTCACTCTTTATCTGCTGAAACATCCTAGCTGCTCCTGCAGGTATCTACCTTTTAAATAAGTTAGTAATTTAGTTACTTTTTTGTCTTTTATATCATATAAGAATTCCATCATAACAATGAAAATTCATTTAAACTAACACATCAACCAGACCCAACATTACATGTAGTAGTAATGACCTTTTCATAGAATATATTCCTAGTTGCCCAAAGTAAAAGATGTGTGAATATGCTTATATTCCCAATATTTATCTATATTTACAACATTCATTGTTTATTCCCTTTTATTGTTGACAGTATTCTCTTCCCCATTGGGCTCACAACTTCAGTGTCATCCTGAACTCTTCATTCTCCCCCTTCTCATATCCAGTGCCAGATCCTGCCATTTTTCACATCCATATTATTTCTTGTATTTGTCCCCTTTTTTCACTCATATGGCAACCATCCCATGGCTGGTCTGCATTACCTCTTGATTGTGCTATTGCAATCATCTTCTAATTATCATTACCTAAATTCTCTCTTCACTCTAATCTACCCCATAATCAGTTGCCAAAGTGATCTTTCTGAAGTATAGGTCTGACTATGTCATATGCCCCTCAATAAATTCCCTAAATTCCTTCCTGTTCAAATATAAAGTTTTTAAGCATTTAAAGCCCTCACTAGCCTGATCTTTTCCCCAGATTCCCATTATTCTTACACTTTATTACTTCATTGCCTCCTAAGCAGTTTATAATCCAGAAGCATTGACCCACTCTTTTAAATGATCCTCCAAATGATCCTCCAAAAAATGTCTGTTTTTTTAGCTGACTGGTCCACCCCACTGCCCTAATTCTTGAAATGTTCTTTCTTCTTATCTTACCCACTTAGATTTCCTGTTTTCCTTCAAGATTCAATTTAAATCCCACTTTCTGCAGGAGGCCTTTGCTCCCTGTGCCCTTTGAGATTATCTTCCATCCACTCTTTTTTCCCCCTCCAATTACATGTAGAAACAATCTTTAACAATTGTTAAATGACATTTTGTGATTCAGATATTCTCCCTCTCCCCACCAACTCTACCTTCCCTAAGATGTCAAATAGTCTAATATAGGTTATACCAGCATGGTCCCACAATATATATTTACATATTCTGCATATCATAAAAGAAGATACAAATTACACAGATAAGAAAAACACTCATGAAGGAAAAAATGTAAAAAATGGAATTCTTTGATCTGCAAGTAGACTCCAACAGTTCTTTCTTTGACTGCGGATAGCATCTTTCATTGTGAGTCAGTTGTAGTTATCTTGGATCCCTGCTTTGCTGATAATTGTTTAGTCCCTCACAGTTGATCATCATAAAATGTTTTTGTTACTGTATACAATGTTTTCCTGGTTCTGTTCACTTCACTTTGCATCAGTTCATATAAGTCTTTTCATGTTTTTCTGCATTCATCCTATTCATCATTTCTTATGGTACAATAGTATTCCATTCAATCACATACCACAACTTCTTTAGCCATTGATCAATTGCTGGACATCTTCCCAGTTTCCAATTCTTTGTCACTACAAAAAGAGTTGTTGTAAATATTTTTGGACAAGTAGGTCTTTCCTCCCTAGTTATGATTTATTTGGGAAACAAATCCAGTAGTTGTATTGCTAGGTCAAAATGTATACAGAAATGGTTCTTTGGGAGTGGTTCCAGATTGCTCTCCAGAAAGTTTGTGTCAGTTCATAGTTTCATCAACAATATATTAAGATCTAACTGTGATTTATTTATAGCAAGGTATTATTATTTTCCCTATTAAACTGTGAGCTCTTGGAGGGAAGGGATGAATTTTTATTTTATTTTTATTCATTTGAAAAAAATCTACTTACCATCTTAGAATCAATACTTTGTGTTGATTCCAAGGCAGAAGTGTAATAAGGGGAAGGCAATGGGTATTAAGTGACTTACTCAGGTTCACATAAGTAGGGATTGTCTGAGGCCAGATTTTAACCCAGGACCTCCCATTTCTGGTCCTGGCTCTCTGGCTCTCTCCCCTGAGCCACCTAGCTGCCTCCAGGGATGAGTTTTATCTTCCTTTCTATCTCTAGCTCTTAGCCTAGTGCCCATCATAAAATAAGCTCTTAATAAAAAGGAATATATATGAGAATATCTATCTAAGAATAGACATTTTTGTATTATGATATCTACGTACTCCTATTGAAAGTAGAATCACAGATTTAAGGCTGTCAGAAACCTCCAAGGCCATAGAAATGAACCCTCTCATTTTATATGTATGTGGGAACATAGAGAATAGCTGCTGAGAGGTCCAAGTGGCTAGCCCAAAGTAGCAGAGTAGGCTGTGATGCCACTGTTCTCTCTACAGAATCACACTGTGATAAACCTGAGATGCTTGTTCACCATAAAGTAAAAACCCTGTGCCAGCTGGGAATTTGACAGTTTGGGCATCATAATACACCAAGTCATTCAAGGAAGGATTCATTCTATTCAAGGTAGGTCTCCCCTCACTGGGGGAAAAAGTAAGATTGTCCCACTAGATTGTCAATTCCATGACAGCAAGGATTATGCATGACTTCTTGATATTAGTATCTCCTTAGCACCTAACCCAGTATATAGCAAATAGAAGGCACTTCATGAATGTTTTTTTGACTTAATGAGATTTATGAATGGAGACTTACCTCCTAGCCTCCTTGAATTCTTTCAAGACTCAGGTCAAATCTTACCTTCTCTAAGAGTTCTTTCCTGGTCCTCATCACTGCTAGTGCCCTTTGATATAAGTTTCTATGAACTTTGAGCATATCTTGTATATAGCTAGTTACCTGTTATTTCCTCTATTGAAATGGGAGTTCTTTGGTTGTAGGAAAACTTGGCAAAGGCAGGGAGATAGTGGATAGGATGGTCTGAGGGATAAGGCAGATTGGCTGAAATGCAAAGTGTGTGAGTGGGAGTGATTTGAAACCAGTCTTAAAAAGGCCAGTTTAACGCACAGATGGATGGAGCTGAGTACTGATCTAACCATTCTGGAAAGAAATCTGGAGCTATGTCCAAAGGGGCATAAAGCTATGTGAAACTTTTGATCCAACAATACCACTATTATGTATGTATCCAGAAGATATTTTTTTAAAGGGAAAAGGGCATAGTTGAAAAAAAATTTATAGAAGCTCTTTTTGTGATGGCAAAATCAGAAATTGAGGGGATACCCATTGATTGGGAAATGGCTAAACAAGTTGTGGTAAATGATTGTAATGAAATACTATTGTGTTATAAGAAATGATGACCAGGAAGATTTCAGAAAAACCTGGAAAGACTTGAAATAATGCAGAGTGAAATGAGCAGAACCAGAATACTGTACACAGTAATAGCAATATTGTACAATGATCAGTTGTGAACTACTTAACTATTCTCAACAATACAGTGATCCAAGACAATACCAAAGGATTCATGATGAAAAATGCTATCCACCTCTGGAGAAAAACTGAAGGAGTTTGAATGCAGATCACAGTATATCATTTTTTACTTTATTTTCTTCATTTTTATGTGTTCTCTTCCAAAACATGATAAATATGGAAATGTGTTTTGTATAGTAGAACATATATAACCTATACATATTTCTCACTTCCTCAAGGAGGAGAGGAGAGGGGGTGATGAGGATTTGGAACTCAAAATGTTAGAAAATGAATGTTAAAAACTGTTTTTTACAGTTAACTCGGAAAATTTAAACATTGCTGAAGAATTAAAACAAAAATGCCAATTTAAGTAAGATTGTGAAGGACTTTAAATGCCAAAGAAGTTTGTATTTCATCTAAGAGAAAATAGAGAGGCCCTGAAGCTTCTTGAGCAGAGAAGTGGCAAGTTCAGACCTATGGTTTAGGAATGTTAATTTGGCAACTTTATAGAGAATGGATTAGAGAGAGGATGAGACCAGTGATGAAACAGAGAAGCAATGAAGTAGAGATACTTGAATGGAATAGGGCATTTTCAGACATGGCCAATGTTTTGATGGATTATCCTGGATCATGCATATTTGTTACAAGGGACGATTTGGGAGTGAATATGTTAATAAATGATAAATTAAAGAATTGAAAATACTTTAAAATAACATTTAAAAACACTTTTCTCCTTTAAATTTCAAAGGAGAAAGTAAAAGAGAGCAAACAAAATGAGCTATTTTGTTACTCAAATCACATCTGTATGTATGAATATGTATATACATAATATATACAAATATGGATACACACATACACGTGTAGACACACACATATTAAACATATAGATAAACACACAACCTAATAGAAATTCAGAGTGTTTTACACAAGCATTTTTCACAAGATACTTTTTGTATTCTGAAATGTTTGTGTTTATAGACAACTTCACCACAATAAAAAAGGTAATTAAAATTTTTTCTAAAATAGCTACTGCAATAGTTCATGTAAAGAGTGAAAAGGGATTGTTCTAAAGTGGCAGCTCTGTGAACAGGAAGAAGGGTAGGATAAGATAAGATGCAGAGAGAGAATCAAAACTTGGAAAACAAGTTAGATATGGGGTAGGGAATGAGAGAGGGTAAAGTGTTAAGGAAGTGTCTGAAGTTGTGATCAGCAATGACCACAAGAAGACTCTTGCTAGCATGATAATGAATTTGAATTTGAATATGTTAGTTTGACATGACTATGGCACATCTTGGTAATATATATGTATAAATATATATTCCATACATATATATATATATATATATATATATATATATATATATATATGCCTAGCTAACAGTTGGTAATTCAGGACTTATAGTCTGGAGAAAAATGAAGGTGATAGATGGAAATTTGGGAGATCACAGAAGTATGGAATAAAAATGAAAAGAAGGTCTAGGACAGAGCCCTGGTGTGCACCCATAAATAGAGGGATGGGTATGGATAATGATAAAATAAAGAAGACAGTAGAAGCTTCAGGGCAGATGGGAAAATCAGGACAGAGAAGTCACCAAGGAGGAGAAGGATCCAGGAAGAGAGTGTGATCAAACATTACAGGAAGGTCAAGGTGGACAGGATTAAGAAAGGACATGAGATTTTATAGATAAGTATGTGCTGGCAACCTTAGAAAGAACAATTTCCTCTGAGTCGTTAGGTCAGCAGACAAATTGAATAGCCCAGAGGTTCAAAATCATTGGAGATTCTTTGACAAAGGTAATAAAGGTAATTTTACTCAATGCTCACTTGATAATTAAAGCCAAGAGAGACATTAAAAAAGTAGTCTTCTGTTCACCAAAGTATAAACCATTCTCAAGCAGTAGTTCTAATCTAGAAGGCAAAAGGACGAGGTATTCACTATGGAAGGTGAAGTCCTCCAGATATTCTTTGTTTATGGATGACATTGTTTTGCCTCTAGTCCAGGAACACTTAGAACTTCTCAAGTGAGAAATGTGATCACTCAAAAGAATTTAACCTAACTATACACACAGGAACATTCCAAGTGGTTGAAGAATTCCTGTTTTTCAGACTATGATAAACAATTGAATTAATAAACTATAATGTTGGTCCATTGGTTAATATATCTTAGCCAGATATTGTTTATGGATGGTAAACTTCAAATTGAATTGAATAAGAGGAGGAGAGTGGTTTGAAGTGTCTTTGGGGAACTGAGAAGTGCTTTTCATGATTGGAAGCCTCTTCCTCTCTTTTTTACTTTTTAAATCCTTGCCTTCCATCTTAGAATCAAAACAGTGTATTGGATTTTGCCTTCTGTCTTCCTTCAAGTCTCAGCTAAAATCCTACCTTCTAGATGAAGCCTTTTCTAATGCCTTCTCTTTTATTTTCAATATTATGCTGTATGGAGCTTGTTTGTACATAGTTGTTTGCATTTTGTCACCTCCATCAGACTGTGGACTGCTAGAGGGCAGGGACTGCCTTTTATCTTTCTTCATAGCCCCGATGCTTACCACAATACTTGGTAAATGGAACACAAAATATTGACTAACTCCTTAACCGGCCTATTTTTAACATTAATATTCTTTTGACTGCAGGTTATAAAAGATGCCTATTTATAAAAAATGAAGTTTCACTTTATCTAAAAGAGATCAAAAAGGCAAATGGTGGATGTCAATAGGTTGCTAGAATTATCAAGAGATGACTGAACAGGAGAAATGAGGCAAAAAACATTATCAGAGATGTGTGACCAGAAAGTTGTAGTGACCAAAATATGTAGGGGTCAGAGTATAATGATGTAGTGAGAGTGAGGGCTGGCTAGACAGCCCTGGTGATACATTAATATCTATACCATGTCAAGAGACCTAGAAGAAACCACTCCTATATATGGTTCGGAAGATTTACGGAAGAACATGGGACAAGAATTATAAATTATGTCTGGATAGCAGTCTGCAGATATGAAGAAAAAAATGACATTGATCAAGTCACAGATCTCCTGAAGTATCAAAATATCTTACTGTTAGCTGTCAAAAACTCATGGAATGTTACAACTGAAAGGAACCTTGGAGATCACCATCTAGTTCATAAATCATAGATTTAGAGGTGGAAGAGCCCTAAGAGGACATGTAGACCAACCTTCTTATTTAATGGAAGAGGAACAGAATGATTTGCCCAAGGTCATAGAGTAGTAGATTCAAGTTTTTGGACCTCATTTTCTGACTTCAAATTCAGGTAGCTGGTGGTAGTGGCACTGGTGATAATTTTTTCAACCATACCACCAATAAGTCAACTCCTTTGTTTTTGCAGGCAACAAAACTGAGTTTAAGTGAAGGAATGAAATTATTTGTTTACATATAGCAGCACTTCATCTAAAAAGAGCTGGGTCTAGAACCCAGATGTCTTAACTGTTGGTTCAGTGCTCATTCCATTTTATTATACTGCTCATTAGTAGCGGTGGGAATATCCCACATATGCCTATGTTCCAAAGGAACATTAGGAACCTCATTTCTTTATTTCTCTGCTTTTTTTCCAAAGGACTTGACACTAGTGATTTTTATTAGATCTCCTAACTGAAAACATTTAATTTTTTTTTTTATTTTCTAGAAGCATAGCCATTTTCCATAGTATTTTAGGGGGAAAAGCCCCTTAAAGTCCCAATGACAAGTGTTTTCACTCCGCAGTTTCTTTAAGGGACAGCTAACAACAGAATCATTTCACCTAAGGGGAGATGTGAGCCTGTATGGAAGAAGGGATTATTTCTTTGCCAGAGAAGCTGAAGTAGTCAAACATTCCTTCAAGATCAGAGAACAGATTAATTACTCATCAAAGCTTCTTTAGCCTGCCCCAAATTCAAAGCCTTTTCCTTCCCCAAATTAACGTACATTTTAATGTACTATCTAGAATTTGCTATTGCTGCTACTGTTAGTCTCAGGTAAGTGTGTTTGGTCACTTTCCTCAAGAAATATCTCTCTGCCCCATCCTCTTCCCCCTCCCCTTCCCCCCTCCAAATGGCAATGGCCCGACAGCATCTCGTAAGGCAGGTTTATGGAATATGACTCTCAGAGAATAAACCCAGGCAGATTTTTAGAACATACTGAACAGAACAACAAACAGCCAGGAGTGGGCTCTGCTCCAGCATGAGTTCCCCTTCAAACATTTGGCTAGAGCCAAAAAGAAATTCCAAATGGACTGTGAAGGCAGATTTGCATATGAAACAGAGGGCAGGTAAAAAAGAATCACGTTGTTTTGATCTGACATTTTTCTTTGCTGGCTTTCCAATGCGTTATGCTTGGTCATTCTGCCTGCAGTTTAGATGCAGAGACAAATAGGGCCAAAAGCAACATTTCCTCATTCATGTTACTCACATGAGGCTTCATAATGAGTAGCAGCAAGTGTTTGTGATGGACAAAACAATACAGAAACACTATGGCCACACCCTTCAAAGACTAGGACAAAGGCTACTTATTATTTTTCCTCACGTGAATTAAATGTGTTGACTTCTTGGAGAGGAATAACTACCAGGCAAATTTGGAAATTTGGGGGAACTAAATCTCAGTGCATTAAAATATTGGGCAAGGTATGAAGTCTGCCCCCACATTCTAGAGTGATGTTTAGGGAGACAGTATATTGGAAATCGCACTGGTCTGAGACCTAATTTTAATCCTGGCTCAGTTGCTGACTAGTTCTGTGACCACAGGAAATTCCCTTAACCTTTATGAGACTCAAGCATTTTTATTTGCAAAATTAAGGGGTTTGATGGGGCATTCCCTTCTGCTTCGAAATTATTCTGTTTTTGAATTCTTGGGCACTACAGCCGGAAGCCAAAATGTTTTGTTGTTGTATTTCAATACTTTTCAGTCATGTCCAACTCTTCTTGACCCCATTTAATGTTTTCTTTGGGGAGATAGTGGAGTGATTTGCCATTTCCTTCTCCAGATCATTTTATAGATGAGAAATTGAGGCAAACAGGGTTAAGGGATCTCTTACCAATACATCTTCCACACAACTGCCAAATCAATGTCTCTAAAATCCTAAAAAGCAGATCTGACCATATTACTCACCTGCTCAAGGAGCTTCAGTAGCTCCCTGTTATGTCCAATATCCATTTAAAAACCTTTTACAATTTGTATCCATCCTGTCTTTGCAGATTGATCACACATTACTCCTTGACACATAATACTGGCTTATTTCCTGTGCTCTGTAGACAACATTCTATTTCTGTCCTTCCATGTCTTTGCACATGCTGTCTGGGGCTGAAATTCACATTCTCTGTAGCCTATTTCAAAGTATAACAGAAGCCTCTTTCCTCCAGGAGGTTTTTTCTTATCCCTATAAGAGTTGATATTTCCCCTCCCCACCAAATTATTCTTTTTCTCCTCTGTAAACATTTTGTATTTATCTGTATATGTATTGTTTCTCATCAGTAAAATGTAGCTCCTTGAGGGCAGCTATTGTCATTTTTTGTCTTTTTTTCTGCAGTAGTTAGTACTGTACCTGCCAAATTAAAAGCATTAGAAAAATGGTTTTTGAATTCAAATCAATTCAAGTCAGTGAAGGTAGAAAGCAGGGTATAATGGAAAGTTCTCTGTAACTGGAGTGAGAGAAATAGAGTTCAAATCCTGACTTTCTTATCCAATCCACATGGCCTTTAGCAACTTATTTAACTTCCTTTGTCCTCATTTCTTCTTCTATAAAATAAGGAATTTTGACTCAATGACCTTTAAGGTCCCTTCCAGATCTAAGTATATGAAATATCCTGTAAGGTGGAATGAAACCTTTCCAAATTTCAAATCATTTTAATCTTCATTAGTTTTGTTATTTTTCTGTTTCCTTCTAAAAAAAAGTTTGGTTGTTTTCTAGGAGATCTTTTTCTTCTTACAAGCAATATCATATAAGCAATATCTTCATAAAACTTTAGTAGTGTTGAAAGGAGTTCTTGCCCATCAAATGAGTATAGCACTCCTAAGTTCACTCTCCCAGCCTCCATTCCGAGAGTCAGATTGAGTCCCCAAAAGGTGACTAACTACTTTCCTCAGCATTCTAGAGATAATAGTTAAAGGGTTGGAGTTTTTAGTACTGCCATTAAAAGGCTCCTATCCAGCATGCTCTTCAATATTAATCAACCAGTAGGACTCTATTATCTTTTAGAAAAGTGTATATTCTAAGAAGGAACCTAAAGAACAGTAGTTACAAATATAAGCCATATCCTTAAGTCAGAGAGCATATTCTATAGAGAGAAGTTTTGGGGGGAGGATGAATTGAAACTTAAAGTACAAAGACCTTAGATATAAACATAGACAATATATAGGCTCCAAGTTCATTTCTAAGAGTGGAAATAGTAATGAAAAAGTGGTCCCTTTCTCAAATGGGCTGACTCCTTGACAAGGACATCTCAGCTAACGTGTCAATCCTCTGCTAGATTGGGCCAAACTGTAGCTGGCTCTTGTTGTGAGTTGGACTTCTGATGACACTAATGAATCTTTGAAACTCATGATAACCTAAGCACTCCCACTTAAGTAAACCCATTTATCTAATATAAGAAAAGAACAAATACAACAAAAATAAAGACATACTTAGAGACATATTATGTCTAGTTGGGAGGATAAGCAAGCAACTTCCTTTCCTAAGGGAAGATGGGAAATTTGCAGCCTTTCTCACTCAGAAATCACCAAAGTAATAGACTGAGAGACTGTCCACTTTAGATGTTTGTATTCTTAGTCTCTCCTGAACATTAGACCTTCTGGCTTCAACCAATCAGAAAGCTTTTGATCGGCACATAGTCCTAACTACTCCATCACTAAGCTTCAGAAACAGATTCTTTATAAAGCTCCATGTGTGGGAATAAAACCAGTTAAGGAATATCTGTGTATAGTCTGTATAACCAACCAGGAAGGGCAAATCTGAGACTCTGTTGGCCCAATTTCCCATACATGAAAAACTAAGATGTAGACTAAAAAAAAAAAAGGTATGGCCTGTAACTTAAAAGAGCCAACATAGTTTTCATCAGTTAGTGATGCTGTTGAGTTTATATCTGTGAGTAGCTGAGCACTTAGCATAATGGCATTTGTAAACAAGAGAAATTAAATCACTTCATCATGGAAAACCCATATCCATTTGGCCATCTCATTAGACAACCTTTGTGACAATGGCAAGCATGCCTTCCTTATTTAAGCCTTATTTGATATTAACAATCAGAGGGTTCCTCAAAGTTTACCTTTCTTATGGAGTCTATCAAGGAATCTAATAAGTCTTTGATTCATGAATAGGTGACTCAAGGTACAAAAATAGCTTTTGAGGTGACTTCTTTTTTCAGCTTAATTACTTTCTTTGAATTAAAAAGTAAGCCCAAAAACGATATCTAAGAGACATATGATTGATAAAGGAATGGCATTAGCTACATCACCAGAGCTAGGGGATAACTATTAATCAAACCATATGCACCCTTGATATCTAAATCACATCTACATATCTAAAAGAAGATCCCAGAATATTTGTCAAATACATGTTAGAGGATTTGTAATAAAATCAATTGAAAACATGAATGAGGTAACTGGATTGAATAGTGGATTAAGTAATGAACTTACATGCAGCAAGGTCTAAGTTCAAATCTTTCCTCAGATATTTGCTATTTATATGACCATTCATTTAACTTTATTCAGTCTTAGTTTCCATATCTTTAAAATGGATATAATTATAGCATCTACCCTGGAAGGTTGTTGTAAGGGAGAAATGAGATAAATGGAAAGTGTTTTTTATATCTTAAAATCCTATATAAAAGTTATATGGTGCTATGATGAATATTATGCTGACAGAGTATGAAAGATGGTATGAGTTGTTAAATAAGAAAAAAAATCACTTTTCAGTAGGTTGGATGTGTATATTTATACCTTAACTAAGTGGTGAAAATAAGAGATGAAGTTTTAGGGTGTAGAATCACAAATTGATATCCTGAGTATCTTGACAGCATTTTCAGAGACTATTATGTCCTATTAATTATTTTAATTTCTTAACAGCTTAACTTGTGTGGTCTCTAACTTAACTGATTAATCAATATGAATTAGATATGTGAATATTTAGATAGGAGGTATAATAATAAAAAGTAATAGCAATAATTTGTATTAATGAATATTTTTATGATTTCTTAGTGATTAAAATTCTAGGGCCCTGAGATGGATAAAGGAAATCAAACCCTGTACATAGAAAGCAAAGACTTATTTATCATTTGTTTGTTTCCATACAATTTCCCTCTCAATAATTGCCCTAGCTATACTAATCATCTTTCTCTTTCCTTTGACTATGTCCACATGAACAGGGTAAAGTAGAGAAATAGTGCAAATATGTGGGGAATTCAAAGCCAAATCCCTTACAAAAATAGAGCAATCTTATTTTTATTTGACCAGAATCACTCTGATTCCTTGCTTTAATTCTTCATTTCTGTTTGGCAATATTTAAGACTGAAACACAATTGAAGGTGACTGACAGGTCTGGCTAGTCTAATCCATAACTTATTAACGTGGTCTTTGAGTAATAGAGCTGGTATTTCCAGATAAACTATAGAAATAGTCAATAGTGAATCAGATCTCTTGACCAAGTCTTATTTAGCTAGAGACATATTATTTGTTAGTTAGGGAACAGAGAACTGGCCAATGAGAGCCCAGTCCTGAGGAACACACTTAAAGTATTCTGTCAAGATGTAATCCCCTAGGTGGAGACTGAATGAGTTGACTTCCAGGTATGTATGTTTATGGAGAAGCCCAAATCTCTACTTCAGAGAATATATAGGTATTCTTTGATTATAACATATACATAATATATAAATTAATCATAGCTTATTATATGGTGAAGAGTGACCTTTTGATTAGATGCTAAACAGGAAATGAGAGTACATAACAAAGATTGCAACAGATTAAATTGAGTTGTTGTTGTTGTTATTGTTGTTGTTGTTGTTTGTCCTTTCTACTGCCCACTTGGAATAAGGACATTCTGAACTTCAGAAGACCTGAAAGGGTGGGGTGGGGTATATGGCTTCTTAGGAAAGCCTCTGCCTGAGATGGTGCTAACTCCTGTTTATATCTTCTTTCTTTCAATAAAATGACTTGTGAGACCATAAAAGATTGAGGTACAAAACTCCACAGAAGAGTTTGCTGACAATTGAACCCAATGAGGGGTGTAGACTTTACAATGATCTGTGGTTCTAGCCTAACCGTATATTAGCTAAGTAGCTGAGACTCCATGTCATAAAATGAGGGACAAGTCCATTGGCTATGCTACACTTGGAAGTGACCTTGGTGGTGAGTATATATTTTAGTAACCACTTTAATTTTCATCTCATTCTCCTCAGGGACTGTGATAGTAGAGAGTAGAGTATGAAATCCTGTTGGAAGCAAAGAATGTTTCTATATTTCTGTTTCTGCTACATCTTCTCAAGATGTATCCCTTTGTAAAGATTAGTTGATTTTAATTGATGACTGATGACATAAAAGAGATAACAAGGTGCTAATTGGTTAATATTGGAGGAACATACTCAAATGTGGGTTCAAACTAATAGCATTAAAAGATACTAACAGCCCATGAGGATATCAGAGCCAAGATGGAGGAGTAAAGTGGGCATTTCTACTGAATTTTCCCACCTCAACCCTCTAAACAACTTTTTAAAAGCATGCCAAACTGAATTCTGAGTAGGATAACCAACAAAAAGTGACAAGTCATTTTTATGGCCCAGAACAGCTTGGAAAAACAGAAAGAGAGGTTTGTGGATGCTAAGGTGGAGGTAGCCAGGAACATGGCATGATGTAAACAACATTGGTTGTGGGGCTTGGAGGGAGCAATGGTGGCAGAAGCAGCAGGGTGGTAGCAGTACTCAAGATTGATAAAGACACTGAACACCAGATCAGAAAGAAATTACAGAGGAATCTTGTGCTAGCCCTGAGCAGAGAATGAGGCAGGTACCATCTGGAAATTTCTTCACCCATTACCCAGTTGTTGTCTCAAGAGACCCCACCTGAGAAAGGACAAGAGCACAGACCACCATGACAGTGATCAGAGCTCTTCCTAGATCATATTACGTAGCAATCACTGAAAACCTATAAGACCCCACAGAGGGGAATAGAGTGCAATTGTAACATAAAGTTGAAGGCCAAAAAATAGGCTGGAAAATGAATAAGCCGAAACCACAAAAAATCTAGAAAATGAAATGTTTCTATGATGATGGGGAAGCTTAAGACACAAATTCAGAAGAAAGGAATGACTTGAAAAATCTACAAACAAAAAAACATTAAAGAAACAAAATGAAGACTGGACACAAGCTTAGCAAGAATTCTCCGAACAATTAAAGAAAATATTTTAAAGGACATTTTTTTTTTTACAAAATCAAGTAAAGGTAGTAGAGGGAAAATTGAGACAAGAAATAAAAAGGAAAGAAAATTCTGAAAAGAGAATTTATAACTTGCTAAAAGAGGCACAAAATTATTAAAGAAAATAACTCCTTAAAATTAGAATTGCACAAGTGGAAGCTAATGACTATGAACTATCAGGAAATAATACAAAGTTGAAAGAATGAGGGGACAAAAGAATATGTGTGAAATATCTCACTGGAAAAACAACTGATCTAGAAAATAGATTGAGGAGAGATAATTCAAGAATCATTAGACTACCAAAAAACCAAAATTTTAAAAAAATGCCCAAACATCTTATTTCAAGATATTATAAAAGAAACCTTCCTATATATCTTAGAACAAGAGGACAGAGTAGCAATGGAAAGAAATCACTAATCATCTCCTACAAGAGATGCCAAAATGAAAACTCCCAGTAATATTATGCCCAAATTCCAGATCTTCCAAGTCAAGAAGAAAATGGTATAAGCAGCCAGGAAAAAAAAATAATTTGAACACTGTGGAATCATAGTCAGAATCACACAAGATTCAATAGCTGCAAACAAAGCAGTGGAGGCTCTGAAATATAATATTCTGTAAGCCAAAAAAAAGGTATGATCTTTATCAAGATTTCATAATCTCCCCAGCAAAACCGAGTATAATCCTTCTGGGAGAACAATGGATACTTAATGAAATAAATGTCTTCTACAGTCCTTGAAGGTTACTCTTAAAATCTTGAAAGGAACATTTGGCTGACCTCTAGTAATCCAACTTGCCAGTATAAGAATTTGGATAAGTAGACTCTAGAGTATAGAAATAGGATAGGGATAATCTAAAGGAAATTCTTAAAAGTAGAAAGGAGAAAATTTTCAATTTCTCCTTTTATTCCTACTCAAATTTTCCCTTTCCCTCAAATTCTCTAATGAGAACCATATTCTCCACATGAACACATTTTTCTATAAACTGGTATAGAAGAAATGGATGATAATGATGTAGGGAAAGGGAAAAAAAAAGAGATAGAAGCTCTCAACTTAATTTCCCAAAGCTGTTTGCTTAGGCAATTCTATTGGTATAATAATAAATTAGGCTTATTTTACTCCTAATCTTTGCTGTACATCCAGTGTGAAGAATCTGATGTTGCAGAATGAGGAATGAGTACTTAGATTTTATCTAAATTATTTTTCGAGAGGTGGAAATTACCGCATGCTTGTTAATGGCCTGTGCTTTTCTTTTAAGGGCAAGAAGTTCATTTATATCAGATAAAAACCATTTGTTTATATAGATAAGCCAAAACAAGGAAGAGCCTACAGCATTGTCCAAGCTTATTGTTTTCATGAAAATACCAAAGACAAGTTTTGTTTGATTCTTATCTGAAAGGATATTTTGCTTGACCTCTTTGGTTTCACCTGTAAGCATTTTTGAAGCAAAATTTCTTAAGAGCAACAATTCTGGGGACTGGAAATTTCAGAGAGTGAAAAAGAATAGAAAAGGGGAAATGTTTTTCTCTTCAATTAGAAGATATGGTTCTTTTTATCGTCATGCAAAACATACTTTTATATTGGTCATTGTTGTAAGAGAACACTCATACAAAATGAAAACCCCCAAAATATAAAAAGTAAATACACTGATGTGAAAAATAGTATGCTTTGATCTATATCTACTCGACCTCAACAGTTCTTTCTCTGGAGGTGCATAGCATTCCCTATCATAAGTCTTTCGGGATTGTGTGAAATCATTGCACTGCTGAGAGTAGCCAAATTTTCACAGTTGACCATCATAGAATATTTCTATTAATTTGTACGATGTTATTCTTGTTCTGCTTATTTCACTCTGCATCATTTCATACAGATCTTTCCAGCTCTTTTTGAAATCATCTTGATTATCATTTCTAATAGCTCAGGTGTATTCGATCACCAATATGTACTACAATTTGTTCAGCCATTCCCCAACTGATGGACATCACAGCAGGTATGGTTCTTGAGGGTGGGAAATACAGATATCCTTTCGACATTACAGGGCTTAGGAGCATGGGGCCCCCTCAACCTGAAAATCTGAGTAAAAATTTTTGATCCTTCATAACAGAGAAGTCGAATTTTTTTTAATTTTTCTTTCATGGGGTCTTTATAATACTCTCTAGTAAAATTCGGGCTAAGCATCTGGTCATAGGCTCTATGTATTTCTATATTTCTGGCATTTGTGTGTTATCTGCTGGTTTTCACCTTTTTTGCAAACTATTTTTTTATTTATTTGAACTTTAAAAAAATTGTATATACTTATGGTATTAAAAGATTAAATTAGTTGCTATTATGCAATACTATATGTATATTTTCTGCATTTCTGAGTTTCTAAACTTTTTCTGTGATACATGCTGTCCTCATGTCATCTGCAACTTCTGCACAATTCCTTCCAAATTCCCATTTAATTCCTTATGCTTACATGATGTATCAAAACTGCAATGGGTAAAGCTGCAATGTAGAAGGGATACCTGCATATTGTTCTTGTCCATGTGTTCCCCAATACCTAGCATAGTGATCTGCATACAGTAGGCACTTAATTATTGTTTAATTGAGTTGTGAGAACATTTCAGTCATTAAGGGAATGGAGGAGTCTCCTAAAAATTTCTTAATCTCTATTCCAGAGCATATTTCCTAGTAAATAAACCTCAAACAATCATCAGTTCTCTTTTCCTGGTTATAAGAGGAGGCATAATAGACAGGAGGTCCTGGGTTCAAATCTAGCCTCAGATACTTCCTAGCTGTGTGACCCTGGGCAAGTCACTTAACCCCCATTCCCCAGCTCTTTACTGTCATTCTCGGTCACCGAGAGGCTACCACTAAACTAACTAATATTTCCTTTAATTCACTTAACTATAAAAATAATTCATTTCTAAATAGTGAAAATAGCAACTCCCTTAAAAGGTTGTTGGGAGGCTTAAGTGGTGTATATAATATGTTTTAAGATCTAGAGATGAAAGAATTGATGTAAATGAAAAACATACTACGATCAAGAATTAAAGAAGTCATTCAGATATTGAGTCCAAAATAGCACAGGTAACTCATGCAATACTTCTCAATTATGTTTCTCAAGGCTTATTCTATATATTAATTCACACAACACCCTGTGAGAGTAGACAAGATTTTATCCTGTATTTGCAGATAAGGGAACTAACACAGAAGGATGTTTTACATATGTAATTCACCCTGGCAGTTCAAAAATAATGCTTCTATAACATCAAGTACCAGAAAACCAATTCCATACCCACTTTTTTCCCTTCCCCAGGAGCTGCATAGAGCTTTAATCTTTTAGAATCACTCTGTACTTAAGGACTTACATTGGTTCCCTTTTGCTTATTGGTTTAAATTCAAATATCCCAGGAGAGTTCAGGGAGATAAAAGGAAAAAGAGCATTGAATTTGGCATCAAAAGACCTGGGATTGAAGACCAGCTCTTATACTTACTAATGCAGTTGCTGTGGACAAGTTATATTCTACCTTGGTGAGAATCACTTTCCCCATCTGTAAAATAATAGGAGGAAAGTATGTTTAGTTCTCTGCAAAGAGTATAGCAATATATGTTATTATTCAAAGTTCCCCATGATCTGGCTACATCGTTATTATGTTATGCATTTTGATAGCTTAAGTATATCTCAATTCTTTTAGAAGTGTTAGACTCATGTCTCACAAGTTAGGTCCAAACCAGATTAATATGTAATTGGAAAATGTTCATCAAAATGAATAAAAATATAATATAAAACATAGATAATGGCAGTACATAGTTTTTGAAGTCAATATGCAACCCTTAGAGATCCTCATATATGGTTTAGTGGCCTCATATTATCTGAATTTGTTATTACTGGTCAAACAGAACTGTGATTTCAAAGATATAAGTACTCTCTTCAATAACATAGATCAGAACTATATTCAATTCAATTTAGTAAATATTTATTAACCACCTACTATGTGTCAGGCACTGTACTAAGCCCTGAAGGTACAAAAAAAGAAGCAAAAGTCAGCCTCTGCCCTTAAAAAGTCTACATATTAATGGAGTAGACAGCATGCAAACAACTATATGTAAAGTAAGCTATATACAAGATACACAGGAAATAATTAACAGAGGAAGGAAGAATTAAGAATTTTTGGAGAAGATTTCCTGTCAGAGGTGGGATTTATTTATTTATTTTTTATTTTATTAAGTCAATTTAGAACATTATTCCTTGGTTACAAGAATCATGTTCTTTCCTTACCCTCCCCCCATGCCTTCCCCTAGCCGACGTGCAATTTCATTGGGTATTACAGGTGTCCTTGATCAGAACCTATTTCCATGCTGTTGGTGTTTGCATTAGGATGTTCATTTAGAGTTTACATCTGCAATCATATCCCCTTGACCCATATAATCAAGCAGTTGTTTTTCCTTCAATGTTTCTGCTCCCTGGATGTGGAGAGTGGTTTTTTTCATAGATTCCTCCGAGTTGTTCAGGATCACTGCATTGCCACTAATGGAGAAGTCCATTACATTTTGGGTGAATTATGCTCATAGATTTTTTCATTCCATGGTTTACACTGATATAGTATTACAATAAAACAGTGTTCTTAAAAAGATGAATTTTGCTTCAAAGAAAAGTTTGGAGTTATTGAAAATTCTATACAATTTCACAAATGTTATATTACCAGTCTCTTCTTATTCAATTATCAGTCAAAGTTTATTACTTTAGCTGTTGTGTCTACCCAAGATTTGTGTACAGAAAGACCAACTCTAAGTAGTTCATGCAACTTTATGTGAAAATATAGATAGTAAGACATTGACATCGTATAGATAAATGATGTTCTATATCTGTTTAGTTTTCCCCATGTTGTTTGTTAGGCTGAATTCTGAGTGTTTATGAAGCTGACTTAGCAGCTTCTGATGCTGTCAACACAATATCATCTACATCCAGAAACATCTGGAGGGTCTTGCCATCTAAAGGGGAGCCTCTTTCATTTGTGATATGCATACAAAATCTTCCCTGATAAGGACTGACACTGTTGGTGAACATGCCTTCTTTTACATCTCATTTTGTATGACATACATTTTCAAGGAGTCACCTATGATTTGATATATGCATGAAGACTGCCTTATTAAGGAAGAACAAACTTCGCTTGCATCAAATGCTTTTGATAACTAGTATTAATAAACATAATAGGCTTTTACATTATTTCCACTTTCCAGGCACATCTATGATGGCAAAGTTGTTGTAAGCTTTAGGAAGCTCATCTGCAAAAGTCTGGCTACCATTGCCTTATATTTCAGTTAAGGAAATCCTCAGTTTATATGTGGATAATTCTTATAAAATTTCTATAGTTATGAGAAAGTAGGCATATTGGTCACTAATTTTTCAACGTTCTGTTCTTTCTTTATTAAAAAGAACTATGAGTTTTTGCCCATTTCTTGGTACCTTCCCTTTTAAAGATAGGAGAATGAATTCGTCAGTTCACTAGAAATTGTGTTGCCTCCAGCATAGACAGCTTCTGTGTATACCTGGTCTGAACCAGCTATTCATGCCAACTAGGTTTTCTTTAAAAAGCACATCCCTTCCCTCACATATCAAGGACTGAGATTTTAAATGTCCAAATCTGGTAGCTCCACTGTCACTAATGATAAAAATAGTTTGCTTCACCTCATGACTGTGGTGAGATCCAAAGGAGAGCAGGTTATATTATTTTTGTCTAGGTCCAAGTGGGACAAAAAACATGAGACTATTCAGTTTTGTTCAGCAGTCCCAGTCTTATGATGTGCATAGATCAGAGAGGTGATGATGTGGGAAGGTTGAAAGAAATTTCCTCACCAAAGTTTTGCTTAGTTCTTTTTCCATTTGAGGAAACAGAGCTTTGGAGTTACTTGCCCCAGTAGAGGGGGTATGTTAAAAATAAAGAATTATTAAAATAGGTTTTTGAAAATAAGTCTTAGCAGAATTGAATTGAAGGAAACAGAGGATATAGTAGAAGAGAGAGAGTATTTCAAAGAGCAGATATGTTCATAAATTTGATATCTGCATTCTTTTATGTAACTTTTTTGAGGAAAAGTGGTTCAAGGCCATAGGTTGAAGCAATGGCTACTCTCTGAAAGGGAGAGGTTTATAAACCATGGAATCTCCAGTGGACAGTGGACAGACTAGCTTGAGGAGCTTGAGGAAAACAACTTAGTTAAAGAGTTCCATTAGGGGGCAGCTGGGTGGCTCAGTGGATTGAGAGCCAGGACTAGAGATGGGAGGTCCTAGGTTCAAATTTGGCCTCAGACACTTCCCAGCTGTGTGACCCTGGGAAAGTCACTTAACCCCCATTGCCTAGCCCTTACCACTCTTCTGCCTTGGAGCCAATACATAGTATTGACTCCAAGATGGAAGGTAAGGGTTTAAAAAATAAATAAAGAGTTCCATTAGTACTCCATAAAGAGTATGGAGGACCAGGCTAATAGTGTTCAGCCCTCCTCAAAAGGGGAGAGGCTTACTAACTACAGAACAAGGACAGGTTTTTTTTTTTTTTTGTGGTTATATCTCTAGTGCTTTACAAAGGCTAGTACATAGTAGGTGCTAAATAAATGCTTTAAATGATTGTTAATAATATTTGTACTCTCATAGATTCGAGTTTTAGAGGTAGAACAGAACATACTGATCACTGAATCTAACCTCATTTTACAGACAGGGAAAATGAGACATAGAGATGTTAAATGACTTGCCCATGGTCCCATAACCAATGGTGACAAAACCAAGATTCAAGTCAAGATCCTCTGATTCAAAGTTGAGCATTCTCCTCACTATACTTCATTCTTGGCTTAATAAATGTATGTAAAATTAAGTAATCCAAAAAATCTAAAATTCTTTGATTTGTACTTAAACTTAAAACTTCCTAAAACTGCTAATGGTCCTGACTTTACAAATATGTGTTCCTCTAAAGTTGTAAATCCTAATGAAACTATTAAATAGTCTCATTTGAGGGAATCATCTTGTAATATGACCATTGGATTCCTAGTATATCTATTTTAGAAATTTTGACTTTTATATATCAGGTTATGGTAAAAAAAAAAGGTATTTCCACATAGTTTTATAATTTGTTGTTGTTTTTTTAAATTGGATTGAATTTTAATTTAGTTGAAAGTTTCATTCCAGCAAGGTAGTTGTGATTATTGTTTGTTTGTTTGCTTTTCAGTTCCCTTGAGACCAGAAAGTCTCCCCTAATGTGAAAATCATGCCCCCTCTACTCTCCCTCTCTCTCTCAAAAAAATGATATATGACTTCATTAACTGTGCACACACTCCTGGAATGTGTAATCAGGAAAAGGTGAGTAAAGGCTAGAATAGCAATTACTCTTGGAACCTCCAAAATCTTTTATTTTTCCCCCTCTGGTGGTATTTTTATTTTTCATTTAATTTTCATTTGATCTTATAATAAGATTTTTTTAAAAGGATATCTAAATATGTAACCCCAACATTAACTAAAGTGTTCAGAACATCTGACTAGTCTATTTTTTAAAAATTCAGTAGATTTTTCCTTTGGATTAATTGGATGTTAACTCAATTTTCATTTTACCTTCCTTACTTTAGTTCAATTTTTCTCATTATAATCCATCATTTGAAGTCAAACTGTTATGACCTCTTAATTTGAAAATAAAGGTAACTAAAATAGTCTATTTACCTTTTTTTACATCACCATCATTTCCCAGTGTTCCTCATTCAAATAGAATTTTCTCTTGTAACAATGAGAAAGTTAAGCAAAATTAGTCAAAATATCAACAATGTGTCATAATGGGTACATCACTACTTCTCTAGGAAAGGAACTATGTTTCATTCCTGTTCCTCTCAAAATGGTCCTTCAATTTTCCATGTTTATCTGTTTTTATCAAGTTCCTGGTTGTAAAATTTCTCCATTCTATCTGGAGCAATTTGATTTCTGGTGCAGATTTTTTTTCTTCTTCTGCTTGTAAAAACAAGCAGAATTTTGCCTTACAAAATTTTCCCCATATTGTTTTCTCTCTTCTATGAGAAAATACCCATATTTACATGGATGATAACTAAGTCACATGTTATGATTAATTACATCTTCTACTTCAGTCTTTTGTGGAGGTATTTTTGTCCATCCTTGCCCAGTTATGTTGCTCTTAATAGTATGTCTTCTTCATGGTTAAACAAAGTACACTCCTTCTCTTTGATTGTTAGATAGAAAAATGCCAGAAACCATGCCAAGACAGGCATACACACAGGGTATTGTTCTTAATCTAGATTTAAATTGGAAAGTAAAAATTCCAGAATATTCCAGATATGAAGGTATTCCCTTAATCATGCTGAGGGGGAGCAAGGATGCTGTTCCCTAAATTGTACCCTGGATACTTGCCTACAGGGTCAGAGCCCTGAAGCAGCATCAACAAAATGGAAACCTGAAGTAGGGACTTATCCTAACACTGCTGGGCACTGGAGTTTTGGTCCAGCTCTCCTGAAGGTGTTTTGAGTCAGGATCAGAGAAAGAGGAAGTGAGACTGGATATGAGTAGATGATTCAATTCCATTTAATTCAATAAGCTTTAATTAAGCACTAGATGTTGTTTGTCTATCTGGTAAGGTTTGAAGGTGGCTAGGTGGTATAGAAGGTAGAGTGCCAACACTAAAATTGGGAAGACCTGAGTTCAAATCTGTCCTCAGACACTTACTAGCAAGTAACTTTACCCTGTTTGCCTCAATTTCCTCATCTATAAAATAAGCTAGAGAAGGAAATGCCAAACCAGTCCAGTATCTTAGCCAAGAAAATGTCAAATGGGGTCCTAATGAGTCAAACACAGCTAGCAAAGGACTCAAAAAAAAAACAAAACTGAAAGCCACCTGGAAAAATTCAATGGCTACAAATAACTCTCTTAGGGCTTCCCCCTCCTCTCCAGAATGCTATAATTACAGATTAATTATTTTGTGCTTTCCCTTAAAACTTCTGTTAAGGGGCATCTAGGTGGTTCAGTGGAGAGAGTCAGGCCTGAAGATAGGAGAGCTTGGGTTTGAACATGGCCTTAGATACTTCTGAGCTGTGGCAAGTCACTTCAATTAACTATTGTCTTTATTGTTCTGTCTTGGAACCAAAATATAGTATCAATTCTAAGACAGACGGTAAAGGTTTAAAATAAAAATTTATTTTGAAATACAAATTTTCTTAGGAAAAAAATATATTTTGTTCCCATTAATTATATTCATACCTTGTTATAAAATTCACATTAGGTTACTTCTTCCTGATAGCTGAGACCAGGACACTGAAGAATTTTGAATTTATTTTGAATCAAAAGTGGCAGAAGAGATGATTTGAGATCTCCTCATCTTGGATCTGTCTTACAAAGGAGCTGTGTGTGATGAACTTAATAGACCTGGGTAAAAAGCTAAGTTGCCCCTTTCCTTACTCTCTTCTGTCCTAATTTTAATAAAATCTTTTTTTTTATTAGAAAGATCGTTCTATATCCCACTCCTATCCTTTCTCACGTGGCAAATTTATCTGTATCCTGTGAGAAACTGCACAAGGCTTCTAAACAGAATAGCCAGTTCCTTTAGAGCCCTGAGAAGGGCCATCCCATTCATTCACATGCATTTCTTGTTGCAGAGGAAAGAGTATGCTTTGGATTGAGTCCCAACTCCTCCATTTGCTGGCTGTGTCACTTTGGAAAAGTTAATCAAACTTCATGATCTTTAAGTGTGGTGTTAAATGAAGACTCACTTGAATTTCCACAGACCTATTATTAACTGGTCACTGTGTCTCTTTTTTTTCTCTCCCTTAGTGGAAAGTATAGGAAATAGGGGAAGTATGGCTAATAGAATAGGATATGTCTTCATGAAGTCAGAAACAGTTGACCCTAATCACCACAAACCCAGTGAAACCATAGAATGAACCAGGCACCCCCAAAATATGAAGGGCATATAGAGTTCACAATGATAATTCAAGTTCTCCGATTAACTTCAGTTGTCATTTAGGATACCCCATGTCTTTTACTTGGCCTTCTCCACCTTTACCTCATGCAGAAATTATAGGATAACATATTTGTACTCATAATACAAAAAGCGTACAAAATACCACTATTAAGTATGTTTCCCACAATGCTCAGAGAATAAAAGAAAAGAATATCTATGTTCTAAAATATTTATAGTAGCTCTTTTCGTGTTGACAAAGAACTAGAAATTGCAGGGATGCCCATTATTGTGGAATGGCTGAACAAGTTGTGGCATATGATTGTGATGAAATACTGTTCTACTGTAAGAAATGTTGAGCAGATTGATTTTAGAAAAACATGGATAGACTTGCATGAAATAATGAAGAGAAAAATGAGCACAACCAAGAAAACCCTGCATACAGCAACAGCAATATTGGTTAAAGAATAACTGGGTGTACTCCATATTAAATCATGGGAATGTTTGTTGAATTAAATTGCATTGTGTTCAATAAGGAAGCAGAGACATTAGGGAGAAAGTGGTACATTTGGAGTGGAGAAAGTGGAGATACAAACATCTTCATGAATACATTGGATTGAGTCTGCTTTGAATGTGTAGCTCTTCTCTAGTGTGCTCTCCTGAATCAACCTTATTAAAGTGATATAATCCATCATCTATCAATCAATCAACATTTTTAAGCATCCATTATGTGCCAGGCACTGTTCTAAGTGCTGGAGATATAGAAGGAAGCAAGACACAGTTCCTGCCATCATATATTTATTATGAAATTATTCTATTACTCCTGGTCACCAATTAAGGGAGAGTGGAAATAAGAGAATATGCATTGACTTTGGAACCAAGAGGACCAGATTTTAAATCCTGGGTCACTTGCTTACAAAACAAAAAACCCTTGGGTTATGTTGGGTTAAGACACTATGAAAAGAAACAAAAATCACTTCCTTTCTCTATGCCTCAGTTTCCTCCCCTGTAAAATGAGGGAGTTTAGTTCAAAGACCCCTAAGCTTGCTTAAAGAATCCTTCCTGCTGAGAAATTATCTGGTCCTTAAAGAGAAACTAAGAAAATTCCTTTTTCTTATTTGGTTTCCCAAAATAGTGACTCCAATTTGGTGTAATTTATTTTAAGGTTCCCTAGAGCAGAAGAATGGCACTTCAGCTACCTCCTCCAGTGGTCTAAACCAAACAAAATGGAAGTTTATAGGCTGCTGTGAGTTATAATTCAGTCAACTACCTCACTGTGAACTTGTAACCTGTCAATAGACTGCAAAATCCATTTAGATTTCCACTTAAAGTTTAATGCATTGATATAAAAACAAAACCTAAACATAGAGAACAGTTACTCAGAATTTTAATCAAATGCATTTAAAAATTGGAAAAAAGTATATGAGCCTTCCATTAAATAAATATTGATTGCTAATGAATTATTTTCACATAAGGAGAAGGAAATTTAAAGGACAAGGACACTAGAAACAACATTCTGGGTCTTGTTCTCTGTAATCAAATGAATATAAGAATATAAGAGAAATCCTACTTCTCAGAGAATGGATTCACAAACTGTAATATATATCCTAGAGATGTCACATGAGCTGACTTGTTATGGAATACATATTTGTTATTCCCATCTCCTCTGGAACAGTTGCATCCATTCCACACATCTTTTCCCTCCCCAGCTGTAAGCTATTTGGTTTATATATCCTTCATACCTCTCATCTGGACCTTTTGTCTATTTTCCACATACATTGCTCATCATTAATTCCTCTGCTTGAGACTTCATATTCCCATCCCTCACGAAACATTCTTCTGCTGACACCTTTGTTGAACTTAACAAATCTCTCTCTCTCTCTCTCTGGAGGTTGAAAACCTGGCTGAAAGACCCTGGTGGGGCTGACTTGGTTTTGGGGTTCTCTGGCTTTGGACAGTTGAAGTTGACAAGAAGGAGAAACTTGGCTTTTGAGTTGATGGTCTATTTGAGAGTTGGGCTGGCCAGGAGAAACTGAGAGACTTTGAACTTTGTTTTTCTCTGAGATTGAAGCTGAGAAAGGAGACAAGCCAGGCTGATTTTGTGAAGAAGAAAAAAGATTTTGAACTGCTGTTGTTCTCTATCTCTCTAACTGTCTTAGAGTCACAGTTTGTGACTGGACTACTTCCTCAAACCTTCCTAAAATTTTCCCCATAGTTTAGGGAAATCCTCATCCCTCTTACCTCAGTTTCCCATCCTGTTATCCCAATAAACTCTGTGACTGAGAAAGCAACTAGAGTATTTTTATAGTTCACTCAGGAGGGAGGGAAAAAGCCTAAGGCTTCAAGAAGATTGGGAGGTGAGGGAGGCAAGAAGGAGAGGGTTGGTTAAGGGAGGCAGTGAGGGAGGAAGAAGATTAGGAAATAGATTGATCCATCAGCCATCAGTAGGGATCCATAGGCAGAACCCCAGAACAAACCCCAGAGCAGTCCCTTGTGTACCAGTATCCCTGTGTGGTAGCATCCCTCAGCATTTCTCATTCCTACCTCCATTACAAATAAGCAGGTTCAGGTTCCTGTAGCAGCCCTCTCTAGTCAAAGCCAGAGAAACAGCAGTTATTGCAAGAAGAAACAGTTTCTCCTCAGTTTACCCTCTCTATTTCAACAAGTAATAGTTCCCCTCAGTTTATTTATTCTATTTCACCAGTCACACAGTTAGAAAGTATCTGAGACCACATTTCAACCCAGGTCCTCTTGACTCTAGACCTGGGGCACTATCCACTGTACTACCTAGCTGCCCCTGAGAGATGCATTCTCATAGCTCTTCTTTGGGGCTAAGCATGGTCTTCATATTTTTACAACATTCTATTTGTATTGGTTTATGGTTAGATATTTGATTTAATTATGGTGGTAGTTATTTTCATTTATATTATTGTAGCCATTGTGTATATTGTTTTCCTGGCACTTTGCATTAACTCAGAATTTGTCACGTGACTTTGTATTCATCATATTTATCTTCTTTTACTGCATATAAATATACCAATATAGTCATATGACACAATTTGTTTAACCAGTACTCTTACTGTCAATGTTTTCTCCAAATGTAAAGTCTCTTTCTTGTATGATAAGCATGAGAACCAAGCTGATGGTACTTTGGGGGTACAAATTAAGAACTCTGAATTTCACATGGAAAGAACATTTTCTATTATCTATGGAAAGATTATATAGCTTAGAGGAAACTAGGAGTCAAAAAATTTTCAGGACTTGGTAACCACATAAAGGTTATTTACCACACTAAACTTCATATTCCTCATATGCACCTCTTTTGTTATTCAATTATGTCCTAGTATTCGTGATCTTATTTGGGGTTTTCTTGATAAAGATAGTGAAGTGGTTTGCCATTTCTTTCTCCAGTTCATTTCACAGATGGGGAAACTGAGACAAACAAGGTTAAGAGACTTGCCCAAGGACAAATAGCTAAAAAGTGTCCAAGGCCAGATTTGAACTCAGGTCTTCCTGACTCCAGGTCTGGCACTCTATTGGATATGCCAATATACCTCTTTCTTCTTCCTAATATGTGAAATATGAATAATAATAATGACACTGTCTAACTATAAGATTGTCAGGAGTATCAGATGATCTAATTTTTGTGAAACTCATTGGCTTTTCTATTCATTCCTTAACATTTATGACAAATGCTCCCTAAAACTTTCACATTACTAACAGGTGAAAAGCAAAATCCAATTTATAATTTACATATATTTCAATGGAATTTGTTTATAGATACATTCCAGATGTACAGTTTTCATATGGGTAGCAAGTGCAGAGAACATAAAAACTGCCAGGTCTCCCTTAGATGCTTCCTGAAGTGCACACTTCTGCCAAGCTTATAGAGTTCCTAGCTCTGGCTTTTTCTTCCTTCTTACTACCTGACTTTCCACCCAAGAGAAACCTATATTCTGATACCCTGTTCTTCAGAGTATATGTCATCCTAAGGATTGTATATCATCCACTACACTCAGTAATCTCAGAATGATCTATTATCTTAGAGTCTATCCTATCTGGTTCATGTACTAATAATAGTAATTTTGAGAATGAACTTGGAAGTTCATTTTAAAGATGATGTCATTTTAAATTGGAGAGTGTGAAGATTGGATTTGGCTCTCCCCTGATTGTAACAATGAAAGTACTTAGCTCTTCCTTGATTGTGAAGATTAAATTTTAATCTCCTGTCTATTTTTAGATTTTAATGCCCCAAAATATAAGCACAGTACTTAATGTTGAGTATGGAGATCTACCCATTTGGATTTTAACCACAAAAAGGTATGAATACCCATTTCATATATTGAGTGGGAGCTCTGTGACCCACATGTGAAAGAGTGGGCAGTCCTGGAGTGCAGCGCCAGCTGTGATTGCTAGACATAAAATTTAGGGGAAGTGACGCAAGAGAAAAAAGTCTTTAAAAGTGGAAGCAGAGACACACAGAGACACTTGGAATGAAGAGACACTTGGAGTGGAAAGAGACACTTGGAGTGGAGAGACACAGTTGGAGTGAAGAGGCACACTTGGAGTGGAGACTCACTTGGAGTGGAGACTCACACTTGGAGTGGAATGTCCTGTAAGAAGCAATTCTACTGGAGTTGAGACTGATGAAGAAAGTGCTGATTGAACTGATATATGGTAAGTGTAAAGGCTAATTTCCTTTCCTTGACTTCTTCCCCTGACTGGGTCATTTGAATTCCTTCCTGGCTCAGAGGAAGCTAAAGCTCTCTCTCTCCTTTTCTTCTCTTTCTCACTTTCTTAATATCTTCCCTCTATTGTAAAATAAATTCCATTCTGAATTTAGTAATTCATTTTTGGGATTTAGTAATTAAATCCCTGGTGACCAATTAAATATATTCAGTCCAACCATAAATTTAACAAGGGGAAGGACCCATAAACTGACTGTAATTACTTGAAAGAAAATAATTTTTTTCAAAAAGTTAAAATTTAATATTATGTTATGAAGTTATATGGATCTAAAATAACTATTTTCTTAATGTGCAATACTAAAAACAAGTAACCACTATTTGGGTTTATTTCCTAAGGTGAGTGAGGAAAAAGGAAATGAAACAGTAACTCTAAAGATATTTATAGCAGGTTTTGTGTGTGTGTGTGTGTGTGTGTGTGTGTGTGTGTGTGTGTGTGGTGGCAAAGAACTGAAAACTGAAGGGATGTCCATTATTTAGGGAATGGCTAAACAAGTTGTTGTAATATACTTTTATAATGGAATACTATTGTGCCATAAAAAATGCCAAACAAGATGATCACAAAAGAAACTGGAAAGACTGGTAATAATGTAATGCAGAGTGAAGTGAGCAGAACCAGGAGAATTGTCTAAACAATCACAACAATAATATATAATAACCAACTGTGAATGACTTTAACTATTATCAACAATGCAAGAATCCAGGATAACTCCAAGGGACATGGGGTGAAAAAAGTATCCATCACCATAGAAGGAACAGATGGAATCCAAATACAAATTGAAACATACCATTCTTCACTGTATTTCCTCCATGAATTCTTTTGTAGTATAAGCAGTCTTATTTCACAACATGATAAACATGGAAATATGTTTTATATGATAATGTACAACCTATATCATATTACGTACCTCCTTGGGAAAGGGAGAGGGGTGGGATGGAAGGGAAAGAAAATGAGACACACTTTTGGACTAGCTAATGTGAGAATTTGTTTCTCTTAGATAAACATGTTTATTATAATTTATTACATATTTATAACAAATCATATGTATTACATTATTATGTTATATATTATGTTATATATTACAGTGTTATGTATATGTACATATATACATATAATAAAAATAAAGAGTAACTCAAATAAAGGTAACCTATGGGCATTTAAGAAGTGATGGGTGCCACAGGCAAAGAAACAAGGAGCAAAGCAAATAGTGGTCCATATGCTATGATTCATCACCACCATTTGGATTATTGCTTCTGTCCAGATGGATGATGGGGTGATTTGTAAAGGTTGCTACGTTGCCAAATGGTCAGATTGTGCTGTGGCCCAGTCATTTGAGAGAGAGTGAAATGCAGAGAGAGGGAGAGAGAGAGAGAGAGAGAGAGAGAGAGAGAGAGAGAGAGAGAGAGAGAGAGAGAGAGAGAGAGAGAGAGAAATGACTCACACTAAACCTCATTTTTATCTTTTTATAATGGAATGTGGTTGTGTTTGGTTAATGAAATTGGATTCACTTAATAATAATAATAATAACTCCTAATGCATAAAACTTGACTTAATACAATTTTTCTTTACTATGCATTTTAGGGCATAAACTCATTTTATTCTCATTCATAAGGGGATTTCATGCATGAGATTGCCACTTTCCCAAGTATTTATTGGAAGTAGACAATCTTTTTTTCCCCTTTTCATTAATACATTAGGTCAGGTAGGTTAGAAGACCAGAAACTTCTTTTTTTTAATCCTGTGTATAAGAGCAGATTTATTTTCCCATTACAATACTAGAGAAAATATTCCACTTCTGTTGACCTAATTGTTCAACTTCCACTTGAATTTTGTCAGGTTCAGGACTACCATCTTGTTAGCCTGATTAAAAAGACAACATCACCAGGTGGAAATTATATGAACAGACAGTTTTAAAATATCGGTTCTCTCCAACAAAATAGATTTGATTGTAGATGGAGAAATTGTTGTCTTTCCTCTATGGGCAGTGATAGAAGTCTGGGCTTCCTTTTATTATACCCTCAGGCATTATGCAGGGCATTTCAGAATGGTAAAAACCATTTAAAGTTGCATATTTTCTCATGCTCTGAACTCAACAGAAGGTGAAGGTTTGAGTGTTACTAGTACTTAGGACTGAATGGGGGGTCTACAACTCTTCGACAATTCAGTAGATTTCAGTATAGTTAATGTGGTTCATATTTGTGAAGTTGTTTTAAACAATCAAAAATGGTTTCTTTGATATCAGGACTATCCTAATACAAAATTTTGGTATTTCCCTTGAGCACTTCCCCATCAAATTCTTCATTCTAAATCCTCCCTCTGCCCCACACCCCCTACACCTCCACTACAACATATCCTCATGCTTTCTTGGGTATTCATGCTATTGTTAGGAATGGGATCAAACTTAAAGATTATCTAGTCCAACCACATGCATAATAATGGGGTTAAGTGACCCTGGTCACACAACCAGGTGTCTGAGGGTAAGTTTCAACCCAGTACCTCCCATCCCTAGGCCTGGCTCTCAATCCACTGAGCCACCCAGCTGCCCTGCCCCCCATATGCTAGGGTTCCTACTTTCCCTCTTTTTTTTTTCATTATTCACCTTGAAATTCTTAACCACAGGCTTCAAGTCAGAAGGCTGATGTTAAAACGTGCATTTTACCATTAAGTAATCTTGTGTCTGGGCAATTTATTTCTCTTTTCCTGTTTTGGTTTTATCATCTTTAACATGGTAATATTTGCATTACCAGCCTCACAGGGTTCTTAGTGGGATCAGAAAAGCTACTGTATATAATATACTTTGTAAACCTTAAATTACTACTATTTTATTGCATTCTTCTAAAATGTGTTTTAGTTGGAGGACACATTTTTTCAATCTAAAAAAAGTATCTCTCCTGATAAAATTTCAAGCTATCTATGAGCTTGATGGAAAACATCTTCCATTTGTTTTGAGAGTGGTTTCCCTAAAGCCTTGAAGTCACCACACATGGACAGACTGGCCATATCTAGTCATGGCAGAGTCCATTATATTCACAGCAGTCAGGTAAGGTCTTTTCCTTAAAAAAGGCAATGTTTGATCTGCAGTTTCCCCTCCCCATCAGTTTAACAGCCCAAAGTCCCAGGAAAGAATGTACTACTGCAGGCCTTACTAAGATAAACAAATGTTATCTCAGTACTAACCAAATAAACCATTGTGGAAATGTGAGTAGTAATTCTTTGAAAGAAATCTTGGCCAATTACAGGAGAGGCAGCATTTGGTTAAGCTGGATAAGCTAAATGTTGAGCCATGGAATGCCCTTCCTCCTCATATTTGATCCTCAATCTCTCTGGATTCTTCCTTTAAAATTTTTTTTAACTCTTGCCTTCTGTCTTAGAATTGATGGTAAGGAGACTTCCGGTTAAGATGGCGGCTTAGAGAAAGCTAAAGCTCAGATCTCCTGAAAACCCTTCCCAACCGATCTCAAACGATAAGCTCCTAAGGCGCCGAAATTCAAAACGATCAACAGCACAGACCCTGGGAACCCTCCTCCTGGACCTGGACCCGGATCAAAAGGTACGGCTCCCCTTAAAAGCCAGAACCCGAGATCCCTCGGACCTCAGGGGTAGGAGCGCAGAGTCCAAGGCTCCCGGAAGCCGCAGCCCAGCCGGACAGGGCCTTCTACAGTCCCGGTGAAAGTTACTGCCTGGGGCTTCCGCTGCAGAGAGCTGGTCGAAACAACAGCAACCCTCAGGGCGGGCAAGACAGCCTCAAGGGCTGGATCCTGCTATCCAAGTCTCAGTGAAAGTCCTCGCCCTCGGAGCTTGGGCTAGCTGCAGCCCATCCCCCCGCAGGCAGACGAAACAGCCTCACGGCCAGCGAATCTGAAGGCAACTTCCGGAAAGCGAGCCGGGGGGAGAGTGTGGCCTGGTGGTCCGACCCTTCCATTCCAGTTCCAGTGAGGCATATTCAGTTTAACCCAGGGAAAGCTCATAGAACCATCTGCCCAGGACTAAAGCCTCTGAACACCAGACAGAGACAAGAAAAACTAATCCTCCACATTCAGAAATGGCAAACTCCACAGAACCACAGAAGCCCCAAAATACTAAGAAAAATAAGAAGAAAGGGGCGACTTTGGACACATTCTATGGAGCCAAAATACAAAATACAGAGCAGACAGAAGATAATATAAAAGAAAATGCTCCAAAACCTTCCAAAGGAAATGGAAACTCTCCACAAACCTATGAAGAATTTGAATCAGAAAGGACCAAAAAGATGGAAGCCTTCTGGGAGGAAAAGTTGGAAATAATGCAAAAGAAATTCACGCATCTACAAAACCAGTTTGACCAAACTGTAAAAGAAAACCAGGCTTTAAAGGCCAGAATCAGGCAGCTGGAAGACAACGATTGTGTAAAAGAGCAAGAATTAATAAAGCAAAGCCAAAATACCAAGAAATTAGAAGAGAACATAAAATATCTCACCGACAAGGTGATAGATCTGGAAAATAGGGGGAGAAGGGATAATTTAAGAATAATTGGACTCCCAGAAAAGCCAGAAATAAACACCAAACTGGACATGGTGATACAAGATATAATCAAAGAAAATTGCCCAGAGATTCTAGAACAAGGGGGCAATACAGCCACTGACAGAGCTCACAGAACACCTTCTACACTAAACCCCCAAAAGACAACTCCCAGGAATGTAATTGCCAAATTCCAAAGCTATCAAACAAAAGAAAAAATCCTACAGGAAGCCAGAAAAAGACAATTTAGATATAAAGGAATGCCAATCAGGGTCACCCAAGACCTTGCAAGTTCTACTCTGAATGATCGTAAGGCATGGAACATGATCTTCAGAAAGGCAAGAGAGCTGGGTCTCCAACCAAGAATCAGCTACCCAGCAAAACTGACTATATACTTCCAAGGGAAAGTAAGGGCATTCAACAAAATAGAAGACTTCCAACTTTTTGCAAAGAAAAGACCAGAGCTCTGTGGAAAGTTTGATACCGAAAATCAAAGAGCAAGGAATACCTGAAAAGGTAAATATTAAGGAAAGGGGAAAATGTTATCTTCTTCTTTTACTCAAACTCTCTTCTATAAGGACTACATTTATATCAACCTATGTATACTAACATGTGGGGAAAATGTAATGTATAAATAGGGGGTAAAGAAAGACCAAATAGAATAATCATTCTCACACAAAGATTCACATGGGAAGGGGAGGGGAAGAAAACTCCTATAAGAAGGAGAGGAAGAGAGGGGGGGGGGGTTACTTAAACCTCAATCTCAGGGAAATCAGCTCTGAAAGGGAAAAACATCCAGATCCATTGGGATCTTGAATTCTATCTTACCCAACAAGGGTAAGGAGAAGGGAAAACCAAGGGGGGGAGGGGGAGAGGGAGAACAAAAAGGGAAGGAAAGAGAGGGGGGAGGGGAGGGAACAAAAAAGGGAGGGACGAAAAAGGGAAACATCAAGGGAGGGGACAAGGGGGACTGTTTCAAAGTAA
Source organism: Monodelphis domestica (assembly GCF_027887165.1). Taxonomy (NCBI): domain Eukaryota; kingdom Metazoa; phylum Chordata; class Mammalia; order Didelphimorphia; family Didelphidae; genus Monodelphis; species Monodelphis domestica. The sequence continues at coordinate 153,148,697 of NC_077230.1, forward strand.
ATCACTGGACTAAAAGGTAGAGCCGAAGAAGAAAAGGTTAGAATTAGGGAAGGCAATCAAAATGCCAGGGAGTCCACAAATGACAATCATAACTTTGAACGTGAATGGGATGAACTCACCCATAAAACGTAGACGAATAGCAGAATGGATTAGAATCCAAAACCCTACCATATGTTGTCTTCAAGAAACACACATGAGGCGGGTTGACACCCACAAGGTCAGAATTAAAGGATGGAGTAAGACCTTCTGGGCCTCAACTGATAGAAAGAAGGCAGGAGTGGTAATCATGATATCTGATAAAGCCAATGCAAAAATAGACCTGATCAAAAGGGATAGGGAAGGTAATTATATTTTGTTAAAAGGGACTATAGACAATGAGGAAATATCATTAATCAATATGTATGCACCAAATAATATAGCACCCAAATTTCTAATGGAGAAACTAGGAGAATTGAAGGAAGAAATAGACAATAAAACCATACTAGTGGGAGACTTAAACCAACCATTATCAAATTTAGATAAATCAAATCAAAAATAAATAAGAAAGAGGTAAAAGAAGTGAATGAAATCTTAGAAAAATTAGAATTAATAGACATATGGAGAAAAATAAATAGGGATAAAAAGGAATACACCTTCTTCTCAGCACCACATGGCACATTCACAAAAATTGACCATACATTAGGTCACAGAAACATAGCACACAAATGCAGAAAAGCAGAAATAATGAATGCAGCCTTCTCAGATCACAAGGCAATAAAAATAATGATTAGTAATGGTACATGGAAAACCAAATCTAAAACCAATTGGAAATTAAACAATATGATACTCCAAAACCGTTTAGTTAAAGAAGAAATCATAGAAACAATTAATAATTTCATCGAGGAAAATGACAATGGCGAAACATCCTTTCAAACCTTTTGGGATGCAGCCAAAGCGGTAATCAGAGGTAAATTCATATCCCTGAATGCTTATATTAACAAACAAGGGAGAGCAGAGATCAATCAATTGGAAATGCAAATGAAAAAACTTGAAAGCGATCAAATTAAAAACCCCCAGCAGAAAACCAAATTACAAATCCTAAAAATTAAGGGAGAAATTAATAAAATCAAAAGTGATAGAACTATTGATTTAATAAATGAGACAAGAAGCTGGTACTTTGAAAAAACAAACAAAATAGACAAGGTACTGGTCAATCTAGTTAAAAAAAGGAAGGAAGAAAAGCAAATTCACAGCATTAAAGATGAAAAGGGGGACAGCACCTCCAATGAGGAGGAAATTAAGGCAATCGTTAGAAATTACTTTGCCCAATTATATGGCAATAAATACACCAATTTAGGAGAAATGGATGAATATATACAAAAATACAAACTGCCTAGACTAACAGAAGAGGAAATAGAATTCCTAAATAATCCCATATCAGAAATTGAAATCCAACAAGCCATCAAAGAACTTCCTAAGAAAAAGTCCCCAGGGCCTGATGGATTCACCTGTGAATTCTATCAAACATTCAGAGAACAGTTAATCCCAATACTATACAAACTATTTGACATAATAAGCAAAGAGGGAGTTCTACCAAACTCCTTTTACGACACAAACATGGTACTGATTCCAAAACCAGGCAGGTCAAAAACAGAGAAAGAAAACTATAGGCCAATCTCCCTAATGAATATAGATGCAAAAATCTTAAATAGGATACTAGCAAAAAGACTCCAGCAAGTGATCAGAAGGATCATTCACCATGATCAAGTAGGATTCATACCAGGGATGCAGGGCTGGTTCAACATTAGGAAAACCATCCACATAATTGACCACATCAACAAGCAAACTAGCAAGAATCACATGATTATTTCAATAGATGCAGAAAAAGCCTTTGATAAAATACAACACCCATTCCTATTAAAAACACTAGAAAGCATAGGAATAGAAGGGTCATTCCTAAAAATAATAAACAGTATATATCTAAAACCAACAGCTAATATCATCTGCAATGGGGATAAACTAGATGCATTCCCAATAAGATCAGGAGTGAAACAAGGATGCCCATTATCACCTCTACTATTTGACATTGTACTAGAAACACTAGCAGTAGCAATTAGAGAAGATAAAGGAATTGAAGGCATCAAAATAGGCAAGGAGGAGACCAAGTTATCACTCTTTGCGGATGACATGATGGTCTACTTAAAGAATCCTAGAGATTCAACCAAAAAGCTAATTGAAATAATCAACAACTTTAGCAAAGTTTCAGGATACAAAATAAACCCACATAAATCTTCAGCTTTTCTATATATCTCCAACACAGCTCAGCAGCAAGAACTAGAAAGAGAAATCCCATTCAAAATCACCTTAGACAAAATAAAATACCTAGGAATCTACCTCCCAAGACAAACACAGGAACTATATGAACACAACTACAAAACACTCGCCACACAACTAAAACTAGACTTGAACAAATGGAAAAACATTAACTGCTCATGGATAGGATGAGCCAATATAATAAAAATGACCATCCTACCCAAACTTATTTATCTATTTAGTGCCATACCCATTGAACTACCAAAATACTTCTTCACTGATTTAGAAAAAACCATAACAAAGTTCATTTGAAAGAACAAAAGATCAAGGATATCCAGGGAAATAATGAAAAAAAACACATATGATGGGGGCCTTGCAGTCCCTGACCTAAAACTATATTACAAAGCAGCAGTCATCAAAACAATTTGGTACTAGCTAAGAAACAGAAAGGAAGATCAGTGGAATAGACTGGGGGAAAGCGACCTCAGCAAGACAGTATACGATAAACCCAAAGATCCCAGCTTTTGGGACAAAAATCCACTATTCGATAAAAACTGCTGGGAAAATTGGAAGACAGTGTGGGAGAGACTAGGAATAGATCAACACCTCACACCCTACACCAAGATAAATTCAAAATGGGTGAGTGACTTAAACATAAAGAAGGAAACCATAAGTAAATTGGGTAAACACAGAATAGTATACATGTCAGACCTTTGGGAGGGGAAAGGCTTTAAAACCAAGCAAGATATAGAAAGAATCACAAAATGTAAAATAAATAATTTTGACTACATCAAACTAAAAAGCTTTTGTACAAACAAAACCAATATAACTAAAATCAGAAGGGAAACAACAAATTGGGAAAAAATCTTCATAGAAACCTCTGACAAAGGTTTAATTACTCATATTTATAATGAGCTAAATCAATTGTACAAAAAATCAAGCCATTCTCCAATTGATAAATGGGCAAGGGAAATGGATAGGCAGTTCTCAGATAAAGAAATCAAAACTATTAACAAGCATATGAAGAAGTGTTCTACATCTCTTATAATCAGAGAGATGCAAATCAAAACAACTCTGAGGTATCACCTCACACCTAGCAGATTGGCTAACATTACAGCAAAGGAAAGTAATGAATGCTGGAGGGGATGTGGCAAAATAGGGACATTAATTCATTGCTGGTGGAGCTGTGAACTGATCCAACCATTCTGGAGGGCAATTTGGAACTATGCCCAAAGGGCGACAAAAGAATATCTACCCTTTGACCCAGCCATAGCACTGCTGGGTCTGTACCCCAAAGAGATAATGGACACAAAGACTTGTACAAAAATATTCATAGCTGCGCTCTTTGTGGTGGCCCAAAACTGGAAAACGAGGGGATGCCCATCAATTGGGGAATGGCTGAACAAACTCTGGTATATGTTGGTGATGGAATACTATTGTGCTAAAAGGAATAATAAAGTGGAGAAATTCCATGTGGACTGGAACAACCTCCAGGAAGTGATGCAGAGCGAGAGGAGCAGAACCAGGAGAACATTGTACACAGAGACTAATACACTGTGGTATAATCGAACGTAATGGACTTCTCCATTAGTGGCGGTGTAATGTCCCTGAACAACTTACAGGGATCCAGGAGAAAAAAACACCATTCATAAGCAAAGGATAAACTATGGGAGTGGAAACACCGAGAAAAAGCAACTGCCTGAATACAGAGGTTGAGGGGACATGACAGAGGATAGACTCTAAATGAACACTCTAATGCAAATACTATCAACAAAGCAATGGGTTCAAATCAAGAAAACATCTAATGCCCAGTGGACTTACGCGTCGGCTATGGGGGGTGGGGGGGGGAGGAAAAGAAAATGATCTATGTCTTTAACGAATAATGCTTGGAAATGATCAAATAAAATATATTTTTAAAAAAAAAGAATTGATGGTAAGTATCGATTTCAAGGCAGAAGAGCAGTAAGGGCTAGGCAATTAGTGTTAAGTGACTTTTCTAGGGTCACCCAGCTAGGAAGTAACTGAGGTCAAAATTGAATCCAAGATCTCCCATCTCCAAGCATGTATCTCTATCTACTGAGCCACCTACCAGCTCTTCTAACTTCTTTCAAAGACACCACTGAAATATTTCCTTTTTCAAGATGTACCTTCAGCATCTAGAGTCTTTCCTCCCATTCTTCCCTTCCACTTCCACTGTATATATCTTGTGAGTATGTAGTTGTTGATGAAGTTCTTTCCTTCATCACAATGTAAGCTCCTTGAGGGTATAGAGAATATGGTTTTATCTTGTTTCAAATCCTAAGAATTTAGTACAATGCTTTTTATATAATTAATGCTGGATAGAGATTTGTTGACTGGCAGTAACTAAGAGTTTGTTATCAGGATAGATAGAGATCACTTTCTGGTGAACAATAATATCTTGGTTTTTTGCAGTAATTGAGTGTGGAGGAATCTAAACACATGGTTTTAAAACTTTATACAGCTCACAGTTTAATGGAGACAATCTGCAAATAACTAATTACATACAAGTTATTTGTCCAGGTATATATCTTTGAAGACATTTTCCCTCCACATCTGAATTTCTTTTTTTTTTTAAGCCCTTACTTCCTTCTTAGTAACAACTATAAGAGCAAGGGCTGAGGATAGCACCCATCCCACAGGGAGAAGATTAAATAAGGCAATATATATATTTTCAGATCCTAGAATATGACACATAAAGCTTTAAGTTGCTACGGTATTCACAGCAGTCCCATTTTATACTCCTACATTGTGGGTTCAATTAACTAATCAAGTTCATTTTATTAAGTACTTACTATGTGTCCAAATCATAAACAACCTATTTTTTTAATCTTATGCAATTCTTATCCATGTTCTCCCAAAAATCTTCTACAAAGGACCTACTCAACATAATGGAGGCTTTGTTTGTTGTATTTCATGAATATCAGAGAAGATTTTTCTTAATTCTTTGATTTTAATCCTTACCTTTTGTCTTACAATGAATTCTAAGATAGAAGAGAGATAAGAGCTAAGCATTTGGGGTTAAGTGACTTGCCCAGAGTCACACACCTGAGGTCAGGTAAGAATATAAAATCTCCTGACTCCAAGACTGGTATTCTATCCACTGTACTACCTAACTGCTCCTACCCTTAATTCTTAAAAGATGACTGACCCTCTTCTCTTTCTTATTGTAGGTTTCTGAGATAATGCCCCTTTACTCACTTCTTGCACCCAGGTTGCTGGAAATATATTATTACCTACTTATAGCCAAAGGTCTCAGAGACTTATAAATACTCAGCAGCTTCAAAAGAATGCTTTTTAAAAACTCTTGCCTTCCATCTCAGGATCAATATTCTGCATTGGCTCCAAGGCAGAAGGGCTGTGAGGGCTAGGCAATGGGGATTAAGAGATTTGCCCATTCACACAGCTAGGAAGTATCTGAGATCAAATTTGAACACAGGACCTTTTGACTCTAGTCCTAGCTCTCAATCCACTGAGCCACCTAGCTGACTCCAACAAATGTTTTTAAAAAGATGGATTTTTGTGACAGAGAACAGTTTGGGATTATTTGAAGTATTAAAGGGTTTCCAAAATGCAATCTGAAACACCTTTGTTTTTCTGGCCTTAACCCCATGAATGAATGATTGAATAAATAAATAAATAATATTAAGTAAATAAATAAGTAAAATAAAGCACCTACCCCCACAAGTACTGTTCCAGGCCTTGAAGATGAAAAGACAACAATGAAACAATGAAATAACAGTTGTTATCAAACACCTTTTATTTTTCCACTGGCAGAAAATATGAATATATATATATATACATACATATATATTCAGGATAAAGGGAAATAAAATATTAAATAATATAGGGAATTGTGTCACTAGGTGGGGGGGCAGTTTCATGTAGGAGGTATTATTTGAGATCGATTTTGAAAGAAGTAAGAGATAACATAAGGATGAAGGAAAGAGAGAGTAGGAAAAAGGTACGGAATTGGAAATTCAAGTGCCAAATGTGAAGAATAGCAAGAAGGCCAATCTGTCTAAATTGTAGAGCACAGAATAGTGAGAAATATATAACAAGATGGAAGATTGATGGAAGCCAATTTGTTAAGGGTTTTAAAGACCAAATTGAGGGGTTATCATTTAATGCAAAAGCAGCTAAGTAGCAGAATAAATAGAATTTTGGGCTGGGAGTCAGGAAGAAGACCTCTTCCTGAGTTCAAATATGGTCTCAACTACTGGGCAAATCACTTACCTCAGTTCCTCATCTATAAAATGAGCTGAAGAAGGAAATGACAAACCACTCCAGTATCTTTGACAAGAAAACCTCAAGTGGGGTCACAAAGAATCTGACATGATTGAAATGGCTGAACTAACAATAAAGAGACTCAATTTTATTGACTGGGGAGAGATTTGGTCAGCTGTATATCCAAGGAAAATCTCTTTGCCAAATGTATGGTGCAGAAATTAGGAAATGTTCGCTTAGAAAGGCTAATGATTGTATTACTCCAAACCAAAGGTGATGAGGGTCTGGAATAAGGTGGAAGCTATGTGAGTAGAGAGAAGACATCAGATGGGAAAGATATTTGATAGAAAGAAACTACAATATTTGTCAGCTAGTTAGATATGTGAGAGAGTGGCACCAAGGAGGTAAAACTAGGAAACTAATTGTGCCAATTTAATGGATTGACCATCTAACTGAATAACAACATCTGAGGACAAAGTATTTTTTTCCTTTTAATCATTTTTGTATACTGTACAAGTTATTTCTTTTCTTTCATTTCCTCTTTTTCATTGAGTAAGCAAGGATCTCATTATGAAGGTAGTCTTCTGGTATGTGATTCCTTCAGCACAGTATCTTGTTGAGAAGAACAGAGTGGAGGACCTCAAACATAAACAAACAACATTTGCATAGCAGAAACAATATTGAGAAAATAATAGCTTGCTCTTTTGAGCTAACAATAATACTTTCAGTAAGAACTTGGGAAAGAGAAGATTAAAGGCATCATTACAGTCCTTAGCTATGGGGAGATGCAAATTAGGGGGGAAATCCTTAAAAAGATATATTGCAAAATAGAGAGTCCAAAGAATCTCTCCATTAAAGAATGAGTTGATTCTCATAATTGTATCTAAAGGAATAGGTAATTTAACAAAACAATGACATTTCATGATATGGCATTACTCCACACTGATTTACTTTTACCTGTAACAGGATTGCCTACTCCCTTTTCTTAACTACCAGGATAACAAAAAATCATTTTAGGCCCTATTTTATTTTATTTAAATTTATTTATTAAGTTAATTTATAACATTATTCTTTGGTTAAAAGCATCATATTATTTCCCTCCCTCCCCTCCCCCTACCCTTCCAGTAGCTGATGCACAATTTCATTGGGTATTACATGTGTCCTTGATCAGAACCTGTTTCCATGTTGTTGGTGTTTGCATTAGGATGTTCATTTAAAGTCTATATGCCCAGCCATATGCCCTCGACCCATGTATTCAAGCAGTTGTTTTTCTTCTGTGTTTCTACTCCCACAGTTTTTCCTCTGAATGTGGATAGTGTTCTTTCTCATAGATCCCTCCAAGTTGTTCAGGATCACTGCATTGCCACTAATGGAGAAGTCCATTACATTTGATTGTACAACAGTGTATCATTCTCTGTGTACAATGTTCTCCTTGTTCTGCTCCTCGTGCTCTGCATCACTTCCTGGAGGTTGTTCCAGTCTCCATGGAATTCCTGCAGTTTATTATTCCTTTGAGCACAATAGCATTCCATCACCAACATATACCACAATGTGTTCAGCCATTCCCCAATTGAAGGGCATCCCCTCATTTTCCAATTTTTTGCCACCACAAAGAGCACAGCTATGTATATTCTTATACAGGTCTATTTCTTTTTTCTTTGGGGTACAAACCCAGCAGTGCTATGGCTGGATCAAAGGGCAGACAGTCTTTTATCGCCCTTTGGGCACAGTTCCAAATTGTCCTACAGATTGGTTAGATTAATTCACAACTCCACCAGCAATGCATTAATGTCCCAACTTTGTCACATTCCCTCCAGCATTCATTACTTTGCTTTGCTGTCATGTTAGCCAATCTGCTAGGTGTGAGGTGATACCTCATAGTTGTTTTGATTTGCATCTCTCTGATTATAAGAGATTTAGAGCACTTTTTCATGTGCTTATTAATAGTTTTGATTTCTTTGGCTGAGAACTGCCTGTTCATGTCCCTTGCCCATTTATCAATTGGAGAATGGCTTGATTTTTTGTACAATTGATTTAGCTCTTTGTAAATTTGAGTAATTAAACCTTTGTCAGAGGTTTTTATGAAGATTGTTTCCCAATTTGTTGCTTCCCTTCTAGTTTTGGTTGCATTGGTTTTGTTTATATAAAATCTTTTTAATTTGATGTAATAAAAATTATTGATTTTACAGGGGCAGCTGGGTGGCTCAGTGGATTGAGAGCCAGACCTAGAGATGGGAGGTCCTGGGTTCAAATCTGACCTCAGCCACTTCCTAGCTATGTGACCCTGGGCAAGTCACTTGATCCCCATTGCCTAGATCTTACCACTCTTCTGCCTTGGAATCAATACGGTGTATTAACACCGTATTGATTCCAAGACAGAAGGTAAGGGTTTAAAAAAATTATTGATTTTACATTTTGTGATTTTTTTCTAGCTCTTGCTTGGTTTTAAGGTCTTTCCTTTCCCAAAGATCTGACAAGTGTACTCTTCTGTTTACCTAATTTGCTTGTAGTTTCCTTCTTTATATTCAAGTCATTCATCCATTCTGAGTTTATCTTGGTGTAGGGTGTGAGATGTTGATCCAAACTTAATCTCTCCCATACTTTCTTCCAATTTTCCCAGCAGTTTTTATCAAATAGTGGATTTTTGTCCCAAAAGCTGGGATCTTTGGGCTTATCATAGATTGTCTTGCTGAGGTCACTTACTCCAAGTCTATTCTGCTAATCCTCCTTTCTGTCTCAGAGGCAGTACCATATTGTTTTGATGACCACTGCTTTATAGTATAGTTTGAGATCTGGGACTGCAAGGCCACAGAGGTGGGATTTTAGTTGGAAGTTAACAGAAAATAGGGTAATCAGGACTCGGTGTAGAATTCACCCATTTATGGCTCCAAGAAGCCACAGCATGCACAGTGGCCGTACTCTAGTAAAACTATATTGTCAGGCAAGCTAAACCAGATTGAATGTAACCAATAGTCCTCAAAATCATTGGTGAATTAAGGGAATGCCTACACCAACCATGTGAAGACTCCATCCCATGGAATGGGAAGATAAAAGCAATTGTTCAAGTACAACAGTCATGACAGTGGCTGAAAGCAGGCACTGTAATATGCTTAGAGCTTGGTTAGACATCAAAGAAGCCAAGGTCATACACTGTATCCCAAGCCATCAATAGTCATCTTGTCTTTGACTTACCACTGGATTTCTTTAACTCTATAAGAGAGTGTGAGGCTAACAACTGTGCAGCTCTGCCTCACTTAAATCCAATTCATGTGCAAGTCAAGCCATTGCTCCATCATGCCATTGTTTCTCATCAAAAAATGGCTGAACAATGATCTAGAAGGAAATAGGACCCTTTTAGAGATTAGAGATATTAACTTTGAAAATAGGGAAGTATTGTGATTTTCTTTACAAAAAATTAACTTAGTAACTGAACTATTATCTCTTAACTGATTTCCTTGCTTCCAGTCTCTTTCCTCCCTAGTCGATCCTTTGAAAAGGTCTCAAAGAAATACCAATAGACATTTGAGTACATCACTGCTTTATGACCTTCATTGGTTCTAATTAGTCCCCAAGTCTGGCATTTAGGGGTCTCCCAAGTTTTGCTACAATAAACTATCCTAGTAATTTTTCCCATTATTTTATGCAATCTATATTTTAGTTCAAATGTTCTACTGAATGCTCTCCATGTCTTCTTTTGGCTCCTTATATACATCTCAGCTCATGAGTGTAGACTACAAGTTTACAACCTTTTTCTGTGTCATGAATCTCTTGGGCAGTCTGGTAAAACCTTTGGATCCTTTCTCAGAAGAATGGGTTGTCTAAAACATAATTCAAGAAAATTACAAATTTCAGTTATAGGATAGTAAAAATAATTTTTTTTTTATCCATGCTCATGGACACTTTGGAACCTATGCATCCTGACTGTTCCCAGATTAAAATTCTATTATAGTTCAACTCAAATATCTAAAACTTCATATATCTAATTCTTGAAACCTTCCCTAGACCTTCAAAACCGAATTTGGATGTTGCCTTAGTGAAGTCAACTAATATTTCCCCTCCCTCACCTCAGTTAAAAGTTATCCTTTAGTTAATCACTGTGCTTGATATCTGCTATATAGTATGAGTTGATTCATGATACTTTGCCCTAGTCAAATCACACCATGTTCATTTCTAGGTACCACATTTTAGGGACAGAATTGACAATCAGATTTTCCAACAGAAAGGCAATCAGTCTAGTAAAGATTCTTGAGATTATGACATCTGAGGGTGTTTAAAGAAAGCAGGTATGTTTAGCTCAGAGATGAAAAGACTTAGGTCAATGGTGAATCTTTTAAAGAAACTGAGTGCCCAAACTCACACCCCATGTGAGCCACCCTTTACTCCAGACAGGTGAGGGTTGGAATGCTCCATTGGGCTGCTGGGTAGAGGGGTGGGTCCCAGGAAAAATGTCCTCAGGCACAGTGGAGATGGGAAGGGGAGAAGCCCCCTCGGGCACTTCTGCCATAGGTTCACCAACACAGACTTAGGTGAAATAGTATAGCTGCTTTCAAATATTTGAAGTGATACCCCATGGAAGAGGAATTTTTCAATTTTTTTCATGGTCTGAGAGAGTAGCACCAGGAGTCATGGGTAGAAAGTATAGTCAGAATTAGAATTATGATTCTCCCAAAGTCAAACAGGCTGGTTGGTGTGGGGAGGCAATGATGAGTTCCCCCTCTCTGGAAGACTGGATGAAAACTTTTCAGTTCTACTGTAGTGGAAATTGTTATTCCAGTATAGGTTAAGCAAAGTGTCTTTGGGAGTCCCTTCCAACTCCATAGTTCTGTGGTTTTGATGCTATGTGATCTTTTAAATATGGATATTCCCTACAAGTATTCAATTTGCAACTTTTCTAGGTCTTTGCACCCTCTTTTATCCAACTAATATCATTATCATTTATATACATGCCTCATGTCCCTACTAGATTATGAGCTTTCAAAAGAAGAAATTCTCCCCTTTCCTTTTGTATTCCTAGAGCCCAACATTCTCCTTTGTGAAGAGTACACATTTAATATTTACTAAATTGAATCAAATCCTTTGGAGACAAATTCATAAAACAGTTATCATATCTTTCTAGTGGGAAAGTTTTAGGGGTTTGGGGTGGTCATCAGTGAACATTAGTATTATCACTGTAGGATTTGGTACAATATTGATTGAAATTCCTGGATTTATGAATTTAAGTTTCACATTCTATAGTCAAGGTCTCTGATTATTGTGGTGGCTAGAGGATGTATACTTCTATAGGTACATTCCTCACTTCTTTTTCCATTCTCTTTGCACATCTACTTTCTAGTCCATTTTGCAATAGAAATATCCCTTACTTTTCTTCCCTCCACCTCCATCTCTATTCTTATGCTGCTTTTCTATGGTTTTTCTCTGCCAGATAGAAGAAAATGTTCCATAATGAGGAAAGGGCCCTATGAGAAACTGGATCAGTTTCTAGTTGGCTCTCCTTTCCAAACCATCTCTTAATGGCTGTTAAATAGGGAAATAAATATTGTATTGTGCTACCTAGTTTATATTAACTTGGAATCATGCCATAATGTTTCTATTCCCCATATAAAACAATAAAGAGAAGGGCAGCTGGATAGCTCAGTGGACTGAGAGACATACCTAGAGACAGGAGGCCCTGGGTTCAAATCTGACCTCAGAAACTTCCCACCAGCTGTGTGACCCTGGGCAAGTCACTTAACCCACATTGCCTTTAAATTTTTTTTAAAAGAAAGATAAAACAATAGAGAAATATGTGAAATGCTGAACCATGTGAAATTGAAGGGAGTATGTTATAGTGGAAAGACTGCTAAATTTGGGATCAGAGATCCTGGGGCTGAATTCCTGTAACATACATACTAGCTATGTGGACTGTGACAAATTATTAAACTTATCTAGAACTCAAGTTTCTTCAGCTGTGGAATGAGAGGTTTGAACTAAATGACTTCTAAGCTCCTTACTTTCATTTCAGTCCTGAATCTATCATCCTACTATCAAAACAGTTATTTATCCTTTGAAGCTGGCCAGGCAAACATTCACTGTTCTGGTTTGGCTATGGTTCCTCCAAGTGGGGCTAAATTTCAGAACAAATTGATTCTCTGTCTGGTCCAAATGATTATTTGTGTGGGTTGTATCCACCTATAAATCATATATGTAATGTCATAACCAGAAACACTCACATTTACAGATGAATGCTCATCTGGGATTTAACTATCAATAATAGTGATGATAATAATAATTATTATTATTATAGTAAAAATATTTTTAGTATTTAGTAACTTTGAAAGTTATGCTTCTCAGAGTCAATCTGAAAGGCCTGAAAGAATGCAAACTGAATCAGAGAGCCTTGAAGTAATCTTGAAAAAGCATCACAAAGGAGGTAGCTAGGTGGCATAGTAGATAAGAGTCCCAGTCCTAGATCCAGGAGGACCTGGGTTGAAGTCTGGTCTTAGATACTTCCTAGCTGTGTGAACTTGGGCAAGTCATTTAACTCCATTTGCCTAGACCTTGCCATTCTTAGAGTTGTTGATAAGACAAAAGATAAGAGGGGAAGGAAGGAAGAAAGAGGAGAGAGAAAGAAAGAAAAAGAAAGAAAGAAAGAAAGAAAGAAAGAAAGAAAGAAAGAAAGAAAGAAAGAAAGAAAGAAAGAAAGAAAGAAAGAAAGAAAGAAAGAAAGAAAGAAAGAAAGAAAGAAAGAAAGAAAGAAAGAAAGAAAGAAAGAAAGAAAGAAAGAAATGGAAGGAAGAAAGAAATGGAAGGAAGGAAGGAAGAAAGAAAGAAATGGAAGGAAGGAAGGAAGGAAGGAAGAAAGAAAGAAAGAAAGAAAGAAAGAAAGAAAGAAAGAAAGAAAGAAAGAAGAAAGAAAGAAAGAAAGAAAGAAAGAAAGAAAGAAAGAAAGAAAGAAAGAAAGAAAGAAAGAAAGAAAGAAAGAAAGAAAGAAAGAAAGAAAGAAGAAGGAAGGAAGGAAGGAAGGAAGGAAGGAAGGAAGGAAGGAAGGAAGGAAGGAAGGAAGGAAGGAAGGAAGGAAGGAAGGAAGGAAGGGAAGGAAGGGAAGGAAGGAAGGAAGGAAGAGATAGATATAGATAGAAGGAAAAGAAAGAAAGAAAGAAAGAAAGAAAGAAAGAAAGAAAGAAAGAAAGAAAGAAAGAAAGAAAGAAAGAAAGAAAGAAAGAAAGAAAGAAAGAAAGAAAGAAAGAAAGAAAGAAAGAAAGAAAGAAAGAGAAAGAAAGAAAGAAAGAAAGAAAGAAAGAAAGAAAGAAAGAAAGAAAGAAAGAAAGAAAGAAAGAAAGAAAGAAAGAAAGAAAGAAAGAAAGAAAGAAACACAAAATAAGACTACCAGCTTTGAAATAAAACAAAACAAATTGGATTCAAAGGAAATGTCATGAATCATCCTGAGAAATAATTTAGAGTTCTTTTGCACATATGTGCATGGATGTGCTCACACACACATGTGTGCACGCACACACACACACACACACACACACACACACACACACACCACTATATGGTCTGAATGCTGTTGCACTCATTTATTTTTCCACCACAAAAAACTAACCATTTAGATCTTCTGTGACTACTTTTACTTCCCAACCTCAATTGTCACTTGGCCAATTTCCACAGAATAAGGACTTTGACCAATGACAGATGAACCACATTGATAAAATGTTGTTTTATCTGGGATGTATCATAGTGTTAGCTACATTAAAGTGCTTAATGAGAAGGCATTCATGTGTTCTACCCAGTGCATTATTGTTATTATTATTATTCTGATCGGGAAGACTGTATGGGAAACACAAATCAATATATTAAGGAAGATAGTCAAATGAAAAGTTAGGTTCCCTTTGGTGGAATTCTTTGCAAAAGTTTCTCAAGAGAATCCAGTTGCAAAGTCACATTAGAACTATGTACTAACAAGTCTTGAAGTTGCCCAACAAAAGTTTCTCAAGCCTTCACATTGGCTAGACAGAATACACTGACCATGGACCACAGCCAGGCCAAGGAATGCATTACATGTGTTTTACATAGCTGTATATGGGCAGATGAATCATATCCTCCAAGTACAGACTGTGACTTTGAAGCCACAAGGATCCCAGATTTGAGAAGATTTTGATTAATTTCATAGTTTGGTAGACCAATGGCAGACCAGACTTAAAATGATTCCTGTAATTCTTAGTTTCTCAAAGAGAAAGGAATGCTCACATTTGTGGACTCTTCTCTCCAAAGTACTAAAAATACAAATTTTATTTTTCCTATCCATAAGAAATTTAATTTCCCTTTTACCTATGAATATGGAAATCCCAAAGTTGTTGCATAGTTGAACTGATAGGATAGGAAACAAAGAGAAAACAGTTTATCCATCTCCCTATCTGTGCATATCCCCTAAATCTCTATCTTGAGCCCACTTCTCTTCCTCTCATATGCCATCTCTTATGCTAAATTTATCAGCTTCTTTGTAATTGCTTTTCATCTTTATGGAGATAACTCCCAAATTAGTCTTAGTTTCTACAGAACTCAGTCTCCTATCACAAAATGCCTAGTGGACATTTCAAAATGGAGGTATGATAGGCATCATAAACTTAATGTCTAAAACAAAACTCATTATCTTTCCCCAAAAAAAACCCTACTCCTCTTTAGAGCATCCTTATTTCTGTCAAGATTAGAACCTTGGAGTTATCCTAAAACTCTCCATCTTATCACATATTATCCAATCAGTTGCCAAGTCTTTTTGACTAAACTTCTCCAACATCTATCCTGTATGTACTTCTCTACTCTACTCTTTACCACCTTAATTTAGACCCAAATCACCTCTACAATAGCACCCCTTCCTCAAGCCTCTCTCTTACCCAGTTTCTTCTTCACAAAGTTGCCCAAGTGATTGTCTGATAGTCCAGCCCTAACTATGTCACTCTCTTGCTCAAAAGCAACAAAACCTCCCCTGTGTCCTTTTCCCACTAGGCTGTGGAAGACTTCCACCTAATTATACATTACCGCCCTACATCAATTCTATGATTCTGCCAGTCACTCTCTATTTTTCACACATGGCATTACCTTTCCCATTCCCATGCCTTTGCTTAAACTCTCTTCATAAGTAGGATGTATTTCAGACTCACTACTGGCTCTTAGAAATCCTAGTTTTTCTAATTCACCTCAGTTACTATCTTGTCCATGAATCCTTTCTTGCCCCCTATTGTTAATGGTCCCTCAAATTTACTTAGACTTATTTTGAGTATATTTTGTATTTACTTATATATGTATATTGTCTACCCCAAAGGAATATAGGCTTCTTAAGAGCAGGGACATTTTTGGGGGGCCTTTGTAGCTCCCGAATCTCATACATGGTAAACATTTGAAAATTCTTGTTGAATGATGCATTGATGAAATGATTCCAATTTGTGGACTGGAGAACTGAAACAATTGTCTTCTTGATTCAAGTTTCCAAAAATTCTTTCTCTCACCCAGATAAAGGAAATACGACAGATTTTTTTTTTAATTTGAGGCTCTAATCTCATTGCACTAAATGAAGACTTGTTGACCTGAAAGAGTTTATCTGAAGTCCTATTATAAAAGGGATGCTTTCATGTTTCATACGATTGTTCCTGTCCCTTGTTTTCCCCAATTTGTGAGGGAGAAGTTGGGTGACTTCCCCAAGGTCACAGAGCAAGAGATCTAAATATAGTCAGCCAACTGTAGGGTTCCCAAAATGCTTTTAGGCAGAAGCTGCAAAAGCTTTTTTTTAGACCAAAAATAACTACTTCAGTCAAAGAGAAAAGGGTAATTACTACTTCCTCAGACAACATAAGAAAGTAGCATCATTTCAGCCCAGAAAACAGCACAAAATGACCACCCACACACCCCCATGCATTTACATCTGTTGCAATAACACCACCCTCTTCAGTTTCCAATTGACCAAAGATAAAGAGCCAAGAAAAGATTCTCTTCAAAGATGTTAAAAGCATGAATCTATCCAAAGGAGACTCTCTACTTTCAGAAAGCAAAGTTAAACCCACGAGATGATAGAGATTCTCATTTGTCTGTATGCTTGTCAATCAGTGAATTGAAGCAGGTTGTTTTCAGTCACTTTGGGATCATGCATTTTTCTTTTTTTCAATGCATAAATTATTAGATCCAGAGAGCACCTTAGGAAATATTTGTTCCTATCTCTTCATTTTAGAGATGTAAAAACTAAAGCCCAGATCAAATGTTTCTCAAAGTTTGTACAGGTTATTAGTCAGAAATGGGATTTGAACCTAGGTCTCTTCATGCCTAGTCTCTTTCTATTAAAAAAAAAAACAAGTCAAAGAAAAAATGAAAGGTTGTGTGATCCCTGCCACTGCCCCCAGATCATTATACAAATTGTACTTGGCTGTAAATCTCCTCCCATTTTGAGGACCCAGATAAGTGAAACTGAAATTTGAGTGATTTGAGCAATAGAATAAGGATTGACCTAATTTCATAGCAGTTGCCTCCTAGTTGGGACTTGAGGGAAGCTGATGCAAAACACCCATCACCAAATAACTCTCATTGATTTGACACAATGCTTAAATTTCTTCCAATAATTGCTTGTCAACTCTGGGAGGGAGGAGGAAAGAAGACAGGGAGACAACATGAATCATGTAACTTTGGAAAACTTTTGTATAAATTTGTTATTAGAATAAAATAAAGATTAAATAAATACAATTTCTTCCACATACTATCTATTCCTAAAAAATTAGGACTCTTAGGTAATTAAAAAGGGTTCTACAAAAATATGCATAGCTTGTTCTTTCTGGTTGCAAAAAACTGGAAAATTAGTGAGTGTCCCTCAATTGGGGAATGACTGAACAAATTGTGGTATATGATGGTGATGGAATAGTATCGTGCCATAGGGAATGATGAAATGTTTGATTTCTATATGAATTGGAAAGACCTCTATGAACCAATATAAAGTGAAATGAGCAGAACGAGGAGAACAGTGTACACAGAAAGTGAAACATTATGAAACGATCAAATGTGATAGACTTTACTACTAATGGCAATGCAATGACCCAGGACAATCCTGAGGGATTTACAGGAAAGAATGCTGTCCACATTGAGAGGAAGAACTGTGGGAGTAGAAATGCTGAAGAAAAAGATATGATTGATCACTTGTTTATATGGGTGTATGATTAGGGGTTTTGTTTCTAAAAGATCACTCTATTACAAAAATGAATAACATGGAAATAGATTTTGAACAATGACACATGTATAACTCAATGACATTGCTTCTCAATTCCAAGAGGGGGGAGGGAAGAGGGGAGGGAGAGAAAAGGAATCATATAACCATGGAAAAATATTTTAAAAATAAAAACAATTATAATTTTTAAAAAAAGAATCCAGCCTGTTAGTTCTAGGGAGTCTTTCATTTAAAATGCAAATGCCTGGGGTGGCTAGGAAGCACAATGGATAGGACACCAGACCTGTAATCTAGAGAACCTGGGTTCAAATATATCCTCAGATACTTCCTAGCTGTGTGATTCTGGGCAGCTCACTTAATCTCAATTGTTTAGTCCTTGCTGTTAGCTGTTACGTCTTAGAATTGATCTTAAAACAGAAGGTAAAGGTTTAAAAAAAAATTCAAATTACCCTAGTGGTGGGGAGAAGATAAGCCTTGAAGCCATCATCACCCATCAAAGAATCACAGAACCTTAGACTAGGAAGGGTTTTAATTCCATGTGTGTCAGTAAATGGTCTAGTTGTCTTCACTTGAAGACCTCTGATGAGAGAGAATCCTCTACTGCCTGAAACAGGGCATCTTATTTTGATGTAGCTTTAATTGTTAGGAAGATTTTTCCTACCCTGAGGCTTTCAACTATTCCTTCTCATTTTATCCTCTGGAGTTAAGCAGAACAAGACAAATCTTTCTTGTACAAGCCACATTTCAAATACTTAAAAACAACTATTATGTTCTATCTGAGACTGATGTTCATCCCTCCACCCAGGGACCCTTTAAAGGATCCTCAAGAGGCAGCTAAGTGACTCAGTGGATAGAACTCCAGGCTTAGAATCAAGAGGTCCTGGGTTCAAATGTGACCTCATATACTTCCTAGCTATGTGACCCTAACTCACTTAATCCCACTTGCCTGGCACTTTCTCTTCTGTCTCGGAGTTACTAGGAAAAAAAGTGTTTAATATTTTTAAATACATATAATATCTTGATATGACCTGATGTCAATGTCCCTTATCATCTTGATTGTCCTTCTCTGGATATTCTCCAGTGTATTAATGACTTTCCTAAAATTTGGTACCCAGAACTGGACATAGTACACCATATATATATATATTATATATATGTATATATAATATATATATATGTACATATATATTTATATTTATATTGATGGGGATGGGGAAATATTTTGTCAGATTAGATAATTACTGCCTTGGAAGGAAAATAGCAGGACTCTGAGGGAATAAGACCCTGGACAGATAATTTTTAATGAAGTAGTAGTTTCAGACCAGAGACTAGCCTTGGAGTAGAAGAAAAGTAAAAGTAGAAGACAGGGTATGATGTAAAGACAGGTCACATTTGAACCCAGGACCTCTTGATTCTAAGCCTGGAATTCTATCCACTGAGTCACTTAGCTGCCTCTTGAGAATCCTTTAAAGGGTCCCTGGGTGGAGGGATGAACATCAGTCTGATTTGGGGTGTCAAGAGGAAAAAAGGACACAGAAAAGAAATGTTGAAAGACCCTAGATTTTGCACATCTTACAATTGTTTTTCCCTAAAGCCATCTCTGGGAAGGCCATTATTTTATTCATCCAGTCAATAAATATTTCTTTAAACTCTTGCCTTCCATTTTAGTATCAGTTCTAAGTCAGAAAAGTATCAAGGGCTAGGCAATCAGGATAAGTTACTTGCCCAGGGTCACAAGTTAGGAGGTCAGATTTGAACTCAGATCTGAGTTCAGTCAAATCTGAGTTCAAATTTGAACTCAGATCCTCTCAATAAGCATTTATTAAGCACTTACTATATGCCTGGCACAGTGTAATTTGAAATACAAAAAGAGACTAAAGACACTCCTTACCCTTAAGGAAATGACAGGCTAGTGGAAGAGCTCACAATCCAATGGAAGGATTCATAATCTATAAAAAGAGTCCGTGTAACTTAGTGTAGAGAATAGTGTAGAGGGAGTGAGGAGACCTGGGTTATAACTTCTGCCACTGTATAACTTTGGATGTCACCACATAACCGATCCATTTCTATACTTATAAAACGAGAGAGTTGAATTAGATGTTTTCTAAGTTCTGTTTCAGCCCCCAAATTATGATTCTTCCACTAAGTAAGAACTGCTTAACATATTCATTAGCTTACTGCTGGAATTACTATAGGATGACTGAGGCTTTCCTCCAGGCTCCAAATAACAGATAAGGTTGCTGTGTTTCCTCTTTGCATTAATTCTCCCAATCCCTTGGCCTTGGGATTCTCCTTCAGTCCTAGGTGGCTTACATGCCCACTGCTCCTTCCCCCCTCTGTAATGCTAAGCCACAATTCCTGACACCTGCCATTGGGGACCCTTCTATGGTGTCCTGTTCCCATTCTTGTACCTGAGGGCAAATTCATTTAATGAAAGGTAGGAGAGAAGACTATCCAGATGAGAAGTGTTTATATATTTCATCTTTGAGAGGTGTATACATGAGCTTCTTGTCAATTTAAGTAATTAACCAGCATTTATTTAGCAAACATACCATGTGCCAGGAAATACAATAAACTCTGTAATTACACAAAAAAAGTTGTTTTTGTTTTTGTTTTTTTAAGAACAGCTTTTTTCCTCAAGGACTTTAAATTCTAATGAGATGGAGATTGACTGGAAATTTTACATGTAGTTCAGTTAATGTCTATAGCCTATTTCCCATCATTCTGGGAATGAATTAGCTATTTAGCTACATGGCATCTTCTCTTGGAGAATGGGCCAAGCTGAAATATAATTTGTAAATCATTCCTCTCCTGGCTGCCACCCATCCCTCACCCCACATAAATGGATTTGCCCTGGCACAAGAATTCTTGTATACTGCTCCGTAGTTTTAGACTCTAAAATTTAGATTCCCTGGGACAGTTATCCTTCACTGAAGTCATTTGTTTTTTCTTTCTGTTTTCTGCTTGATGACTCCACAGATCATATTGAGCTGTTAATTGGTTAAGCAAAGGGAATGAATAGATTCTAGAAGGGTCTATTTGGGGAGATACCATGTAACATTTCATTGAGAAAACTAGTTCTTGATTCAGTCTGTCATATAGGACCATTGGGATCATTAATTCCTATTTTAAAATTAATTTCATACATGCACAAATAACTAAACATAGAGGTATATTTTAGGGTTTTCCCCTGTGGGTGGTGAGGTTTTCTATACTGCATTTCCTTGGAAACCTTTCTCAGCAATCCTTAATTCAAGAAAGCAAATTACTTTGGTGGGAATTACAAGACATTTTCAAGAGTCAGAGCTCAATCCAGAATGAGGATCCTATAGTTGGAAGTCATTATGTTTGGAAAATAAAAACATTTGCTTTGGGTGATAAATAAAATGGACATCAAATCTAACAGTCCATGAATGTTCCCAGTCATCAGGGAAAGACAAGGAGACCCTTTTCGTTTCCTTTCCTAAGGCATACTTAACTATAATCACCAATCGGGCAGTTCAAATCAAGAAACCATACATGCACCGACACACTCCATTAGCACAGCAGATCCAAATTGTTTTCAGCTGGAATGAAAACCCAAATGTAATATAAATAGATGAATGGAAATTGATCAGTCTAGACTTTTTAAAGAGACAGTGACCTTGGTCAAGTCCCGTAAGTCTTTCCAGCCCTTAGTTTTCTCATCTGTAAAATGAGAGGGTTGGGTCAGAGGGTACCCGAGGCAAGCTCTGATACACTATGATTTGATACTAATAAATGGGGTCGGAATTTGAGAATTTCACATGGTCTTCCAATAGCTTGTATGGAGGAAAAGCACATACAATCATCCAACCTCTTCACTCACTCAACCTGTGAGCAACAAACTATTATTTTCAATTGCCCATCCTGTTATTAGTACAAATGGATTAAAAGACAGTCAGTGAATAGATTTTATGTGGAAAAGGGAAAGGAACTTTCATGAAACACTTACGGTATGCCAGGCACTGTACTAAATGCTTTACAAAAATTTTCTTCTTTGATCCTCACACCAGTCTCACGAGGTAGGTACAGTTTTTATCCTAATTTTTCACTGAAGAAACTTAGATAAGTAGAGGTTAAGTAACTTGCCCAGGGTCGCACAGCTGGTGTTTGAGTCTAGACTAGAACTCAGATCTTCCTGACTCAAAGTCCAGAGCTCTATTTGCTGTACCACCTAGTTTTATTTTTTTAACCCTCCCTTTCTTTCTTAGAATCAATATTAAGTAGTTGTTCCAAAGCAGAAGAGTATAAGGCATAGGCAATTGGGGGCAAGTGACTTGCCCAGGATCACAAAGCTAGGAAGTGCTTGAATCCTATTTGATCCCAGGACCTCCCATCTTCACGCCTGGCTCTCTATCCACTGACCCACCTAGCTGGCCACGCACCACCTAGTTATACCTGGATCTTGGTCCGTGTCTTTATTACTAATCTTTACTGAGTAACAGAAATAAAGAACCAAGACAACTATATCTTATTGGAAACATCTTTGAATAATGAACTATCCAGAAGGGAATATTACTGTTCAATAATCCAAAGAGAAATTGAATTTTTAAAAGTGTATGTAGATATTACATGAAATTAAATTTAGCAAACATTTTTAAGTGCCTACTGTTTTTGAGACATTATATTAAGCACAAAGCCAAAAAAATGACTCATTTCTTGACCTCAAGGAGCTTATGTTTATTCTACTGCAGAGAATTATAGACATATGAGTTTTGGGGAGGATTATATACATATATGAGTAAGTGTATTAAAATATCAAGCATCCCCCTCTCCTGCATGGATCACTTAGGAAAACTACCCCACATTCCAGATGTTCTATAGGTTTGCCTCTATCTTAAACTTTAGCTCATGAGGGTTCAGTATCATGTTTGCTCCCTCTCCCCAGTCATCTAACAGACATAATTACTTCAAACAAAGGTATTCAATGAAATCATACAAGAAGAGTAGCAACAGAACACTTTCTCCAATAAACTTGGGGCACAATCACCCACAAATCCACATATCAGTAATAGAAAGGAGGACAAAGCTAGAGGACATGTGTGGAGTAGCACATCCTATGAGGTTAGGGTGCATGTATGGAAGGGCACACAAGTAAGGAAGAGATACTATGGCTAGGGCACATGGGTATACTGGAATTAACTACAACCAACTTGTGAGGGTCAATTGTTAAATTTCCAGTGTGTATATTTATTGTTTTGTTGATTGCCTAGACTTAAGAAAGCGATTAATAATAAAATTATTATTTATATTAACATTAAATTAATATTTATATTAAAATAAGAAAACATTAATAATGCAGATTAAATTATAAGTGTGCCATGCATGCTTTCTCAAGTGTTTCCAACTCTTTGTGACTTCATTGGGGGTTTTTGTGGCAAAGATCTTGGAGTGATTTACCATTTTCTTCTCCAGCTCATTTTATAGATGGAGAAACTGAGGCAAACAGAGTTAAGTGACTTGTCCAGGATCACATAGCTAGGAAGTGTCTGAGGCCTCATTTGACCTTAGGTATATAAGTTTTCCTGACTCCAGGCTCTAGCTGCCCATCATGCATGTATGTATACACACACATACACATGCTTATATTTTTTACACTTATATATATAGATACATATATATATATATATATTGTCTTAGAGAGGGAACTTGGTGAAATGTAATGGGGAAATCAACAGAGGTTACCCCAGGAAGTAAGCAAAAGAAAGAGGCTGAATCTTGGGCCTCTCTCCTCTCTACTTCCTGTTCTTTCTCACTGAGCAAGCCTAATGGAGCTAGCCTTCACAGATGGCAAGTTGATTCTCCTCTATAGTAACAATAATCCTTCAAACTACTTTCCTTAGTTAAAGGATCTTTTATTCTTTTAGGGAGAAGGAAATAAGTGTGGGGTTAGGAAGGAGGAAAAAGGATGTCCCTAAATCAGAATTGTAACACTGATTGAAGACTTTTGAAAAATAAGTCTCTTCGAAAGAAAGGAATAAAATATTTTCTCAGAGAAAAGATGGCAATAACTCTGCCAGGGTCTCTTCTGGGCAAGACTAACTATTCCTTCAGTTCACAGTAGAAATAGTAAGGTAATGGCCAGAGAGGAGATGAGAGGATCTGTCCTCAACTACCTTCAGGCAAAAGAAGAATGAACTTCAGGCAGCCGAGGTCCAACTGTCCCTCTTTTTCAAACTTCCATGGAACTCTCTCTCCCCTCCTCTGATGATTTGTGTGTTCCAAAGGTTCTAAGCTCTCCTTGCTTTGCAGATCCAATTTTATTTTCCCATATGTCTTCAATCACAATATGTAACAACTGGCTCTATGTTAGGTGATATACAATTCATCCTGACTATTCTGGGTAGGATTCCTCATCCTTCTAGATTCCTCTATATTTTCCTTTTACAAAAGAAGCAAAATATTTCAAAATCTAGGAAGTACCAATACGAGGGCCATATTGCACACTACTTTCCTAATCTCCCTCTCTCCACCTCACCTTGCCTCTTCCTCATATTCCCACAGGTCCAGTCCAGACCTAGGAGTGAGATTTGAAGCATTTCTCTGGATATCAAAGCTTGGGGTGCAAGTCCTCTGTGGAGTACTTAGAAGGTAATTTGGCTAGTGAGGAAGGAGGCTGCCTTATTCCTAGGTTCTTCTTCATCTTATTTATCATGAGTCATTTTATAGTGGAAATCACATAATAATATGTGTTTTTAATTTAAATTTTTTATATATAAATACCTTTAAAAAGGTATTTAAAAATATGGAACTCCAAAAATATCAGGAAAAATAAATTCCATAAGATCTTCATAGCTGATCTTGCTCAGCAAAAAGGAGTAGGGAAATTGGACAATCATCTTTTTTGTTTACCAATTGCTGGTAGATACCAAGATGAATTTATTTTATCATGAATGATCTTATATGGCTGGCTGATTGAATAACTTAATACGTTGGATTACAAATCTACTAATTTGAAAAATTTGTATTAATTTTCTGCAGAGAAAAAGAAATCTTCCTGTCTACAAGGGATAGAATGAATTTGTGGACTGGTAATCAATCCTAAAAGGGAGGATAGGATGAAATATACATAGGTTCAAGAATAATTTGGCTACATTAATGGCTATTAGATTAAAGAAAATCACCATGTTTGGGACATATTAGTAAAATTTGGAAGTTGGCCACAAAGTAGGTTTATTATACACTGCCAAAGAATATGCCTTGGTGCTTCTGACAGGGAAAATCCTATGCTGGTGCACCTGAGGCCTAACCTAGGGAGATGTTCCTTATGTTTTCAAGGCATACAAAGGAGTTTCAATGCAATCCGAGTGATAATATTTGGTCCTTGTGAATCTATTTTACTCTTGCATTTGTGATAGTGTAGGTGCAAAGTCTTGGGTTTACTCACATATCATTATGGATCCTCTGAAGATTGAACCTCAATTCAACTCTAACAGAAAGTACCTCAGAAATAGTCGAATCCTACCTGTACACTCCAAGATTCCAGTGAATCTGTGACCTTATCAAGCTGAGCATGTCCTCCAGTGATGTAGACAGAAACATATTCCTGACTAATGCCATGAGATTTTTCTCTGTTCCCTGGTATATGTATGCCACAAGTCATCCACCCAAAATGCTGAGGACTTTCCCTGTGTTCTCAGGGATTGTAGATTATCCATCCATGCTGTCAAAAAGTTTTTTTTTTTTCCTAAAATGGACCTGACACGTAGTCTTTGCTTCAAGACACACTATGATGGGTAACTCAATACCAACTGAGGAATCTCATTCTACTTATAATTCTAATTATTAAGATTTTTCTTTACTTCATGAATAAATTTATTTCTTTAAAATTTCTATCTATTATCTCTGGTTCTTTCTTCTTGGGAATATAAATTAATATTTAAGCAGTCTTTATAGATATATTCTGGAAGCCTTTATCTCAATCCCCATTTGCACTTATGAGTTAGGTTTTCTGGAGCAAGACTAGCTATGTCCCCTAACGTGGTTCTCAAGATACCCCTAAAGGGTTATGAGTGGTATCTTTTCTAATGCTGTCAGCTTGAGCCTTTATACTACATGTTCTTTTAAAATTAATTGCTAATTATGCTTTCTCACTTATAGCATTGATTAACGCAGATATGAGTACCATAATAGCATTTAACCAATGAATATAAATTAGTTTTTAATAAAAAGAATATTTACTGAGAATATATATTAAGAACAGAATTCTACTCATCACTGAAAACTGAGGTTACATTGTCCCCCATAATTGCCTTGGTCTTTGAGGAAAGTAGATTTAAATATAAAGTGGTTGCCACAAAGAATTTGACTCAAGTTTACTTCTTCTTTTGTTGTTTTTGTTGTATTTCAAACCCTCACCTTCTGTCTTGCTATCAGTTCTAAGACAGAAGAGTGGCAAGAGTTAGGCAATCAGAGTTAAGTAACTTGCCCAGGGTCAACCAGCTAGAAATGTCTGAGTAGAGATTTGAACCCAACCTCCCATCTCCAGGCCTCTTATCCATTGTATTATCTAGCTGCCCAGAATAAATTAAATTCTTTCTATTTTAAAAACCTTTACCTTCTGTCATAGAATTAATACTGTGCATTGTTTCCAAGGCAGAATAGTGTTAAGGGCTAGGCAATGGGAGTTAAGTGATTTGCCCAGAGTCACAAAACTAGGATATGTCTGAGGCCATATTGGAACCTAGGACCTCCATCTCCAGACCTGCCTCTCAAACCATAGAGCTACCCCCAACTGCCCTCAAGATAAATGCTTAATGCAGCATAGTAAAGAGAGGAAATCACAGACTTGGTTGCAGACAGCATTTTATGATTGCTCTCTTGCTAGGTTGGGTCAAATAGGTCACTTGAGGTTTGGTTCTTTACAAAGTTCAAGTTGTTTACAAACTGTAGCATAGATTCTGGATTCCAAGCCATTGTTGCTCTCCCATCTTTCAGAGTTCAAAATTGTCTTGTCCTAGTCCATTCCAGCTCCAATGCTCCAGCCAAGGAAGGAAAGAATAGACACAACAAAAGCAGACAAAAGTCAAAGCAGAATCATGTGCTCATGGCTTCTCATCAACCTGGGAGAGGAAAGTAGCCCACCGACAGGCCCCTTCCTACCTCGAGGCTTACAGTAGTTGTTGTCTCCTCACTCAAATGAAACCAGGATGGGAAGAGGCTAAGTTGGTCTTGTTTGTATGAACACCCAGTTCAAGGTCAGCAGCCAAAGAAAAAAGCATTAGAGTAAGCAGATTGGAAACATTTCCAAAGTTCAAACTGGAGATCTCATTAATTTGCATACTTGCACATGTTCATGAAGGACAATTTCCTATTGGCCAGTCCCCCATTATACTCAACTAACATTTTGAGATTTACAAAGAGATTTCTTCATAACAACCATGTGAGTCAATGTAACTGGTATTGTCCTCATTTTACAGAGAAGGAAACCAAAAATAAGATTTGTGTCCTTTAATTAGAGACAAGAACACGGAAGTAAGCACTCAAGACCACTTTGGAGATCTCTTTTATGTAGAGACTTTGAAGTCTTCACTAGACCACTGCCCCTCAGGTGCATTAGTTATCAAAAAATAAGTTACAATGCAAGGTGATACCCTCAGACTGATAGGATGGAGCCAATACTCTTTGGGATCCTTGAACATCCACCATTTTTCCTTGGAAAAGTCAAAGGGCTTGCATTCTTGCCCATAGAGCTGGCAAGTGTCAAATCTAAGACCTCATATCCAGATAAAAGGGGGCTGAGGGACCTGTTTTCTAGTTGTCCCTAGACCAGATGTATTTTTACAAGCTATCTGAGTTTCTTATATTGAAGTGGAATAGCTGGGAGATTGTGAGCTTTTGTATCATCTCAAGGACTGTACCAATATAACTTTTCCAAGGGAGAAAGGATGGACATTCAATGATCCCAAAGAATATTGGCTCCATCATAGAAGCCTGAGGGTATTCCCTTGCATGGTAGGTTTATCTTTTTAATAATTCAGGCTCCTGAGGAATACTAGTCTAGTGAAGACTGAAGCCTCTACATAAAAGAGAGGATATCCAGAGTTGTCTTGAGTGCTTACCTCCCTGTTATTGGGGTTTTTTTTGTCTATTTTTTTTGGAGAATTTTATTTAGTCAATTTAGAACATTATTCCTTGATTACAAGAATCATATTCTCTCCCTCCCTCCCCTCCCCCCCTTCCCATAGCTGACACAGGATACCACTGGGTTTTACCTATGTCCTAGATCAGAGCCTATTTCCATGTTATTGATGTTTGCACTAGGAAATCATTTAGAGCCTACATCCCTAACCATATATCCCCCTCAACCCATGTAATCAAGCAGTTGTTTTTCTTCTGTGTTTCTACTCCCACAGTTTTTTCCTCTGAATGTGGACAGTATTCTTTCTCGTAGATCCCTCCAAGTTGTTCAGGATCACTGCATTGCCACTAATGGAGAAGTCCATTACATTCGATTATACCCCAATGTATCAGTCTCTGTGTACAATGTTCTCCTGGTTCTGCTCCTTTTGCTCTGCATCAAATCCTGGAGGTTGTTCCAGTCTCCATGGAATTCCTCCACTTTATTATTCCTTTTAGCACAATAGTATTCCATCACCAACATATACCACAATTTATTCAGCCATTCCCCAATTGAAGGGCAGCCCCTCATTTTCCAATTTTTGGCCACCACAAAGAGTGTAGCTATGAATATTCTTGTACAAGTCTTTTTCCTTATTATCTCTTTGGGGTACAAACCCAGCAGTGCTATGGCTGGATCAAAGGGCAGACAGTCTTTTGTCACCCTTTGGGCATAGTTCCAAATTGCCCTCCAGAATGGTTGGATCAATTCACAACTCCACCAGCAATGCATTAATGTCCCAACTTTGCCACACCCCCTCCAGCATTCATTACTTTCCTTTGCTGTCATGTTAGCCTTATTGGCTATTTAAAAGAACATGAATCTTATTTTTAATCAAGGCTCTCAAATACTAAATAATAACAATTATAGTTCACCAGAAAGAGGGAGAGCTGCTTACAAGCAGAAGCACTGCAGTTCTAGCATGGTTCAAGTAGCTTAGCAAATGGAGTAGGTTAGATGAACACTTTGTTGTTTCTTAATCATTTCTTCAAAATGTCTAGACATTCACAAGCTGTGTGGAATGGCCCATCCTACTCCCTTTCAAGGGCCCCTGCATAAGGAAAATGTCATGGGTTACACAGGCTTGTTTGTATTATCTTTGAACTCAGTGTATATTAT
This sequence comes from Monodelphis domestica, assembly GCF_027887165.1. Classification (NCBI taxonomy): domain Eukaryota; kingdom Metazoa; phylum Chordata; class Mammalia; order Didelphimorphia; family Didelphidae; genus Monodelphis; species Monodelphis domestica. Next base: position 153,177,676 of record NC_077230.1, read on the forward strand.
TTTACTTTTGTCAATTTTTGTTCCCATTTTTTTACATTTTATAAGCTATCCCAGATGCTGCAGAAATTTGAATTCCTTGGAATTTGGCTGGACCCTGTAATCTGTTTGTGCAATCACTCCTCTCCTTTCCAAATGCTATGGAACCCTCAATTTTAACTTGTAACGTCTGGGTTGTTTATGAACTGGAGTTTAAGAAAGGACTGAAATGTGGAACAGCCCAATCCTCACTGACCATTATTAGAGATCTTACTGTTTAAATGGAAAATAGTCCTCCCAATTGAACTCTTATCTACTTCTCATAATCAGTTATTGGTCTCTGAAGTTTTAGGCTATCAGTGTCTATTCATTAGAGTCTGTCAGAGGGATAGACTCGAGTTCCTTCTACATGTAATGATGCCAGATTTTTAAGGTGTTGGTTTTAGGGACTGGATGTCAGACTTGGAGACAGAGTAATCTGAAACTTACTCCTCCTGAACACCATAACATGCCCAAGTTCTCTGTGTCCAAGTTCAGCAGCGATATACCTGCATGATAAAATGACACACTAGCTTGATTTTATAATGCAGACTAAACACTCGCCTAGGAAAAAATGTGCTATGTTCCAGTTCCACCTCCCTTGCTTAAAATTTAAAGTCCCTTCTCTCTGTGCTTTTTCAATGTCTCTGAAATCTTTCTGTTTTCCTAAATGAGACATTCCATTTCCCTCTTTACATATGAAGATGGGTGGAGGATTGGGGAGTGAGGATAGGGAAAGATGCCTTTATAAAGAAAGGAATAGTAACAGAACAAAGGTAATATTGGAAAGCTTTTATTTGCCCTCCTTAGACATTCACACCTTTTTTGTATTATTTATGAATCACTGAAATAGTACATAGAATCAGATGGAAGATTTTTTTTAAACTTACAATTACTGGAAAATATAGAGTATGACTGGGGAAAATATATTTGCTTTTGTTCAAATGAGATCTATGCCACATCTTTGAAAAACCTTGGTAAAAGTTTCCTCATGTTACCAACTTCCATGAGTTCCACTGTGTTTCTTTGTTCATACATGGATGGTGAATGGGTTTTTCCCCCCTTTCTTCTTGCTTTTGAGCCTGTTTTCCTCTCTAGTCTCATCCAAATATTTATTACATTTTAATTTTATAAAATATTATAGCTCTCTTCAGATTTTGTCAATTTACTTTCCAATAGGTTCCTTTCCCTCTTCTCTCCTTATAATAAAAGAGAATTTAAAAAAGCAATTTGATAAAACAAAAACAAAAACACCCAACACATTAACCAAGGGCAACAGTACATGCAATGTTTCTCACTTGGGGATCTCTGCATGGCGAATTTTGCATAATTGAATTCTCCATGGAGGAAATCTGAATACAAGATCAGCTAGCCTTTTTTTTTTTTAATTCAGTGGGGTTTCTTGGTTGTAGAGACCTAGTCCAAATCCCTGACTCATCAGATAAAATCAACTTGTGTTTTTGGTGTAGACACTTGTTGTTTAAGTTATGTATCTGGCTTGCTTCTAAGAGGGTTTTATTTTTTCAGTGATTAATGGATGCCAACACTTTGTTGTTCCACATGTCATAAAAAGGCTTAGATAGAGACTAGATGGGCTATAATTCTCCCTTCTTAAAAAGCTGTTTGTTCAAGTCTTTCTGCACTTAGTAGAGTCTGATCTCAAAACAAACTTCATTCTTTTTTCCTTAGTATTATTCTTCTGAGTTAATGGAGGAAAAAAAATTTGTATTTTCTGAGGCTAATTGGTATAATTAAATGGTCATGGTTGGCCTGATAATAAAGGACCTATATTTATATTGCATTTGAAGGTTCATAAAGCACTTTTCCTCACAACAATCAGAGAGGTTCAGTACCTTGCCCAAGGTCACACAGTCAGGGTCAGGTTTTGATATCATGGTAGAGATTCCCAGGTTTCCAGAAAAAAGCTTTTGCTCCACTAAAAAAAAACCCTCCCTAGATATTTGAACCTTTTTGTTATTATTTATGAGTTATTGGAATTGTACGTAGAATCAGAGGGGAAAATATTTTTTAAACTTAAGTTGGCTTTAGAAAATATAGGATAGTTCTAGACAAAATATGTTTGCTTTAGTTCAAATGAGATTGATAACATTTTTCTGAAAAGCCTTGGTAAAGGTTGTGATATAATGAGGTGGTAGCTGATGACCTACTGTCATGGGAAGTGATCCAGGGAGGCTTTTTAGGACCAAAATATCTCATTCTTTGGCTTGAAACCTCACAATTGGAAATTCATTCTTTGGGATTTTAAAGACTTTTTTGAATCTTCAAAGATCTATTTTCAGGTAATCTCTTTCCTTAATGCAAGATCAGGAAAGAGTACTGAAGAGAGAGATGGCCTTCAATGGCCTCAATCCTGCTTTGTCTTGATTTGTATCTTACTGCCCCAAACATCATTGAACCCATCCTTCTCCTCTGCCTCTGAGGACAGGAAAGTGATGCACAAGGACGAGATTTGTGATTTCATTGGTTTGGAGAACTCCCAGGTGAGGAGTGAGGAGTCCCTCTGCCAAGGACCTGGCAAGGAATGTACCTTCACTGAAACGTACAGTCTGCAAGAGTGGCCCGGCCACTGAGAGTTAAGGGTCTTCTCCTGGAGTCAGTCACACTGTCATTGTGTGTCAGAGGCAAAACTTGGATCTGTGTCTCCCTGGCTTGGAGCCAGCTCTCCAGCCATTGCAATGCTCTGGCTTTTCGCACACATTTTGAATAGATTTTTCTATGTTCTTATTATACTCTTCTTTCCACCCCAGTAGATCATAGGGAGGAGGGCAGGGATTGTTTCCTTTTGATTTTGTCTTTAAATGTTCACCATTAGGTGGTGAAGCGGATAAGAGCCTCAGACCCTTATTAACTATGTGACCTGGACTCAGCCTATTTGCCTCACTTTCCTCATCTGTAAAATTGGAGTCATAATAGCACTTACCTACCAGGGTTGTTGTGAGGATCAAACAAGATGATGAATTGTACAGTGTTTAGCACAGTGCCTGGCACATAGATGATATCTAATAAATGCTTAACGAATTGAGTTTTTGAACAATCTGGTCAGACAGATTATAAAGATTTTATTATTTCCTTTTGAAAATAAGGAAAGTGGGACAGAGAGAAGTTACACAATTTGGTCAGAATCACACAGCTAGTTACTCTCGGAAATAGGATTTGAACCCTGTCTCCAGATCCAGCACTCTATCCACAGCAATTCTACTTCTATAATTGAGGAGAGAATAAAATATTGATTAGTTCAGACAGCCCATGCCATTGTTTTCCAATTTCTATACAAAAGTATGTCTGCTTCATATCTACATACAGCTTCCTTCGCCAATGCCCCATGGATATTTTAGATAATTTCCTTTGAGCAAGAAAGTAGAGAGGATAAATGTGGCAGAAAACAAGATCGTGTGTCTGCGTTTGATGTGATTTCTGAGTCCGGACAAAGGACTAGAGAAGGATAAGGCATGTGCCAGTCAATTCACAAATCAAAGAATCAAAGCTATGAACTAAAAGAGACCTTAAAGGCCATTAGATCCAACTTCTTCAATTTACAGATAAGAAAACTAAGCACAGCAAGGTTCAATAATTTGCCCAAAGTCACATAGGTAGTATATCAGGCTTTTAACTTTAAATACAGCATTTACCCATGCTACTGGCTGAATGAAGCTAGGAACTGAAGACTGGAATTGATTCTATGTAGACAGTGCTATAGACGCGAGATTATACTTACCTCAGGATGAGGTAGAAGAAGTCACAGACACCCAATTATGCAGAGCCATTTTCACTATGTTCGAGACCTCTGGGTCTCGTTTTTTCTCAAGACCAGTGCTGATATTAGACCTATTTGTACTTGTTTGTTTGTGTGTACATCCGGGGTTGGGGGGGGGGAGACTTCTTTCTATCATGCATCCTGCAGTCTGTCTCTACAATTTGCTATCTTTCTACCTTTAGAAATAGAATATGACAAACTCTTTTGCAAATACAGTCATGATTACCCACAGAGTATAGGACAGTTCTGAGGCCATTATAGATGCTTGTGTAAAAGATGGTTAATTAACTCACACAAAATGGGAAGTTCACCGCCCCCCCTTTCATTAAGGGAAATATATTATGCAAACTAGTCCCTTGTGTGTGAATCATTATTTGAAAAGTCACAGGCCAAGAAATTGCTTGAATACAAAAGTCAAGTTTATATAAGACACATGGCACAGTACTCAGGGCATGTTGGTCTAGACATAGCCTCCAAATCATAAATGAAATCCTAGAGCATGCACAAAAGCAGGGGGGCCAAAAATGAATACAGAAGCATCTCCTGAAGAAAATGAATTTGTTATCTAGTGTTGAAAGAGAAAGAAGAAGGAGGAGGGAGAGAGAGGCAAAGAAAAAGGAAAAGAGGATAAAAGAAAAAGGAAATCATGAGAGAGAATAGAAAGATTGAGAGAGATTTGAGAGAGGAGAGGAGACAGCAGGCGAGGAGGGTAGAGAAGAGAAGAGAAGAGAAGAGAAGAGAAGAGAAGAGAAGAGAAGAGAAGAGAAGAGAAGAGAAGAGAAGAGAAGAGCACTACTAGACTCCAAATGAGTACAAGATTATGATTGCTGAATTCTCTGCCTTTTTTATTCAGTGTAGAAAATTACTATGTGACACTCAAGTATGCTTTCCATGCTCAGTTATCTCATCAGCAAATTGGAATTCCTAAAAGCTGACTTTCATGTTAAGAAGACAAATCAGATAGTATTCTTTCAATGCCTTATTAAAAAAAAATAGTCTGTTAGGCAAAAAATATGGATTGTGCCTTTATTCAAAATATTAAAAGTGAAAAAAGTTACAGACATCTTGTACCTTTGTTTATCCTTAAAAGTGTGTTGCCATTGTCCTTGAAATCCTACCATTTGGGCATTTGATTCTTTTGGTTAAGGTGTTGCATTTCCTGGAGTCTCCTCTTAAAAGCTAATACAACTTGGAGAGTCAAGATATAAACCTAATATCTTTTGAAATTAAATATATTAATATCTAGCAAATCCCCCAAAATTTAGGACACAGAACAAATAAGTCAAAGGATCATGGATTTAAAATTGGAAGGGAACTCAGAGGTCATTGAGTTCAGCTCTTTCATTCTGCAATGGAGAACAATGATGGCTAGTCATATTAATGATCTTACTAAGGTCACAGATGTAATGAGACAGTTTCTGAACTTGAGAAAGCAAGATCCAGGTATACAGAGAAATGGGGGTGAGGGAGCAACATTGGGAGTACAGGTCAGCAGAATAGAGAGAAAAGGTTAGAGAATAAAAAGAGGAGATAATGTCAAAAAGTAGTTTGAACTTCATAGTAGAATATAGGGCCAGTCTACAATCTAGGATTAAAATCTCCAATTGGTGATGGTGATGTTGAAATTTTCAATGCAAAGCATCTTAGTCTAATTGAAACAGATTTTGTCCAGCCTGAAAAGGACAATTTGATCTGAATCCAACGTTGCTCTGTCACAGTGACTGCACACTCAAATCATCTCAGATTGCTCATAAATCAAAACATATCTGGAGAGAAAGTCTCTGCTTTCAGTTTGAAGCCTATCAATTTAAACTCAAGACATAGAGTTAACTTGGAAAAATGTAAGAGATTAGCAGATATCTGTGTGTGTGTGTGTGTACATACATACATAGATATTATATACTATAATAATTATAATATTTATATTCCAAATGAGAGGAGTCAAAAATACTGCACAACCATTAAAAAAACAGATCAGCATAGTATAGTGGATCATTAATATACACCCATTACTGAAATCTGGGTGGTAAATCCACCCAACAGAGAGCAAAGGAAAGAGATGGCAAAGATCCAAGGATTTTGCCTCTGTATTCACAGTCTGGATAATTGGGAGGAGGGGAATGGGATGGGGAGAAGCTAGAGAATTTTTTAAAAGTTATTTGTAGTATTTAGGCATTTGCCTATTTAGTGTCTGTTGACTGGGATAGTGAGTAAGGTCCCTAATACCTCTGAAATTTGATTCCTTTATGATATGGTGTTTCTAGTTGAATGGATCTGATTTCAATGTCTTTATCCAAATGGAAGACTATTCACTGGCCATGGAGTTCATGTAGTAGACAAGAATGCTGCTAATGCATTCGCTTCATCAGCCCTGTTTGTTCTCATGGGAAAGTACAGTGGCAGCAGCAGTAGCAGCAGTTTCTGCTCTGCACACAAAGGACAGAGAACAGCCCGGAAGATTAAGTTCATACATTCTGTTAGCACTTCACCCAATCTCTTCTATACCTCCCAGTGTCTGTGATACTGAGCATCTTTTCTTCAATTCCTAAACCCTATTACCCTTCATACACTCTGGGGTCCAGTCAAATCAGCCTTCTATGTTCTTCAAAAACGACACTCTATTTCTCATCTTTTGTTATTTTATAGAAGGGATCTCCTGTTCCTAGAATGAGTTCTCTTCTCCCTTCTGCCTCATAGATACTTGGATTCTTTCAAAATTCAGGTAAAATAACCCCTCATACATGAAACTATTTCTTATCCCTCAAGCTGCTAATGTTTCCTCTCCAGAAAAAAAAAAACAGTTTGTATTTATTTGTTGTATACATATACTACTTCCCCCAAAAGACATAAACTTCTTTAAAAAATCTTATCTTCTGTCTTAGAAACAGTATTGTGCATTGGTTCTAAGGTATAAGGGTAGCAAGGGCTAGGCAATAGGTTAAGTGACTTGCCCACGGTTACATGGAGAGAAAATTGTCTGAGGTCAGATTTGAACCCAGGACCTCCTGTCTCTAAGTCTTTATCTAATTCCTCTGAGTCACCTAGCTACCCTCAAAGAATGTAAACTTCTTAAGGGAAAACATGGTTCCATTTTCTGATTTTATCTTCTGCACTTAGCAGTATTTAGTAAGTAATGGGTATTTAACAACTGTGAATTGATCAATAGTCAGCATCCAGCGAAAAATATCAACTATGTGAAAGAGAATAAAGAATTCTCCTGACACCAGAAATGTAACAAATTAAATTTATGGTTTGACTAAATATGAGAATTCTAAGGTAATATTGTGGCTGCCAATTTGAAATATTATAGCTCAAGTCAAAATTACTTTTAGTAGTGTATATTTGCAGAGGTGGAAAGAGTGAAAGTAAAGAAATGTAAGAAAATGGTAGAGAAAATGTCTAGCCTATCACACTAAATGTTGCTCTGGTGTCCAGTTCAGCCCCAGCAGGGCTTGTTAACCCTCAGCCAGAGGAGTCGATGTTGTCTTATGCAAGGGTTCCACCTATGCAGCCTCCTCCAGGAAGGGAAGGTCTCTCCAGAATTAATCTCTCCAGAAGCCAGGAAAGGAAGGCCTTTGCCCAAGACAAAGTCCAAAGGTGAACATCCAGATATCTAAATTATATACCTATTTTGACTTTAGCTTGGTAGAGTGTGAGATATGGCTTCTGCCATAGCTTTCCAGTTTTCCAGCAGTTTTTTTTTAAACTATCCCCTTCCATCTTAAAATCAATACTGTGTCTTGGCTCCAAGGCAGAAGTGGTAAGGGCAAAGCAATTGGGGTCAAGTGATATGCCCAGTGTCACACAGCTAGGAAGTATCTGAGACTAGATTTGAATCCAGGACCTCCTGTCTACAGGTTTGGCTTTCTATCTATGCAGCTAATTTCTTGCCATTTTAGAATTAACTTGACTAAAGAAGCTTTTAAACATTTTTAATTTTTATTGATATTTCTTATCTTTTCACATCACCATCATTTATGAATATATGCTACACACTTCTTTTAAATGATGTCCTCTTGTGACAAAAAAGAAGAAAAAAAAGAAAAAGAAAAAACAACACCCTCAATATAACAGCATATGCAACATTATATACCTGTTATCTTCCATCTCCACAAAGAAGGTAGAGAGAAACTTTTATTTATTTATTTTCTGATAATTGTAGAACATTCAGTGTTTGTTGTCATTGCTACTATCATTCCAGATGTTGTGTACATTATTTTTCTGGTTTGGTTGGCTTCATTGGGCATCAGTTCATACATTTTCCTTTCTTGTTTCTTATAACACAGTTTTATGCCATTAATTCACCAACAAGTATTTGTTAAGAATCTGTTATATGCCAGATACTGTTATAAGTTCTAGGAATAGAAAAAAAAAAGAAAAATTTTCCCTCTTTCAAAGAGTTTACATTCTACTAATTGCCATTTGTGAACAGATAAGGAGATGCAAGCTAATTTGAGGAGAGAGAAAGAAACTATTAGCAATCAGGAAAATTAAATAAAAAGGCTTCCTTCCAGAGACAGTGCTTGACCAGAGACTAGAAGAAAGCCAGGGATTTTAAGAGACAAATATTTGTTGAGAGTATGATGCAAGTATGAAGAAATAATTTGAGCAAGGCACAGAAGTAGGGGATGGAATGTGTTCAAGGAATAGTAGGGGAGTTCTTAAACTGACTCAAGAGCTGATTGTTAAATTTTCAGTGCAAACATTCAGACCAGCAAAAGGGGAGAATCAGGACTTGATTTATTACTTTTTAAAATTTCTAACCTTCAAAAAATGACATAAGAATAAGATGATGGAGAAAATGTTAACAATGCAGGTTAAATTTAAAAGTGTATTGTTCGTATTTTAAAAAATGAGATGGTTGTAAACATTTGTCATCATACTACTGAAAGTAAACACTTACTTTTAGAACTAAATTTGTACTGACAAACAATATTTAGTCTTGGAAAGAGGAATGAGTAAATTGCTTGCAATGGAAAGCACATATTGATATTAATTAATGGAAATTCTTATTTAGCACTATTGAGCTGAGCCATTGCAGAGAAGCTATGTTATATAAAGATCTAATTCAAATTGAGAACATATTTGTTAGTACCGATTTCCTTGAGTGGTCTTACTGCACTTTTGTGAACATTTGAAATATACAAAAAAAATTTGTTGCAACATAGTATGTTTTGCTATTATTATTATTTCATGCCTGTCTAGTATATGAATAAGAAAACAAGTTTCTTGAGTGCAGTGACCATGCCAGGTTTTTCTTTATATCCCTGGCAGCACCTAACACAGTGCCAGGCACAATACACTCCCATCCAGTAAAAACAAATTGAATTTTGACATTTTTCATCTGAACTGAATCCCTGGAACTGCTTGGCTGAGTTAAGCTGCTAGAGAATCAGAGGACAACAAAGGGGAGAAAGAAATGCAGAGGATTAAACTAGGGGGAAATATCCCAAGAGTAGGACATCAACAATTGCTGATCATTTAGGCTATTTATCCAAAGTCGGTAGAGTCTCACTGGGTAGAATTTTCTGAAAAGAATATACAGATGCTTGGTGCTATTGTTACATTGGCTGTCTCAGCAATACTATCAGTGATTTCAAAAGAGTAACCTCATTAGTATGTTGCAATAAAACAGAGAGAATTGAAGCCAGGGCTATCCTTGCCTTGTTTTCATCTCATTGTTTGGCTTTTTTCTGTTACTGTGTACTTTTATTTTTGGTGATAGATTATTAAAAGAAATCAGGAACAGCTCTTGGGTTTTGCAAGATTATTTGTCTGAAATGCCAAGCCACTTGTTTTAAAATATACACACAGACTCAGCATGTGTATCTGTCTCTCTGTATTAATAACGAAGAAGCATTTATATAAAATTATTGCTTCCCTAAGCTGGTTGCAGATATAAAACCACCCCATTCCCTTCACTATTCAATGAATACCTTAAACCCCTTACTCAAAAAGGGAATATTAATAATAATCCCACTAGATGCACAGTCAATATCAAGCCTTCTTCTTTTCGATACCAGATATTCAGTTTGGGTGCCAAAGAACCCAGAATGCCAGCCTTCAGATTGGTCCCTTCAAGATTATTCTTTGAGGTCTATCTCTTCTTTTTTCATTATAAACTACATTCTAAAAAAAATCTAGGAAGTGATAGAGCAAGCTTTTAGAAAGACAATGCTACCCAATGCAAAGATGCTCAGGTGTAACTAAAAATTCCCATTTTCTAACAGGGATTTATACCTTCTATTTGTTAAAATCTATCTAGAGATTTGAGCCGAATATCCTAAACAACGTATAGGGAAAATGTATTTTGGAACTCTGCAGTATTTTCTATTTACTCTAACTCTCCCTGTAAGAGGAAACATCAATACAAAAAAAATCCTTTTCAGTTCAGTGGCTTTATTTGGGCAAATGAAACATCTGAGAGCATAGCCTTAATAACTAAAGACTAATCCATTGTCTGTGTTTATCATTTTATATTTTTCAAAGCACATTTACATAATCAATCTCATTTGATCCTTACACATCCCCATGAGGTTGGCAAGGGAGGTGCATGACCCTCATTTTACTAAGGAGAAGAGGAAAGCAGAGAAGAAATTAAATGACTTTTTCAAGGTCCCAGAAATGGTTAATCAATCAATCAACAAGATTTCATTAAATGCATAGAGGACAAAGACAAAAATGAAAAAAAAATTGTTGCCCTCAAGTTGCTTACACTGTATTACAGGAGAAAATGTGGATATAGAATATACAAAATAAATCCAAAGTGATGGTGGAGAGGGGGTGCAGTTACTAGCAACTGGGGATATAGGGAGAGGTTTCAAAAGAAATTAGGAGGTACAAAGGGATAAAATATTGGCTCTCAAGTTGGGAAAACCCCAGGTTAAATGTGACCTCAGATGCTTACTAACTATATGACTCTATGTAAGTGACTTAATCTTTGTCTGCCTCAGTTTCCTCAATTCTAAAATTGGGATAATAATAGTATCTGCCTCCCTAAGTTGTAAGGATAAAATGAGATAATAATAATTCTGAAGTATGTAGCATAATAGTACTTGGCACATAATAGGCTTTTATTAAATGCTATTTTTTGTTTGTTTTCTTCCCTATAGAACAGGGTTTCTTAATCTGAAATCTGCAAACTTTTTTTTAACATTTTTATATGAATTACATAAAATTGATTTCTTTTATATTCTTCTATGTTTTATTTTATACACTTAAAAATAGTATTGTAAGAAGAGGTCCATGGTATCACCAGCCTAATCAAGGGAAATAGGACTCCCAAAATGTTAACCACCCCAGAGAGAGAAGATGGTGCTTATAATGAATCCTGAAGAAAACAACGGACTAAAAGAAACAAGAAGCAGAGATGAGGAGGGAAATCCATTCAAGCATGGGGGGTCATCAATACAAAGTCATGGAAACAGGAAATTTAGCAATTGTGGAAACCCATTTGGCTGGACTCTACAGAGTAAATGCAGCTTCGTTTTCTTTATTTTTCTTGCTTTTGGGGTGAACATAGCCAATATAGAAATATATTTTGCATGATTTCACATGTATAATTGATATCAGAGTGCATCTTTTCAGTGGTTGGGGGAGGACCTAGAGAAAGGGAGAGAATTTTACATTTTTTTGAATAAGAATGTGAAAATATGTAAATAATACATTTTTGGCAATGCATAGGTGATTCTTCTTTAACTGGAATAGGATGGCAAGAGGAATTATTTACATTGAGCAGAGAAATCTTTAAATTTTTAAAGTATCATTAGAACGATGTCTCCTATAATCTTTTAATTTTAATGGGTTATTAAGATCTATATTGAGGATAACTAGAGTCCTGAATTTATATGACCTCCCTTGTGTGAGGAGATGTGGGTGAGGTGCCAAGAAAGAACAAAATCATGCAAAGGATCACTAGTCATACAGTTTATTACTCACAGGCATGTAAGCATGCAACTCCACAGTCAACGGGTGCACAGATGTATGGGTCTATCTTTCAATTTGATTGCTGATCCACAGTCAACGGGTGCACAGATGTATGGGTCTATCTTTCAATTTGATTGCTGATGCTGGGAAGCTACACAAGGATGGAGTGGGAGCAAGCCCCTTGAGGAATCATCAATTTGCCTTAGTATAGAATGAGGTAGGGCCACATGGGCTTTGAGATGAAGAAAATTTGCTAGCCTTGCATCCCTGGATTCCATGAAATTTAGTAAACTGACTATGACTAAATCTTGAATTCCATGCCTAAATTTAGCTGACTCAATAGGTATTGGATACACATAGGATCTTCCCAGGACATACACTGGTCATTTAGTGATTAAACATGGAATCACTTTTGTCAACTAGGACCTCCCTAGATCAGCAATAAACCAACTCTCAAAGCTTAATTCATAGCCACAGGCCTGTTCTTATCATCAAACCTTCTAAGAAGCATCTATAATCTTTTGGGTTCCATTTGTTTAGAAATCAAATATTTATAAGTTTGATTTTACACCAGACTAAGAGTTCATGTGCATAACCTATCTGTGGTTCATCAATACTATACTATACTAAACTGTTTATTTTTTTTTTTAATTTAGACTGTTATCTTCTATGTTTGAATCAGTACTGTGCTAGAAGAACGGTAAGGGCTAGGCAATGGGGCTTAAGTGACTTGTTCAGGGTCATATACCTATGAAGTGTTTGAAGTGAGATTTGAATCCAGGATGTCCCATCTGCAGGCCTGGCTCTCAATCTACTAAGCTACCTAACTGCCCCTGAATACTAAGTTCTTAATGAGAAGCAATGGGGAAATTTTCCTCTATCAGTTAAGATGAAACAGAAATCATGTGAAGACTTTTCTGGAAATTGCATCATTCTAGGAATATTATGTCTCTGGATCCTTTCTAATTGAGTGAAAAATATGTTCTCCATTTTCTGGGACAGTAAATAGCTGTATCGAGGTGTCAAAGACAGATGAAAAAAGCACAAGGATAAAGGTCATTTTCCAAAAGTATATTGTTGAGCTTTGAAAGAATCTGGTGGACTTCATGGATTGCAGTTGGTTATTGTCCTTCATACTTGAAGAGAACCAAAATGGCATCACTGGTAATGTCTTTGACTCATGTAGCAAATGGACTTAAGTGAAGCAGAGTTACACAAAGTCATCAGCCCAACTCTCTCTTCCAGTCATCAAAGTCCAGCAGCAAGACAAGAGTGAAGATGACTGGTAATGTGCCAGGATACAGTGGATGACCTTGATGTCTTTGTGGTCTAATCAAGTTCTAAACACTCTAATGGCGCCTACTTCAGATGCCTTCATGAACATTGGAATGAATTGTTCTCATCTGTCCCTTCCACCAGAGGAGGTCTGGAGAAGACACTTCCTTAGCTCACTAATGCATTTGAGAACTGATATTTACCCTCATCTTGGTTTAGCTTGTATGCCAAGTTGGTTTACCACTGATTTACCACTGCTTCATGCGCTATAACTTCTTGGAGACACAGGTAAGAGCAGGGTGGCAGTTGGACACTGAAAGAGGAAAGCATCCCTGAGAAGGGCTTGACAAGTCCTCACATACCAGAGGTACTAGTCTTCCCCAGAGCTGTAATTAGCAGAGATGTACAAATGTGGATTAGGGAGCACTCTGATTTTTCCTCTTCCATATTTAAATGGCATTAAAATTGAACTTCATCAATTATAGGGTTTTATAGGATTTTTTTTCTTTTTCTTATTATGGGTCATACATAAAGGTGTACTGGTAAATGTTTAATAACTGCTTCTGAGGGGAAAAAACTGTATGCAGGACATATTTTTAAATTTTAATCCACATAATTGTTTTTTTTTCCATTATTTTCCTAAAATATAGACAATCAACAAAGTAATAAACCGAGCCCTGATTTGTAGTATTTGCTGTTTTCTAAGGTGAAAATGTTCATACTAAAAATGAAAGAATCAGCTCTACTGAAGTAGTCTGAACTGGCTCTAGCACACCCCTGGGCATCACTAAAAGATGGCTTTTCATTGTGCTTACTACAGGTCATATCACAAAAAAAGCAGATTCCCAAATACCAGGATATAAAATCAAATAAAAAAATACTGAGTGATAGAATAGTGTAATAGACTATTTCCCAACAGCCAAGAGCATAAATATTGCAGAGCTAGACACATACAGAAAAAGATCTTTGTCACCTCAACTTGCCATGACTTCTCTTTCTCATGGATTCATCTGTCTTCCTTGCCCAAGGATGGGTTGGCTTGAGTATTCAAGAATCATCATATCTGAATGGAAATATTAGTCCCAGGTGTCTTCTCCTTGCTAAGTTGGAATGTTAAAAAGCAAAATTAGTTAACAAAGGCACTCCTTCTTATAAAAGGAGTAAATAAATACTAACTAAAACTCCATACAGAGGATACAAAATAAATAAGTAGAAATAAATATAATATAAAAATAAATGAAATATAAAAAAGGTAAATAAATATAAAGCCACCATACCTGCCCTCATAAAATTAACAGTCTAGCTAGGGAGATAAGACATGTAAGATAACTACAATGTTAAATTACACATGTGTGTATGCTAGTAAATGAGTATTGTACAGCAATGGTGTCAAATAGAAAAAGGGGCCCCTAAACCATACAGAAGGATCCTTGAGGGCCATATGTATCTAGAAAATCATATCTGTCTGTTTATTTTATTTTTTATTAATGAATTAACATATTAAACTCGGAAACTACATTTTTAATCTGGTCTATGTGCATTTGGGAGTGTGGTGGACTGCATATAATCCACAGGATGCCCATTTGACTTCTTTAGCATATAATTTCATTGGGATTTCAGGGAGCATGTACAACAAATTTGACTTTGTTCCTAAGAGGTGTGGGGTGACAAAGAGGTATATGATGTTCTAGAAGTCATGGCAAATAAGAAAAACACAGGTGAAAAAATAGGAACATGAGAAGGTTTGCATGAACTGATGTGGGCAAAATAAAAAGAACCAAAAAAAAATTTTTAATGACTACAATAATGCAAATGGAAACAAAACCTAAAAGCAGAATTCTGAATAATCATAGCAAGCAATTTTGCTCCTGAAGAATAGGTGACAACATCTTCTTCCTTTGGGGAGAAATGTGAGAGGAAATGGGTTAACATTGTCCTATATAAGTAATCCTTCCACACCTCACTATGATCTGTAAAACCTCCAGTTTTTTAGTACTCCCTTCATAACAAAAAAGGTCTAATTTTTCTTCGTCTTCTATGGAGTGTTTACAGTATCTTATTGTAAAATTTGGGTCAAGCATTTGGTCATAGGCAATATGTAGGTCAATGTTAACATTTCTAGCCTTTTTGTGTCATCTGGTGACTTTCATCTTTTTGCCAACTTTGACTTTTTACTTATTTTAATCTGAAAAAAGATATTGGGAACATATGTAATAAGTATTGTAATATATTTCTGAGTTTCTAAGATTTTTCTGTCATTTGCTAACTTTTGTATGTCATCTGTGGCTTCTGCAAAATTCCCCCCAAATTCCCATTTACTATTTTTATTGATCCATGATATATTGACAGTCCAGTGTGGAAAGCTGCAGTGTGAAAGGATATGTGTACACTGTCAAATGTAGCTACCATATCTATTGTTTCTGTCTAAATATTTTTCTTTCTTTTAAGGGAAGATTTAATTAAGGGTGGTGGGGATGTCAGACAAGGACATGTAAAAACAAAGGGCAATAATAAATCAAAAAGTATACAATTCTTCACTTTATTTCATGAATTTTCTATAGTGTAAACAGTATGTCTTATTTCACAAATGATGAATCCATATGCAACACACACATACGTATAAGTGTGTGTGTGTGTGTGTACATATATATATATACACACATATGCCTTCTTGTGAAGTGGTCGGTGGGAGGGAGAGAGATAACATGGATCACAAAATGTCAGAAATTGA
The DNA here is from genome assembly GCF_027887165.1 of Monodelphis domestica. NCBI lineage: Eukaryota > Metazoa > Chordata > Mammalia > Didelphimorphia > Didelphidae > Monodelphis > Monodelphis domestica. Next base: position 153,193,398 of record NC_077230.1, read on the forward strand.
TGATTAATAATTGTATTGACATAATCTGGAAAAATTAAAAATGTATAAATAAAAATAATAAAGCAAAATGATTTTCTAAATTTTGTTTTTTGTTTTAATATAAGAATGGTATCAAATGCTGCTAACCCTAGGTCAGTTTAATATTTTTTTTAAATTGATCTGACTTTAAGGCATTTTTAACTCAAGAAACAAATCAGTGGGGGTTTCCTGATTCAATTCATTTGCACATTCCAGACCTATCCACTCAGCAGAACTGAAATGATCAAGTTTCCTTTAGCTTTATCATAAATCACGGATTCCAAAATGTCTATCCTTCACAGCTTTAAGTTTTCAGAAACCATCATGACTAATGAAATATTTATGTTAAAACCTACAGCTACTCAGATGGTGTCACATTCCTCAGAAGAGAGATTTTTACCAAAAATACCATCTATAAATCGGTCATACACTTCTTTGATGAAACTTGAGGAATTTGGGGTTCCTGATATGGCAGAAATAACAAACGTTACATCAAGGAACTGTGGGCATAAATTCTTTGCTTAACATAGCAGATTTCATTTATGAAACTGGTCAAATTTCAAGAATTCTCTATTGCATTTAATGTTCATATAATGATCAGCCTATTAAAAAATTGCCTGATATGGCCTGACACATAGAAAAAAAATTCAAGACTTGTAAATCACTTATAACAGGAGAAATGTAAATCAGTACAATTCCAAGAATGTCATCCTCATGCACAACATATGCAATAAATTGTCAAAAATGAAAAATGATAAAGAAAGTGGAACAAAGAAAAGAAATGATGAAAATTATCAGTGGAAAGACAAGTTCACTGTTATAGTTTAGTGGATCTGTGAGTTGATCCAACTATTCTAGAAGTCATTTAGAATTTTGTTTATAAAGAATGATTAAAATGAATATGCTCTTTGACCTAGAGCTCCCATAAGCTAGACATATGCCCAAAGAAGTGCAATAATAAAAAGAGAGACCTCATATATACCAAAATATTCATAGCAGCAGTCTTTGTGGCAGTAAAAGTTTAGAAAGAAGGAACACATGTATTGATTAGAGGATGGCTAAAAAATATGGTATATGAATATGAAGGAAGAACTTGAAGAAGCATGGGAATATTCACACAAACTAACACATAACACAGTAATCGGAACCAAAAATATGCACAACAAATACAAAAATATAAATGGAAAGAACAGCAACAACTAAGAGAAAAACATTAAATATTATATAGTTTTAATGGCCAGATTTGGTTCCAAAGGAGAATTGAGAAAATGAACCTCTTTTTTCTCTTCCTTTTTTTTTGAAAAGGTAGAAGACTACAAATATGGAATATTATATGCATATATATATGGTTAGATAAAATGGATGTTTATTATCTTTGCTGAACTGAATTCACTTTTAAGCTTTATTGTCAGGGATGACTAACACATAAAAGGTGGATGAGGAATATATCTGAAAATTAAAGATGTCTAGAAATAAAATATGAGAAAAAAATGTAAAAACAGAACTCTTTGGGTACAGGTTTAGCTTTATCATTTACTTTCTACTTTATGTTCATAAACCATTTTCCAGATGGGCTAAGCCAGGTTAAGGGTAGCCAACAGATTTAAAATCTGTTGATGATCTAGGGAGACGTCTATCTCAAGCATGTGAAGATTTCTCTTGGAGAAATAGGCAGATGAGAACACTTTGTTTCAACATCCATGAAGAAGGCTGAAGCAGGCACCATAGTGCTTAGAGTTTGGTCAGCAATCAGAGTCCAACTTCATCCACTGCATCTTGGGCCATTTGCCAGTCTCCTGACTTGTGTCTTGCCACTAGATTTCCATGATTAGAAGAGAGTGTTAGGCTGATGTGTTTGTGCACCTCTGCCTACTTAAATCCACTTAATAAACAAATAAAGATATCACCTTGCAGATAAGGTCCTTGAACTCCAAGTAAAAAGAAGAGAGGGGTCTCTAAGAGGTAAAGGAACGGAGATAGTGCTTTGCAAGTAGGAGGAATGGCTGATACCAAGGCATGGAGATATAATGTGATGGGAGATGCAATATCACATGTGAGAAATAGAGAGAAGACTTTTTTTTTCTTTTTTTGCATGCCAGAAAGGTTCTAATAGGTGAAGAGAGGACTCAGGTATTCTGGGTTCAAAGCAGGAAGCTCCAGCTCTCTTTTGTTTAAACCATATTGCCTTAAAGATATCAACTGATATTAGCAAAGTTAGCTCACATGTTTCCTTTAACAATCCTATCCAATTATTCTCTTTGGCATTTTGATGAGTTAGTATCATATCTCATAGCCTGAAACCCACTAAATAATTGGTGATTACTGAGTGTCTGTTGAAATGAATTCTTTATGCTGGCAATAATTTTTGTCTGATGAAAATGTTTTATATTATAGCCTGTTTAGTCATAATTATTTGAAATTCCTATGTAAAGTTAATCAGACTTTCCCAAATATTGAAAGACCTAAAATGATGGCGTTTCTACTGTAACTTTTGCTGATCATTGTTAGATAATGAGTAATCTTGCTTTTTGAGAATCTCCATGCATCCTAGATACTGTTGTTTGCTGCTTAACAAAATTAGGCATATTGTTAGAAACACAATCCAGGGTATACCAGTCATCTTTGCATCTAGCTGCTAAAAAAGGTTTACTATGATTAGAGAAGAAAATGCATTTGCAATTAGAGAAACAAACTCACAGACCCACACTAGGGGTCTATTTAATTCTTTCTAAATGGTTCAAGAAGAATTAAATTAAATCTGGAAGTGGGAGAAATGCCTGCTTTTCCTAATATCTTTCTCAGATATTCTTGCCTGCAGTGTTTCTTATAAAGTATTATAGAGTCAATAAAACCAGTGACTTTCTATTGAGAGACAATTTCCACACCAGTCTGTCTTATAGACTCAGCTTATACACCAGAGTATTTCTAACCCTTTAATATCTGGTACTATGGCAGCCTAAAATGAGCTCAATTTTCAGACTCCTCAGATGAGCAGAAAGCTCCCTATAGCCTGACTCACTTTCCAAAAATTCTATGACCCGAGAGAAGGCCTACTTTTATCTAAACAAACTCCCTCAGCAAAGATGAGATGGCCCCCGTTGCTTGCCATTATTGTCAAGTAGGTTTGGATGCCGAACCCCAGGAGGTAAGAAACCAAAAATATTTGTGTGCACAACAGTCATGACTCAAAGGAATAGAGAGAAAGACAGAAACATTTTAAAATATCTCAGAACATTCCAACTGAAATAAGGCAGGCAAAACCCAACACCCCAATTTTTTTTCTGGTTCCAATGGTGTAAGTTGCATCTGTTTGCTATAAAAGGAAAGACTTTTGCCTAGAAAAATATAGATAATTTCACCTTGAGGCTTATAAGAGTAGGTCTCATATTATTATAGACCCAAAGGAGGTTGAAATGAAACATTTTCAGCATGACTTTCTCTTTCAGTAAGCATTGTACAATTTAGTAAAAAAAAAAAAATCTTGCCAGCCAGATAAGAGTTGGCATGCAAAAAACCATCTGCTCACATCTGGCCTACACATGTTTACATGTGAATGTATGAGCCAGCCAAACTGGACTGGGCTCTAGCCATAGCTGTCTCAGTGTTTTTAGCTTTCCCTGGCCTGTGTGGTGTTCTTACCCTTCATAGAGGAGACAGGGGAGGAGGGGATGATAGGAGGTAGATTCAGGCTGTGATGGCCACCTCCATCTGTGCGGCAAACAAGACCTTTCTTTGGAGTGATTACTAATCACTTTCCCCCTACAGTATTGACAAGTAGAACTGTACAAGCCACAGCAGTTGGAGCATTTTAATAACTATCTGTGTGACTCAGATAAGATTGGGCAATAATGGCAGGAACACTTATTCCACCTAAAGAGATGGCAAAGCCTTAGCAAACTCCTGGAAGATTAATTTCATTTTCTAAAATGGATAGAAAACTGTGATCCAACTCTGTATTTTTCCTAAGGTTTTAAGAAAAAAGACATCTATGATTGCATAAAGCCATCAGGAATATCTGAAACTCAAGAAAAAATTTTTCTTTAAAAAGTATCTTATTTCTCCCCAATACTTTTTTCTTTATCAATGTACTGTTACTGTTCTAGAACTAAACTAAATAAAGTTTTGAGATAAAACTTAAGGAATTCTTGAGAATTTTCAAGTGTGGGACCTTTGACAATTCACATCATCTTAAAGTTTCCTGATCTGTACAATAATGGGGCTTAGACTAGCTGGTCCCTTGGGTCTCTGCTTGTTCTAGATATAAGATCCTGGGATCCTAGGTTCTGACACTTTGTCCTTATATGGTCTTAGGTATTTAAAAATTTAGGGGGAAAATTTATGACTATCAAAACCTAAAGTTTTGAGGTTTTGTCTTACAGGCATTTGGGAAATTCCTTAATTTTTCCTTTGAAGCCAGTGTTCTGAAAATCCTCAAGGTTGTTTGTTACTAGTGATAATCTTCAGTTAATAAATCATGTCAAATCAGTAAACATTTCGTAAATGTTTACTATGTGCCTAACATTGTGCTAAGTACTGGGAATATGATGAGTCACAAAAAGTGTTTTTGCTCTCAAGGAACTCAAATTCTAATGGGAGAGAGATAAAATCCAAACAAGTGGGTGACTTAGAGGAAATATCAAAAGAAGGGCACTCAAACCTAATAATACCAAACCCTTGGATATGAGCTTCCTTGAGCAGCAAATGCTATTTATAAATCATTCACATAAAACAGGTATGTACATGGAATTTGGAGATGAGCTTAATAAAATCTCACAGGTCTCATTAAAAAAACAAACTTACAGTATGAAAGAGTATTGGATTTGGAGTCATAGGAACTGGGTTATATCCTGACTTTGCTACATATCACACATTTCTGGGCGTCTTTGGGCAACTATCTTTTATCTTTTTAGCTCCCTTTTCTGTGAAATAAGGATGTTAGATTAGATGGCTTCTGAGGAGTCCATCCAACTCCTTAGCTATGGTCCCATAACTGAGAACATAGCTATCAATGTCATCCATTAAATGGTTAATAATTACTACATTCAATCAAGGAAGATGATACTGTTCCTGACATAGCAGCATTCCAGTGAGTCCTTTCCAATGATGAGATTCTGCAAAGGTTATCAGTATTTATCAGTAAAGATATTGCTGTGATATTTAATGAGGCCAAGGGTTACAGAGGAAAATGTGCTGAACTGAGAGCTAAATTCAAAACCAAACCCTGAGACTTCCTGCCTTTGTGATCTTAGGCAAATCTCTTCATCTTTGTGGACCTGTTTCCTGCCTGGAAAAATCAGGATGTTTGCCCAGATAATCTGCTGATCCTCTTCAATTTTAAATCTACGATCCTTCAAATCTCCTTTGTTATTATTATATGTTATTTATATATAATACATATACTATACAACATAATATATAAATAATGTTACATATACAGAACATACTATATTATATATTATATAATATGTACAATATGATAATATACAAAATATATTACATATGTATATTATATATTATATATGTGTTATTATAGCTTTTGGTTAGCCACTTCCAACTGTGAACCATAGCACACCATTAGTGTACAATGGGTTTTCTTGGAAAACATAGTGGAGTAATTTGCCAGTTCCCTCTCCAGTGGATTAAGGCAGAGATTAAGTGATTTGCCCTGGGTCATAAACCCATAAGCATGTGGATATGAACTCAAGGAGAGGAGTCTTCCTGACTCCAGGCCTAGCACTCCATCCATTGATCTACCTAGCTACTCAAATGAAATCTGAACATCCTTGATTGACAGGAGATTTAATCTATGTCTTAATTGGAACAGCAAACACTGGAATAGTCATGAAACCCACAAGTAGAGATTATATATATATATGTATATATATATATGTACATATATGTAATATAAAACTTTTACTTTTATTTATTTATTATTTTATATATTTTTTTCAATTATCAGGCCTTTATCTTTTCCCTCCTCACCATCTTGAACAAGCAGAGACAAGAAGGGGAAGAGAAGATCATCTCAGGAGTGGAAAAAAAAAAACCTCTTAACCGCAAAGCCAAGTCTTTCATTGGTCATACCCCAAAATATAGATGCCACTTAGTATCTGGAGACCTCTCTACTTCTCTGACAGGAGGGAGGCAGCATGGGAAGTCACAGATTCTCTGGGAAATGGCTTGTCATTGCAAACATGGCATTGTTGAGTTCCTAGGTCTTTCTGAAAGCACTTTGAAACTAGGAAATGCTATATAAACACGAATGATTCCTATTCTTTTTATACCCAGCACTGTGGCTAAGCCCCCTCGTGCCCTAGGCAGAGTCACCTAACTAACCTCCATTCTCCAGCTTCTGACTCTGTAAAAGGAAGGGGGTGAGACTAGATGACTGGACAGTTTAACATCCTCTGACTCCAAGTGTGTAGAAATAAAGTCCTGGAGAGAGACTGAAAGGGGAAGGCATGGGATGGCAGAGGGTCCTCCTCATCCATCTCCTGGGGGTCACATCGATCAGAGGCGAGAAGAAAGAGAGAGGCCAAAATGCACATTCTGCACTGGCACCTCCTATTGTAGCCCTTGGCTGATCCAGCCAAAGCCCAGCAGGCAGATCCTGAATATTCATGCAGAGATTTACTTATCACAATATAACCCCGGCTCCCCTAGAACAGTAGCCAAAGAAAGAACCCTCATTAAAATTTCGCTTCTACTATGCAAATTACGAGATTTGTTTCCCAAATTGGCCAGATGGTCCAGGGTGTGAAATGAAATGCTCAACATGGATGAATGGATGAGACTTGGTTTCAGAATTCTATGGACAAGACTGGGAATTTGGGGAGAAGGGGGGAGGGGTCGGCAGAAGGAAAGAAGCCTTGAAATTTTCCACAGGATCTGTTCTTGCTGTTTGCCGAACGGCCTGGCCAAATCTGAAAAGTCCAGGGTAGGGAAACTCATTCTGAATCACTTTGGTACCCAAAGGCTGGCGTGCTCACACTTTCCTCGACAAAACTGCGAAATACGGATCTATGCCTTAGCGAAGGCAGCGTTCTAGATAAAATCCTTTTTTTGTTGGCTGTCAGTGGAAGAGCTTCCTACTGTGCCTTATTCCTACCACCTTCTCTGGCTTAAGAGAAAATAAAAGAGAAGTTTAGGAAACATCATAAATCTGGTAGAGAGGCCTCTTCAAATGGCGATGGGAGCCTCCAATTAGCCAGACATCTGCCGGATCTCTTTATCAAAACAGAGCAGTTAATAAATTCTTGAGTTGCTTTAATGATCATTCCCGTTATATCCATCCCAGTGCTTAGAGCAATGTCTGGCACATGGTAAACATTTAATAAATATTTTAATCTATACATCATTTCTTCTTTCAAAAACTGGAGGAATATTCAAGAGGAAATTCGATTCTAAATGTAATTCTCATCCAGGAAGAGAACAAAGTTGAATACAATGATAAATGCAGGAGGAATTAGAGGGGGTGGGGAAAGTACACTCCATCTTAGAATTTGTGACAGAGAATTAGAGGCAAACAATAATAGTCTGACTTGCACCCTAGGAGGGCTTTTAAATGATTTGAAGGAAGGGTATGTAGTATACCAAGGACTAAGCTTCTGCAAAGTGAAATCAGTGCAGGGGATATAAGAAGCAGTACAGAGAGAAACCTTGAAGGGACAAAGAAAGCTAATTCTAATGAGAAAGAAAAGAGAGAATTGGCTGAATAAGAATCATGAATAAGAACACAGGGAACTGAAGGAACTGAGGAGATTAGAACAGAAAGTGATAGTAACAACTGAGCAAACCACACTGATTCGGTCTTGTGACTCAGTTCTGAAGCCAGCTCAGTAGCCTTTCTTTTCTTCCATTATGAGTCAAGTTCATCCTCTGTTTTGTGAGAAAACTACTTAATTGAAGGAATTGTGGAGGAACAAAACAAAGCAACAACAACAATAACAAAAACCCACTTTATTGCTTTGTTTGAGTGTAGCCCTGCGTGGGTAGGAAGCCTGACCACCTCTACCTGCTTCTTAGAGACCCTAAACTAAGGACCTGAGACCCAAACACACAGATCCATTCAGGGAGTTTTCTCACAATTATACATCTTAATCAACTCTTATGTCTTATCTAAAAAATGGCCCTCATCTATGAGAAAGAAGACTATCCACATCCACAAAGAACTGTGGGAGTAGAAACACAGAAGAAAAACAACTGCTTGATCACATGGTTCTATGGGGATATGATTGTGGATGTAGACTCCAGATGATCACCCTAATGCAATTATCAATAATATGGAAATAGGTCTTGACCAATGCCACATGTAAAACAGTGGAATCTCTTGTTAGCTGCAGGAAGGAGGTGGGAGGAGGGGAGGTAAAGAACATGAATCATGTAACCATGGAAAATATTCTAAAACCATTCATTAAATAAAATTTTTTCAAATAAAAAAATGAAATAAAAAATGGCCCCATACTAATTAATCAATCAGTTACTCAGTTACTGGGGCCATGTTTTTTTGATTGTATAAAAATACTTAGGAATAGTGGATCACCTCTTTTTATGATTGCAGGGAATTGTACCTGTTTGTTCTCCCTCTCCCAACTTGAAAAGTCTCTAATAAATAGAAATCAGATTGTTTTCTTTTATATTCTGGTTATTTTCTTTTAATTAATTTGATTTGATTAATTGTTTTAAAAGTATAAAAGTCTGTCTCTATATTTGGAATTCATCCCTATGATGAGGAGGTCTGATCCCAATTTGTTGGATAATTAGCATAACATTGCTTAATAAATTGATAAGCTTAGAAGCTAAAACCTTTGTTTCCACAATCATTTCCTCTTTCACCTGCCATAGAATTCATAAAAACCAGAACCAAGAGCAAGTATCGGAATGCTGTTCAGTGGTATTTGACTTCTTGTGACCCCATGGACAATAGCTATCCATGGGATTTTCTTGTCAAGGACTCTGAAATAGTTTGCCATTCATTTCCTTCTCCAGTGGATCCAGCAGGGCCTTTAGTCAGGCAATCAGAAGTTAAATGACTTTCCCAAGGTCACAGGGCTAGGAGGTGTCTGATGCCAGATTGAATTTAGGTCAGCCTGATTCCAGTCACAGCACTCTATCCACTGCTCCACCTAGCTGCTCATAAGTAGCAGAGCATGAACCAAAAAAAAAAAAAAACCAGCAGGAAAGTGCTGAAATACTGGGAGAAGTGCTAAAGCTCAGAAGGAGCTCAGGCTTTTGAAGAATGCTAAGGATCACAAAGGTTGATTTTCTTTTGTCTGTTTATGTAGCTGGTTGGGGGAAAAGAGAATCTATAAAGGGATAGGGCTGCTGCTTTGGGTAGATATGAATGTTATGATACCAAATGTCACCCCCCGCCCCCAAAAAAAAGAACGTATAGAAATGGAATTGTCAAACCATAAGCCAGGGAGTTTGCCTTTCATTTCTGGAAAAATTCACAAATGCATTACTAAAAGTGTGTAATCTAGAACAGAGGTATCAAAAATGTGGCCCATGTCTGAAAATAGCTCACAACAAGCCTATTGTTGTTCAGTTGTTTCAGTGGTGTCTAACTCTTCATCAGAAGGGTCATTTCTTGGCAAAGATACTGCAGTTGACATTTCCTTCTCCAGCTCATTTTATAAGTGGGGAAACTGAGGCAAACAGGGTTAAGTGACTTGTTCAGGGTTATATATCTGGTACATGTCCAAGGTCAGATTTGAACCTTTCTTCTTTGTTTCTTTGTTTTTTGTTTCTCTTCCTTCCTTCCTTCCTTCCTTCCTTCCTTTCTTCCTTCCTTCCTTCCTTCCTTCTTCCCTCCCTTCCTTCCTTCTTCCCTCCCTTACTCCCTTCCTCCCTTCCTTCCTTCCTCCCTTCCTCTCTTTCTTTCTTTCTTTCTTTCTTTCTTTCTTTCTTTCTTTCTTTCTTTCTTTCTTTCTTTCTTTCTTTCTTTCCCTCCATCTCCTTTTCCTCCTTCTCCTTTTCCTTCTTCTTCTTCTTCCTCCTCCTCCTCCTCTTCTTCCTCTTCCTCCTCCTCCTCCTCTTCCTTAACTCTTGCCTTCTTTTTCCAAAGCAGAAGAGCAGTAAGGACTAAGAGACTTCCCCAGGGTCCAACAGCAAGGAAGTGGCTGGTGTTAGATTTGAACCCAGGACCATCCCATTTCTAGTCCTGACTCTCTATCCACTAAGTAGCCTAGTTGATTCAGCTATCCTGAGAAAGGCCCAGATTAGATTAAAATATAGTTCCTGTCTGTTTTCAATGTGTTAATCTATTAATTAAAACAAATTATAAATATATGTAGTTTTCTTAGGCAATGTATAGGGCACAGGGATCCTTATGCATGGTTTAGTAGTCCTTGTTTCTATTTGAAAGGAAGAAGGTCTTCCCTGGGGCACCTCTGGGATCTATGCTTGTCTTCCTGATTGGCAAGGAAGCAGATTTAATCACACAGATTTAATGATATTTACAAAACACAAAAAGGGATGGAAAAGGAAAGAAAGTAGAAGTAAGGAAAGAAAACAGTTGTGTCACATTTTTATCAATGACTTGTACAATGGCTTGGAGGGAATGCTTCTCAAATATATGAACAAAACAAAACAAAAAAAGGAGTAGGGCAGCTAGATCATGCATTGCAGAATGTTGAGCCTGGACCTAGGGAGATTCATTGTGACCCTGGGCAAGTCAATTATCTCTTTTTGCCTCAGTTTCCTCATCTGTAAAATGAGCTGAAGAAGGAAAGGACAAACCATTTCAGTATCTTTACAAAGCAAACTCCAAATAATGCCACAAAGAGTTAGACATGATTGAACAAAAGGAATTAGAACTAAGTACTAGAAAGAAGAATTAGGGTTCAAAAAGAGGTTGGCAAACTAAAACACAGGACCAAACTGAATCGGATGCACAATAATTAGGATAAATATGTCTTAAAATTGCACTTCTTTTGAAAATATTTTTAAACATTTTAAAAATAATTGTGAGTTCCAAACTCTCCTTTACCTCCTACTCAAGCCTTTACCCTCACATTGAAATATGTGACAAGCAAGATGATAACAATTATCTGCATAAAGTCATACTTGCATTTAAAAAAAGATCAACCTCATGAATATAAGATGGGAGAAGTATGTATAGATAGAAGTTTATATGAAAAAAAGTATTTAAGGGCTTTTACATTTATTAAGTACCCACAATAGCCAGACAATGCTAAGTGCTGGAAATGCAAAGAAGGGCAAAAGACAAAATAACCAAAAACAACTTAGTCCTGCTCTCAAAGATCCCACAGTCTAGTGGGGAGACACCATTTAAACTCCTATGTAGAAACAAGATATAAACAAGAAAACTTTTAGATAATCTGAGATTATGGAGGACCGAGTCCTGCAAGAAGGTCAGAATTTAGATGGGACTTGAGGAAAGCCAAAGAAACTAGGAGGAGGAGGAGATGAGGAGGAGAGAGAGAAGTCCAGTCATTGGCAGACAGTCAGTAAAGAGTTTTGAGACAGGAGAAAGTGTCACATCTGAGCAACAAGGAGGTCAATGTCCATCCCAGAAAGGGAAGGTGGGAAGAATCGTAATTCCTCCCTCTCAGAGCATCATAAATTTATGGTGAGAAAGTACCTTAGAGGCCATTTAGTCCAACCCCCTCATTTTACAGATGAGGAAACTGAGAGTCATAGAATTTTGTGACCCGCTTAATGTCATGAGGTTACTAAATGTCCCAGGCTATTAAGTATGATGCTCAACTGTGAATGGCATAACTATTCTTAATAGTTATGGATTCAGCAATATAATGCAAGAATCGAGAACAACTCCAAGGTTCTCATGACAAAGGATATTGAAGAAAATGATGAAGCCTGAATATAGATGAAAAGATACCATTCTTCACTTTATTTTTCCTGTGAATTTTTCTCTAGAGTATGTGATATGTATCTTCTTTCATAAAATGAGGAACATGGAAATATGTTATTATATGTTATAATAACACATCTTTAAACTATATCACATTACCTGCTGTCTTGGGGTAGGGTTGGGGTGGGGGAGAGAACATGGATTGCAAAATGTCTGAAAAGGATGATTAAAAACTGTGTGTCATGTAATCTGGAGAGGAAAAAAAAACAAAAAAAAAAAACCACCACCTATTCTGCCCAAAGGCAGAATTTGAACCCAGGTGCATTAATTCAAGTCTAGGCCTCTGTTCCATTGCTTGCTAAATTCTTTTGTTTTTTATGTTTTTAAAATTAATTTTTATTAATTTATTTTTTAAACCATATCACAGTTTCAACCAGTATTCATCCCCTTCCTCCCAAAGAGTCATCTCACATAATAATAAATTATAAGTAATAATAAAAATAAATAAAAAGAGAAAGAGAAGAAAAAATCAACATAACTCATCCATACATTTAAAAGAAATGTGTGAATCAGTGCAATGTATAACATTTGTGGACTTCCTATATTTTTAAAGTGGTAGACTGGGAGTATCTTCTCACAACTCATATTTAGTATCAGTTTCATATACTTTTTATCTGCTCATATCTGCCTCTCCTTTCCCGTCCCAAATATTGCTCCTACAGAACCCAGGGAGCCCTTAATTACATTTTTAGTACAAAAACAATGTTGAAAGTAATGGCAAAGAGAGAAATGATGATAAAATGAATAAACTATCTTTATTAAAATAAAAAAAATGAGATAAACCTTTCACAGTAAATTATTTTCATGTGGTTATTTTATATAGTTTTTTCAGTGTACAACTATGTAGGCTTTCTCTTTCAAAAATATTATATGATGAGGGTGTGGTCTGTGTTCAAGGATGACTTGAATTCAGATCATTAAGGTAGTTTTCCCCTTCAAGATTTCTTTAGGTTACTGACAAATAACTTGAAGGAAGAAGGATGGGTAAGAGCAAAATGAATGTGAACATTATGGAGCAAAAATGAATCTTAGGAGATGGCAAAAGAAGAGACCAGAGACAAATAGAGGAGGCATTCCTAGTTTTTTATTGTACCCCAGATTGCTTGCTACATTCTTAACCAACCTTTAAATTCCAAACAAAATTTCCCTTTCTCTATTAATCTCTTTCATAGACTTATAGAATGTTACAGATGAAAGGAATCCCATTGATCTTCCTGCTCAACATCCAAGACCTGGAATAATGCTCTGGACCCAGAAATAAGCCTTAACTCAATGTTTCTTGGTTGATTGATTAAACAATTCAGAACGCTAAGTAAAGCATTGCTCTATAATAGGAGAAGAATTGAAAATGAGACAGATTAATACCTGTGAGTTCATCTGTGAAGGCAATTCATGGTCAGAAAATTCTATCCACCAACTCAGGTCAGTAATACGTTTGTAAATGATGATCTTAGTGAGTCAACATTTACTAAGCATTTATTATCTGCCAGGAATTATGAGAAATCCTGCAAACAATGGCTCTAGTCCTCAAAGAATTGATATTGTGATGTGAGAGAACATTATATACCTCCAAGTGAATCATATACAGACAGTCAAAATCAAAGGTTATCTCGGTGGGAAGGTGGATGAGAAGAGAGAAGCTTCCTCAAAAGGTGATTCTTGAGTAAAGTCTTGGAAGGAGGCTAAAGTGAAGACGGAGAGCAATTCAGAGGTAGGATACAGGCAGGACAAAGAAAGAAGTGATAAGTGTTTTAAATGAGGAATGGTGGCAAGAAGGCTAAGGAAACTGGATAAGAGAATCTGTGGAAGAGATAAAGCAAGAAAAAGATTGGAAAGACAGTAAGAGACCAGGTTGTACAGGGCTTTAAATGCCAGACAGAGGATTTTGTATTTAATCCTGGAGATAAGAGGGATCTCATGGAGCTTACTGGGGGGTGGGGATGGGGGGGACCAGGGAGTCCAGACCTTTATGTAAATGCTTTTGCCACTCCAAGAGGTGGAATTTCAGAATTATTTTAATTTTAAATTTCTTTAATTAGTGGAACATTTTTTTCATATGCCTAAAGATAGCCTTAGTTTATATCCTTAGTTCACTTATTAGTTGGGGAATGACTTTTCTTATAAATTTGACTTAATTTCACATACACACATATGTATATGCATATGAATTTTCCTCTACTTGTTTCTCCTTTAATCTTGGCTTCTATTGAGGGAATTTGTTTTGCTCAACTATGAAGATCTGTTATCATGAAATTTGTTTGTTTGTTTTTTCCTTTTAAATGGCATTGAGGTAGAAAGAATAGCAAATAGAATTTTAGTATTTTTTTAAATAGAGTGGTAGGAGTACTTCAAATGTGAAATATTCACTTTCAGATGAGGTTATTGTATTACTAATTTTACTTAATGTTTTATTTTACTACAAGAGACATAAATATTTGTAATGTAAAAATAAAGCACATTAGTAAAGCTTTTTTAAAAATCATTTTACTAGCTGAGTGGATGGATTGATGGGAGGGGGGAGAAAATAGAGACAGAGAAACCAATTAGAAAGTTATTGTAATAATATAGGAGAGAAATGATGAGGCCTTGAACTAGAGGGTTATGGCTGAGTGAGTAGGGAGGAGATGCATAAAAGATTATTTGGGAATGTAGAAATGACAATATTTGACTACAGATTGGATTATGCGTGGTGAGGTTAAGTGGGGAATTTAGAATGGCATACAGTTTGTGAACCTAAGTGACTAAGAGGACATTGGTGCCCTTGATGATAATAGGAAAGTTGAGAAAAGGGAAAGATTTATGAGAAAAAAAAAAGTTTTTGTGTATGTTTTTACATTTTGAGCCTGAGATAAGTTCAGGACATCCAACTTAAGGTAACCAAATGTCAGTGGGTAACATGGCTCTGGAGCTCAGGATAGAGAGAAGGACCCATATAAAAAAATGAGAACCAGTTACAAATAGATTATAGTTGGATCTGTGGGAAATGATGAGAGTGCCAATGAGATAGTGTGAAAGGTGTGAAAATTTAACATTAGCCTGTACTCCTTTCTTTGGCACTCCAACACAGACTTTGGATTTTAAAAAGGAAGAGAGGTTTAATATTAAAATTGAAGCTATAACTCTGCTTCTTACCCTACACTTTGGTTGAATAAGAATGTAGACAAAGCCTACTGTTTATCTGTAAACAAACCCCTTAAGATATCAGTATAGAGAAATGATTGTAGGACAGAGAAAAGTAGACAGGAGGGCTCTGCAGCCATTCTAAAGGTCTTATGAGTCCTGGCATCTGGAAGACCTACTTCTTGCCCAGAGTGAGCCCTCCAATCAGAGTCCCTAACCTAAGGGTTTAAATTGGAGTAGCAGGAGCAAGTGGGGGCTTCTTTCAGGAAATCTTGACTATTGGTTCCCAGATCTAGAACTGGCTCTCAGAGTAGAATGCTAAGGGAATGACCAGACACATGTGTCTGGTGCTCTCTCTCTCTCTCTTTCTGTAGCCCACTCTTTTTGTTATTGTTGTTGTTGATTTGAAATTTTTTATTTAATTAATTTATTTAGAATATTTTTCCAAGGTTACATGATTCATGTTTTTCCCTTTCCCTCCTCCCACCCCCCTCCCATAGCCAACACGCAATTCCACTGGGTTTTATATGTGTCATTGATCAAGAGCTATTTCCATATTATTGATATTTGCATTAATTAGAGTCTATATCTCCAACCATATCCACATCAAACCATGTGATCAAGCAATTGCTTTTCTTCCGTGTTTTTGCTTCCACGGGTCTTTCTCTGGATGTGAATAGCATTCTTTCTCATAAATCTCTCTGGATTGTCCTGGAACATCTCATTGCTGCTAGTAGAGAAGTCCATTACATTTGATTGTACCACAGTGTATCAGTCTCTGTGTACAATGTTCTCCTGGTTCTGCTCCTTTCACTCTGTGTCAATTCCTGGAGGTCATTCCAGTTCCCATTGAATTCCTCCAGTTCATTATTCCTTTGAGCACAATAGTATTCCATCACCAACAGATACTACAATTTGTTCAGCCATTCCCCAATTGAAAGGCATTACCTTGTTTTCCAGTTTTTCTGCCACCACAAGAGTGCTAGCCCACTCTTTATTATTTAATAAATCATTATAAATTAAAATACAATCTCCAAAGAATTTTAATCATAACAAGGGAAAAAAAGTTCAAGCATACAGTCTTGTGGGTGCACCTATCATTAATCTAAGTGACTTGATGAATAGGAGACTGAGTTGGGATCAAGCAGAATGAGAAGAGAGCACAGCCTGAGGAAAACTTACAAAGGATCAGGGAAGAGGAAGCATTTGGCATCAGATAGTGACCCACAGTGTCAAAAGCTACAGAAAAGTTAAAAAGAGGAATTAGAGAAGGCCAATAGATAGACAATTATAAGATCATTGGTAACTTTAGATAGTAGTTTTAGTTGAGTGATGAAATTGGAAGTCAGCTTGCTAAGAGAGTTAAAGGAGAGGGAAGTCACTCCAAAGGCTTTTTCAAGGTGTTGATTCAAGAAGGGGAGGAATTATGGGATGATCAGATTAAAAGAGAGTGTTTAAAGGATGTTTATCAGCAGCTGGGAAGGTTCTAATCATTAGAGAATAAAGATTAGACAGTCCAGGGATGATGAAAGAAGAAGATCTGCTAGAGAAGATGGGAAACAATGAGACTTTTTTTTTTTTGCCTAGAAGAAAGGCCACTTTTTAATGTACCAATGAAGGGAAGGAATAGATAATGGGATAATACTTCTGTGTGATATGTGATAAAGAAGATGGGAGAAGAGGGAGCTCTTAATGAATAGCATCCCTTTTTTGGTAAAGAATGAGGCAAGAATCCAAGGTGAGAGATTGGTAATGGAAGGGGTGCCAATGGAGACCTGAGAAAGGGTGAAAAGTTTAGAATATCTGATGGGGTGATTTGGGTAAGGATTAATTACTTTTATTATTATTTATTAATTACTACAATTAAAGACTTGTTAAAATACTTCACTTCAATGAGTACTCAGTAACATATATTTATAGTGACCCTAATCATTTTCTGCATCTTTGTTCAGGAGGATATAAATAGAAGGAAAGGAGGATAGTTAGAAGATTAATTCAAAACTGATGTTTGATCATGGGAGATCTGTGATAAGACAAAGGGGCAAGGGATTTGGCTGTAGATGATAGTGCAGACTTGAATGGATTCACTTAGGGACAAAGAAAGAAAAGGGAGAGGATTGTAGACAGTGTAGGGATGATGGTCTGGGTGGAGAAATTGAAGTTCATGGTAAGAAAGAAGAATAGTATTAGGAACTGTAAACCACAGAGAAAGAAGGTAAGATAAAAGATTGTTGTTGAGATATGAAGAGATAAAAGAATTTCATAGTTCATGAACACAGAAGTAGAACAAATATTTGTGGGTGATGACAAAATCAAGGCTATGACTTCTCTGAATAGACAAGAAGGAGTAAAGGAATGGGTCATAGGAAATGATCAGATATGATCAGATTTAGAAATTGGAAATTTATAATGGAGAGCTGTCAGGGAAATTAAGAGGTTAAGTGGCTTGTCCACAGCCACTCAGTGAGACAGAGGCAACAGAAAAGAGATATTAAATTCCAAACCTGACCTCTATTATTCCATTTTACCACATCCCAAAAATTTAGGCTCTTTTCTCCACATGCCACATTGTATCTTTTTGTGTAGAAAACCAATTAAAACTAATATAATTTTTTTAGGAATGCTAAGAAGCAAGTTAACAGCAATATTTAAGTATATACAGAACCACAAAAATAACACAATTTCGAGTTTCAAGAAACTTGGGAATGAGCAGGGAAATCTGTATTATATGATAATATATGTACAACCTATATAATAATTACCTGCTTTTTGGGGGAGGGAAGAAGAAAGGAAGAGAGTGAAAAAAGAATGATATAGAGTTTTGGACATAGCTAATACAAGAATTTGTTTCTCTTGGACAATTATATTTATCATGAATTATGTTATCATTAGATTACATGTTATGTGATATTGTATATAAAAATAAAAATAAATATCTATGCTTTAAAAGAAAAAGAAACTTGGAAGATCATATAACTAAGACCTCTTATTTAAATATGATGATGATGATGATAAGTAAGAATTCTGGAATCAGGAAACCTAAGTTCAAATCCCAGCTCTACTATTTACTATGACATGGTGAATGTTACTTTGTCTTCTATAAGTTTCATTTTCCTTGTCTTTAAGATGGGAATAGTAATATTTTAATCATTATGTTTTTGTGAGTATGAAATGGGTAGTACTTTAAAACACTGAGTATTAAATACAGAGTAGGTTTGTCCATGTGGGAAACTATGAGTGGGAACTCTTTCTACCAATACAAATCTCCATTGGACTATAACTTGGTATAGAAGTTGTAGTAAGCCACTGAAGATATAAATATATCAAATAATTTGCTTAGTGTCACATCACTACTAAGTGTTAGAGGAAGGGCATAAACCCAAGTCTTCTTATTTCAGGTTCAAAACTTTAAAGAGGTGACAAGATACCATGGGAAAAGCCCTGAACTTGACATCTTGGGAAATTCAAAACTTTGTTCATATGCTCATTCCTGAGTAGCCTTCGTTAAATTATCTAACCTTTTTAGGACCCAGTTTCCTCATCTGTAAAATGAGGCTGAACTAGATGATCTCTGAGGATCCTTAGAGCTCTAGATAGATCATTATTCTCAACATATGATCTGCAGACTCTGGGGACCCTGAGACACTTTCAGGAGATTCTTGTGGTCAAAACTATTTTTGTAGAATCACCAAGATGTTTTTATTTCTAATATATATGGTAATAACTCACATAAACAAAAATTTTTGGGGGGGAGATGCTAAATTTTTTTTAAGAGTTTAAAAGGATCTTAAGACCAAAAACTTTTGGAACTGATGTGCTCTTCCTACATAAATCATGGTATTAGTTATGATTATTATCATATTGTTACTGAAAAAGAAATGAAATCCCAAAAGTACTTGCCCACAAGGTATTTTTTACTGTGATACCCTGAGAGAATCACAGAGTTGAGAATAGAGAATCTAGTCCTTTCATTTTTTTAGATAATGATTGGTGATAATGATAAAGTGAAGTAGGCAGTGGAGTTTATTAAACATTCTGCTAAGTAATGGGGATAGAAAGAAAGGAAAAAGACAATGCTTGAACCAAAGGATCTTACAATTTATTAAAGAAAAAGCACACCCAAAAATAATCTGAAAAGGTGGAGAAGGAAGGGGTATGATGAATTCCAGAGGAGTAGTGTAGTCAATAGGAAATGATTCCATGGCTGTTGTAGGTGCCCTTCTT
This sequence comes from Monodelphis domestica, assembly GCF_027887165.1. Classification (NCBI taxonomy): domain Eukaryota; kingdom Metazoa; phylum Chordata; class Mammalia; order Didelphimorphia; family Didelphidae; genus Monodelphis; species Monodelphis domestica. Next base: position 153,212,656 of record NC_077230.1, read on the forward strand.
AAATGGAAGTTCTAGAAGAGAATCTCTTTAAAAGGAGGAAAAAATCCTCCTTTGGGAGTCAGAGCAGCTGGGTTCAAATTTCTACCCAGATTCTTACTATCTGTGTAACGTTGGGTAAGTTATTTAGCTTCTCTCAGTCTCAGTTGCCTCACAAGTAAAATGAAGAAATTGGGTTAGATGACTCCTAAGGTCCATTTTATCTCTAAATCTGTGATCCCATGATCTACATCCTTACAACTTGCACAAGGACACACAGCTATTTAGTAGACAGGACTCTCAAACCTCCTGCCTTGAAGTATGGTTTTCTTCTCATTTCACTATGTCACCTGAATGAGGTTTTGTTTTGTTTTTGGTTTACAAGTTCCAGACGTTTGCCTTTTTTGCACTAGTGCCAGTGCAGACATACACTTGTTTCCAAGCTATCCAATGACTTGAAAGCTCTTTCAAAGGTTCAGTGGCTTACACTGAACTTACTGACTACCACCAATTCAAATATGTCTAAGGAAAATGTTTCATTTCATAATTGAAGGATAGTATTTCATTTAGTGCTTTTATAAAACATTTCTCACATTGCTCTGTGTCCTGGAAAAATTTCCCATGACCCTCCAAGTCACCTCCATTTCTTTTTTCCCATACATACTTCTGGGAAGTAAGACAATCTATTTGAAGTATAATGTATAAGTATCCGGTGGCAAGTCCAACAAAGCTGTTATTTTATCAGCAAGGAGTGAAAAGCTTGTTTCAGAAACTGAAGCTTCTCAGGAATGAAGTAAATGGTTTTGGTAGAGATGCCTTAGAGCTGATCAGAAAATTACTAGCATTGTTTTGGTAGAAGATTCAACAAATACTTCTAAGATGGCCAAGGGTGGGATCAAGAACTTTAGCCAGATAATAGATAAATGATAGAACAAGCAATTTGTGAAATTTGCCAGCTAATCGGTCTCATTGCCCTAAGAGCAAGAAATAGGTTTAGTTATTATGTTAATAGAGATTGGAATATCTACCAAGGGAGTCGATTACGGTTCAAACATTCAGCAACTCGAAGGAGGTTAAATTCAGCATTAATTGTTGAAGGCTTGTGAAGTTAGAGACACAAAATTAATTAAAATCATTACACGGTAGACTTAGTTGCTATTAAGTAGCATCTGAAAGCTGATTTAATTTACAATACCACTAATGGAAAAGAAAATAATGCATGGAGTTTTCAAATCAAGTGAGATTTATTATGCAACTTACTGATAAGTTGCTAACTCTAAATGAGCAAGTGTACATAGGCAACCAGGCATAAGTGACAAAACTAATTTAAAACCCACAAATATTCCCAGCAATTACCTAAGCAAATGATAATGGCAAATATTTCCAGTGGTGTCAAATGCAAAGCATAAAAGCAAGAGGTTTGCATTATTGACTATGTTGAGTCCAAGAGGTTTTAAACATTTGCATTTATCTCATCTCCTCAAATTATACCCCAAGTGGATTTATTTACTTCTCCTGTGAAAAATTGTGTCTTACGTAGTTGACTATGAAAAATTGACTAATTCTCATCTAAGAGATATTCAAAGCCTCTGTTTGGAGGTAAAAGGATAAAAATGACTTCCCTGAATGGGGAAAGCAATTTAATTATTGAAAATATCAAAGCCTTATTCCATATGTTTCAAGGAATGCTTGTTTTCACAGACTGTGTTGGCAAACAAATACATCTGTCTGCATGACTGTTTCCAAATGTCTGTACCCACATTTCTGATAACAGCCATCTAATGTTTCCTCTGCTAGATTTTCATCATTCCAATGTACTGAATTTTTACCTTGAAATCTTGGTAATTATTGCTTTGAATATGTGCTATGAAACAAAACCAGAAAATGAAGAAAAACAAACTAGGAAGTATATCACTGAAAGTCAGAGCATGCATGCAAAGGCAGTGAAATATTTGGCTGTATATGGAGCCTTTGTTTACATTTTTTAGTAAATATTGGAGTCATACACATTAAACTTTTTCTATATTATGAAAAAAGCATGCTGCTAATCTCTTCTGATGCCTTTTCTTCAAATCAAAGAAACTATCTGTGCCAGAGGCCCACTGATTTTTCAGGAAAATTACTATTCTAAGTTTTTGAACCCTGGGAAGTAATTTGGACTTTTGTTCTTTATTTTGGGGATTTTTTCAGGCTTTACTCATTCCTGCCCACAGACTCATTTGTTCTTGTGTCATTTTGGTCTAATGACAATTGGCTAGGAATGGATGGATGACGGAAGTAAGATAGCTGTCTATGTAGTCTAGTGGAAGGGAAAGGACAGAATATTTATTAAATGCCTACTATTTCATTCTTTCAACAACCCTGTGGAGGTAAGCTCTATTATTATTCCTATTTTACAAATGAAGAAACAAAGATGCCTAGAGATTAACCCAGTGGTCTATCCTCTGTGCCACCTAGATGCCATTATACTAGTTAACATTTATACAGCACCCTGTGGAAAGAGGGTCAAACACAGAGTCAGGGAGACCTGGGTTCTAATTTTACTTCATACATACATAATACATACTTGTTAGACTACTGTTCTCAGAGCAAAAGGTAGAAAGTTAGAAATCAATGGTGAGGAGGGGGTTGCTCTGCAGTAGGGCAGATGGCAAGCCACCCAGATAGGTCTCTATTTTCTGATGGATGACTGGATAGAATGTGAAGAAATGATTTAGGGATAGCTAGATAAGAGGAAGTTAGTACCAAGGCTGAGTGGATCAGTTCTTCCAGGAAAGTGGAATACATTTTCTGAGGATCCTATCTAAAGGGTGATGTTCTCTATGAGAAGGAGAGAAGTAGCAGGGCAGATGGCAAAATGTCCAAGTTGACACATGTGAACAGATTTTCCTAGTAAATTTGTCCAGGACTCATAGGAGTCTAGAAACAGATCTAGAGCTAGAAAGGACCTCAGAGACCATTTAACCTAACTCCTCTATTTTATAAAGTAGGAAACCAAGACTTATGCAAATGAAATTACTTTTCCAATGCTTCAATGATATATATGTCTTATTGATGAGGAGTAGTTGATATGAATGTTAATTTATAATTAATTAACTCATTTTATTCTTATTCATCTCACCAGAATGCTTCATTTTTAGTGCAAGTTTTTAATTCAAATATATTTTATTTTCCCAATTAAATGTGATAGCAATTTTCAGTATATGTTTTCTAACATAAGATTCAAGTTGTCTCCCTCCCCCTCTCAGAGATGGTAAGTAATTTAATTTGGGTTACAAATGTATTATCATGCAAAATATATTTCCATATTGGTCATTGTTGTAAGTAATATGCTTCATTAAGAGAAATGAACTTGATGTCAGGAAGGTCTGAATCTAAATTTGTCACTAGCATAAACGTATTAAAAAATTATTATTGTAACGATGGGGAATAGGACAAAAGAACCTTTACTGGAAATAGAAGTTGAGAACTCTACAATGCATGAGGCAAGAATGACAGTTGGGAACTGAACAAGGACTTCTGGGAAATTCTCCTGAGGAGGGGGTTTTGAGGGCAGAGACAAGATGGGAGTAGAAGGGAGAGTTGTTTCTCAGGGCCATTCAAGTCACCTTTGGGGATTTCTGACACTGATAGAAATGTTAGCATCACTGGTTCCTGTCAAGAAACCTAATTTCTTCAAAGACTTTCATTCCATGAACTATTGAGATACTGGACTCAAATTGGTGAGCAGTGCTCTCCTTTTCTACCTCTCACCTGCCTATGAGAAAACCTTTTACTTCAGTAATTAGATTATTTAGAAAAAGATTTAAGGCAACCTACAATCCCTCTAACCTCTTCCCTGTTACCCCAATCAACAATTAAATCAAACAAGCAGTCAGATAGTGAATTCAATCTCCTGTATTTACATCTAGAGAGTAAGCCCATTGGCAGACTCCATCTTGTTACCAATTTATTTTCTTTCTTTCTTTCTTTCTTTCTTTCTTTCTTTCTTTCTTTCTTTCTTTCTTTCTTTCTTTCTTTCTTTCTTTCTTTCTTTCTTTCTTTCTTTCTTTCTTTCTTTCTTTCTTTCTTTCTTTCTTTCTTTCTTTCTTTCTTTCTTTCTTTCCTGCCTTCCCTCCTTCCTGCCTTCCCTCCTTCCTTCCTTCCTTCCTTCCTTCCTTCCTTCCTTCCTTCCTTTCTTCCTTCCTTTCTTTCTTCCTTCCTTTCTTTCTTTCTTCCTTCCTTCCTTCCTTCCTTCCTTCCTTCCTTCCTTCCTTCCTTCCTTCCTTCCTTCCTTCCTTCCTTTCTTTCTTTCTTTCTTTCTTTCTTTCTTTCTTTCTTTCTTTCTTTCTTTCTTTCTTTCTTTCTTTCTTTCTTTCTTTCTTTCTTTCTTTCTGGCTGCCATAGTTTGATGTTCACTTTAGTCTAATTTCCCCAGTACAACAATGATGGAAATCAGACACAGTGACTGTCTGACCTATTCCTCAGCAGGGTGACACTGGAGTCTTCACTGCCCCATTCTGCCTCTCCTCTGCTCCCAACATCCCCAGAATGACTCCCAAGGAGTAGGGACATGAGTTACATATTTTGTATCTTTTTTTTTAAACAATATTTTATTTGGTCATTTCAAAACATTATTCATTGGAGACAAAGATCATTTTCTTTTCCACTCCCTCCCCCATAGCTGACACAGGATTCCACTGGTTATCACATGTGTTCTTGATTCAAACTCATTTCCATGTTGTTGGTATTTGCATTAGAGTGTTCATTTAGAGTCTCTCCTCAGACATGTCCCCTCATTCCCTGTAGTCAAGTAGTTGCTTTTCCTTGGTGTTTTTACTCCCACAGTTTGTTCTCTGCTTGTGGATAGTGTTTTTTCTCCTAGATCCCTGCAGATTGTTCAGGGACATTGCATTGACACTAATAGAGAAGTCCATTACATTTGATTGTACCACAGTGTATCAGTCTCTGTGTACAATGTTCTCCTGGTTCTGCTCCTCTTGCTCTGCATCACTTCCTGGAGGTCGTTCCAGTCTCCATGGAATTCCTCCACTTTATTATTCCTTTGAGCACAATAGTATTCCATCACCAACATATACCACAATTTGTTCAGCCATTCCCCAATTGAAGGGCATCCCCTCATTTTCCAATTTTTGGCCACCACAAAGAGCACAGCTATGAATATTCTTGTACAAGTCATTTTCCTTATTATCTCTTTGGGGTACAAATGCAGCAGTGCTATGGCTGGGTCAAAGGGCAGACAGGCTTTTTCCTTGTCTATTGAAATAATCATGTGATTTTTGTTGGTTTGCTTGTTGATATGGTCAATTATGTGGATGGTTTTCCTAATATTGAATCAGCCCTGCATCCCTGATATAAATCCTACTTGATCATGGTGAATGACCCTCCTGATCACTTGCTGGAGTCTTTTTGCTAGTATCCTATTTAAGATTTTTGCATCTATATTCATTAGGGAGATTGGTCTATAATTTTCTTTCTCTGTTTTTGACCTGCCTGGTTTTGGAATCAGTACCATGTTTGGAGTTTGGTAGAACTTCCTCTTTGCTTATTATGTCAAATAGTTTGTATAGTATTGGGATTAACTGTTCTTTGAATGTTTGATAGAATTCACTTGTGAATCCATCAGGCCCTGGGTATTTTTTCTTAGGGAGTTCTTTGATGGCCTGTTGGATTTCATTTTCTGATATGGGATTATTTAAGAATTCTATTTCTTCTTCTGTTACTCTAGGCAGTTTATATTTGTATATATTTGTCCATATTGCCTAGATTGGTATATTTATTGCCATATAATTGGGCAAAGTAATTTTTAATGATTGCCTTAATTTCCTCTTCATTGGAGGTGATGTCCCCTTTTCATCTTTGATGCTGTTAATTTGCTTTTCTTCTTTCCTTTTTTAAATTAGATTGTTACCAATTTTCAAGAAGACAGAAGAGGGAAGCTTGAGTGCCCCAAAACAGTGCATATCTGGATTGAGGTCCCCCATACCTCTCCTTGTAGAAAAGACTTCCCTGTTGCCCTTGAGGGCCGGCATGGCCACCAAAGGGCAAGTCTTCACCAAGGGGAGATCTCCATTTTGTCTCCCTCAAGTAATCCAGGTACTCCAGGAGGGATTAGTGAGGGAAACCATTTCATTAACCCTTTTTTCACTCCCTTCAACACTCATTTCTCCATCTAAGGAGTGTGAGTTCCCCCAAATTACATTACTATCACTACTTAATTTCTCAGGTACCTAGATGTTTCAGATTAACCATAAATCTGCCCGACACAGAGAGTTTCTATAGGGATAATTCCCTACAAAAATGAAATTACAAATCTGGACCCCAAAAAAGGGGAGTTTTGTATTATTTCCATGTTGTACTGCTTACTCACATAGGGCTTCTAGTTTACCAAAATTCCTACGTTTTTCTCCTATGGACTGATGTCTAATCAAACTCCCTTCATTTTGTACCTTTGCAGTTGATTTTTTTTAACTCAAATGTAGGCTTTTATATTGTTCCCTTTTAAATTGTATTATGTTAGTGTGATATATCTTTCCTATTTGTTGCACAATCATTGTTTAGAACAATATCTTTTTTTTTTTACTTTCTTGGCTTTTACTTTCTTGGCTTCAAATGGCCAAGAAAGCATTTTATTAAAATAAGGATTACAGACATAATGAAAGTCTACTTTACTAAAGATGATCATTTAATTCATCACTAACATACTTCCATAATAAAGCAATGATTGGGTAAGAGGAGGAAGAGAGAAATAAAAGACTAGGATGGCATAAATACTGCAATCTTGAAAATCTTCCTAATTAATTTCTTATCCTTCAGCTTCTAAATTATCACTTGCCTCCAACACCCTGGAACTTGGCTTTGGAAATTAAGGTAGAGATTGGACCTTTAAAATTGAAGGTCATATTAAAGTATTCAAATCAAACATCATAATAAACTGCAAGTTCATTTTAAGACACATGAAAAATTATAAGCTTTTTTGGAAGATAATAATAATAAACTACATACAGATAAGTTTGAAATAATATAATCATTTAATTGTAAGTTCCTTGAGGGAAGGGACAATCTTTTGCTTCTTTTTATATTTCTAGTGCTTAACACAGTATTTAGCACATAGTAGGTACTTAATTTTTTTTTTTAATTTTTGTTATTGTTGTTTAGTCAATTAGTTGAGTTTGAGTTTTTGTGACTCCATCTTGGGTTTTTTTTGACAGAGTGGTTTGCCATTTCCATCTTCAGCTCATTTTACAGATAAGGAAACTAAAACAAATAAGATTAAGTTAATTGCCCAGGGCCACATAGCAACTAAGTGTCTGAAGCAGGATTTGAGATCTAATCCTACTGATTCCTGCAATCTATCTATTCTGCTATCTAGATCAGGGGGCCCCAAAATATGGCCCACAGGCCACATGTGGCCCCCTGAGGCCATGTATCCAGTCCCCACTGCACTTCTGGAAAGAGCACCTCTTTCATTGGTGGTCAGTGAAAGGAACACAGGATACATCTGCATCCTGTGTTCCTGGAGTACAGGATGCAGCGCCACAAAGTGTGATGTCGCTCATGTACAGTACTACTTCTGGTGACATAATCCTTTGTGGGGTGCCTTAGAAAAGGCACCCCACAAAGGATTATGTGGCTGCACAATGGTAAGCGGCGATCTGGGGGAGGGGATTCCACATTGTGTATACTGCTGCCCAGTTAGGGTTAGGGTTAGGATTAGGGTTAGGTTTTTATAGTCCGGCCCTCCAATGGTCTGAGGAACAGTGAATGGCCCCCTATGTAAAAAGTTTGGGGACCCCTAACTAGATGACCAAACTTTAGGGCAATGTTGACAAGTATGAAATATGTATATGACAAGGAAAGGAGTGCTCAATAGTGAATGGATTTATTCAAGGACGGCTTCATGTAGGAGTAAATTTTAAGTAGATCTGTAAAATAGAAGCAATAAATATCAAATTAGAGATTTGAGAATATCACAAGAAAGCCATTGTGCTAGGCCACAATGATGTTTATTTGGGTTCTGCTAAAATCAGAAGAGAACTGAAATATAAGTTCTCCAACTCAGATGCTAGATCTTAGTACTTTCCCCTGTCATCTACTATAGACAGCCAAATTCCTGGATACAACTATCATGTTAAGAGTTGTCTAAAATATAAAATATGCCTGTCCTTCAGTCTTACTCCAGAAAATATGCAACAAGAACATTAGCAAAAATTATTATTTTTAGGAAGTTACTCTGAACTTACCTATATTGAGGGACTTCTCCAAAGGTAATTCTTTTTACTTCATTTGAACTTCAAAGCCTAAAAGTTATAAACTTAATATCATGTGAATAATAAGTTTTCTTATGGTCATGATAGCCTATAATTCTCCCATAGGATGTTTGTGAATTGTTATATATATGCATATATATATATAAACATTACATTAATAATTGTATATTAATTAGGGGGAGATGATACAATAAGGTCTATTGTATCATTAAGTTGGCGATCATATTTATATTTATATTTATTTAATTGATTTCTAACCCCTTATTTGTCTATCTCAGACACCAAGACATTTCAATAGCTAAATGTTCCTTTAGATAATAAACTTCTCAGGGTGTGGACCATCCTTTTCAAAATGTTCCATCTATATTGACAATGATAATGATGACAATTATTAAGAAGAACAATAACTGAATAATCATTTATGGAAATGATTATAAAGAAAAATGGATCCATTCAATTCAATAATTAACAAAACAAATTATTAACAATTAGCAGTAATTAACAAAACAAAACAAACACTAAACAAATAAGCCATTTGGACAGAAGAAGGGACTAGTATGAGGTTAAAAAAACCCTAATCCAAGAACAAATATAATGGTTAAAATATATATATATATATATATATATGTATAATTAGAGATAGAATATGAGAATATTATCAGAAGGAGTCCTTAAACCAAATATTAACAATTTATTTAATCAAAGTATGCAATGAATGTCTCAAATATAAGTAAATCTCAAAATGAAATACTTGAAGAATCATATTACTGAGCTGAGCTTTCCCAAGAACACAGGAAGGATATTAATGATACTTTGATCAGGAAGGGAGATTCCCAAATCAACAAGGGAATGATAATAGATAGGACCTGACCTCTCAGTAGTTTTGGTCAATTAAAAAAAAAGTTTTGTCCAATGAATCAGAATGGTATCCCAGTCCAGTATAACAGTTAAATTGGGATTTTTACTAAATAAGAGAGTTATAAAAAAAGTGATCACTGATGATTATCCCTTAAGTCAGGAAAAGTATTAGCAGCTTTTAACAATTTTGTTTAATTGGAATATTAGATTATTGGAATTTGGATTTGGAATTGGAATTGGAATTCTAATTAGATATTGGAATCTAATGGAAAATTAGATTATTAATTGGAATAAAAAGAGGGAAATGTGGAAGGGAAAGAGGAAAGGATATAGCCTAAATGCTTATCTGGTGAACTGAAGCTTGCTCCCCGACAGAGTTCCAGTGGAAAATCCTATTCCCTATTCCCTATTTGTGGAAATCCTAGTCACTCACCAGCAAGCCAGGCAGGATCCAGGCAAGGTCCCAATGCAGAAAAACCTTCAGGAGCTAAACTCTCAGAAGCAGCAGTGAACCTAATGAGAAGGTCCCTGACTCCAAGAAGCTCCAAAGCCAAAAGTCGAAGTTCTGGAGCTGAAAACTCCAGTTGAAAGTCCCAAAGCTCCAAGTCAAATTCAAAGTCCAAAAACAAGGATCTTCCAAAGAAGAAGTCCAAAGGAGAAGAGCCAAGGAACATAGACTCCAAAGAACTCCAAAGGAGAAACCTCAAGGAGAAATGCCTGGGACAGGAAGTTCAGGATTTTTTATAGTCTTTTTCCCAAATCACTTCTTGTCCCTTCCCCACTTACAGGAATCAATCAAAGTCTTTCAGTTTGCCTAGCACTGCCGGGGGGAGGGGGAGGAGGGGGAGGGGTGGCAGTGGCCTCTGGAGTTATCACCCACTCTAGCAAGTGATTTGTGAACTCTCATACTTAGTGACTGGTAAGGTACTAAATAGGGGTACTTAAATTTTGATTGATTAACTTAAAAGTCACTAATTTATAGACAGAAAGTTTGATTCCTTCTTCACAATCCCCACTGTGATTCATTTAATATAACCAGCTTATACCATTAAAGATTTTCTATCTAAAGGTGCAGACAATATTGTACTTTCTAAGAGGAAATTACAATAGTTGGAGGTGAGAGGGAAATAAAAGAGCAAAACCAATGTTTGCTAGGTGCATTGACAAAAAGCCAATTGGGGGCAGTCCCCTTTGGCATAAGAGTTTACCTTCAGAATAAATTTGTTCAACCCCTCTTCAGTTCATTCAATTACATCCCAAAGTTCATTCTGGATATTCTGATGAAATGGAGGTTTCTTTATGGCACTTTCTTCAAACAGTTCACTTTCTTGAATTGAGGAGTTAGCAAGCTTCTTTTCCTGAAATTTTTCTCAAAAAATTTTTCTTGGATTTTACAAAAATTATACACCAGTGGACCTTGGCTTGTGAGAAAGAAGAAAATGGGCACCTGTTGTTGGGCATCCCACATGACTTATTTAATAAGTTATACTAAAGAAGCAAATGATTGAAACCCATCTATAAAAATTAAGCATGAATGTCCAACAGGAAGAGAATTTTCTGGTGATTATTAGCCAGGTGGACACATAGAGGATTCAAGAACCTCCATTTAGCCATTAGTTTCACCTCTTCTTCTCTGAGCAATAAACTTGCATTCTTAATCCATGATAATGCAAATAGTATGTCTTCCTACTGAGACATTTAGAATGAAACACAATCTGAGGCTATCCTTTGTTTGCACTCATCAAAATGGTCACTAAGCCAGCCAAGGAATTGGAGAAAGTCTGGTAGGATTGGCAAAAGTCAGGCACAAACCAGGCAGGTGTAAAACATGATTCCATCCTCAGCTGAACTAAGGCTTAAATGGATATATGACCCACCTGTTTGTTCCATGAAGGAGATTCCTTCCCCAAATGGAGTTTACTAACCCCATATTTTGTCCATTTCAAGACTGTGAGGGATTCAAGAAATCGTCTCCTTCTCAAGCCTTTTACAGTGTGGAATCTGTTTCCAAGAGAGCTGTTTCTTCTCTTAAACATCCATAGCTCAAAGAAAGCACTAGTCCTGTCCCTCCCCACTGTTATGAAGGAGACTTACTACAACCTGAAAACTTCCCCTTATGCAACTCAACAAAATACTTAATGAGTGTTTACTATATTCAAAGCACTTGTACCCTTGTCATCTAGCATCATGGATCCTTCATCAAAGACCTAAGATTTTCTCTATGAAGGAATCCATGAATTATTATCATATAAGGCTAAGACTTGGAGATTTTAGGTAATTTACTCATGGTTACATAGCTAATAAGTAGCAAGATGATATTTATCACTGCCAGGCACATTATAGATGCTTAATAAATAATTGTAGATTGATTAAGAGGTAGGAGTTGAACTTGGGTCTTCCTGTCTCCAGCATTTTGCCTACCAGACCAGGTTGACTGTCTAATATGGATTCTTGGTAAAAGGAAATGATCCAAACCCTTTTCAAGTCAGATTAATTCAGGGAGTAATTATTAAGTGTCTAGTTAGCATAAGACATTATGGAAGACTCTGGTCATTATAAAATATATAATTTAGCAAACAGAACTTCCTGCCACACACACACAACCACTCATGTATGTCTATATATTCAAAAATATTTATATTCATATATCTGTGTAGATAAAAATCTATCAAAGAATGTATATATGTATGTTTAGATACAGCCCCTGTCCTCAAGGAGCTCAAATATAGTACAAGAAATGAGATTAATTACTTTGGGGATTTGAGCTATATGAGGAAATATACTGGCATTATGAATTTAATTAATATGCATCTGGGTTATGGATATTAATTTTGTTTTTATTTTTTATTACTATGTCCTTAAAGTAGCTCTGCTATTTAATAAATTGTACAGAAGGCTTTTTTCAATATTCTAGTCTTTTTTTTCCAATAATTTTGCCAAACATCCTAGAATTAAAAGTCTAAGAAATTCTCTGAACTTCTTGAGATCAGATCACACTTCTAGAGAACTGAATTGAGTAAATCTCCAGTTAATCTCTTATCCTGAGTAAATGCTTTCTCACTGTCTAAGTGAGACTGAAGTCTCAGCTGAATAATCTTTTGGGTTGAGAAAGAGAGAGTATTATTCTCCTTGGTTTAGACAATCTCCCAATCTCTTCCCTCCACCTCCTTTTTTTTTTTAATTTTGCTTAGTCTCAAGATTGCTATACTTACATGCTTTGGGGCATTTCAAATGCAAATCAGTCCCTTAATGTCTATAGATTTTACATGGAGAACTCTAGCATGTGGTTCTAATTCTTCTCCCTTTTATCTTGCATATTTGTAGCGAATTGCTTTATTGGTAATTTGGGAGATGACAAAGGATATTTACAGGATCCCAGCAGTGGTCTTGTCCTTGGCTGGCAAACCACAACTGCTGCTTAAGTTGTGCCTTTGTAATGCCAACCCAATCAATGAAAAAATGGGGGGTAAAGTCATTTTTAATAAGATCTGCAGGATGTCAAACTTGAACTTGACTTACTTTTCCACTGAATTGACTGATAGTTTTAATAAATCCTTAATAACAATGAAAACAATAGCTAATGTCTATATAGCACTCAATTCAAGGTTTATAAAGCACTTTACATGCATTTTCTCATTTGAGTATTAATTGGCAGGTTATTTTGATGTTCTGTAGACATGAACTTGGTGGTCAACTTCCAAACAACTTACCTATTTTCAGAGATAAGGTGCTTTCGATATATTGGAGAAGGTAAAGAACAGTAAACCAGGAGCCCTGGGTTTAAACATTATACTTTCCACTGATGTAATTTTGACTCCAGCTAAAAGACTCAGCCCTCTGGTCCCCAATGTCCTCATCTATAAAATGAGGGTGTTTGACTACATAATCTTTTATTTCCCTTCTAATTATTCAATGCCTTTTCTTCCATAATTTACTAATTGATAATATTAAAAGAACATATCACTCACTCATTGCCATTTCGCCCTAATCCTAAATGCTTGGTGTTGGCAACAATCTAAGATGTCTTTTCCAACATTTAGAGTCCTTGTGATGCCAGGGTTCTTAACTTTGTATATGTCCTAGATCCTTTTGGAAGTCTGATGAAGCCTAGGGACTCCTCAGAATACTGGTTTTGATGCATAAAATAAAATGCATAAGATAACAAAAGGGAAAAATTATGTTTGAATATTTAGCCAAAAAAAATTTCAGTTTGTGTACCTCAATTTAATGATCCCTCATCTAATGCAAACATCCAAATTTAAACTCACAAATTTGACCATGTCCTACAACCACCCAGGAGTGACCAACAAGCACCACCTGCTGGAAGAAATGGGCACGATCCCTCAGAGATTTGATGGTCCCTGACCTGGTTATGTTAATATCTGGTACCTAATGCCAGATGCCTTGTTTCCTTCAGCTTCTATTGTACCACACATTATTTAAGCTATTCCATTTTCCCTCATCCTAATCAATGATGACTCCACCTCTTGCCTCAGGGTGCCTATGAGATGGAACATTTCAATTCTGTTAATTGAAAGGACTTTAATTTTGACAGGGAACCTCACGTTAGCAGAAATCAGATCATGGGAAGGTTCTGGCCAGTATCTAGCATTTTAAGCCACGTGTAGATTGACTTAAATATGACTAATCACTCAAAATTTGGTAAAGTGCCTTGAGCTAGTTAGCAGAAAAGTGCTAAGAAAATACTAAATAATTGCAGTAGAAGTGCTAATGACATGATTCATTAGGATAATGTATACCTTTGTGTATAATGAATTATTAGAGATTATTGGAATTCTCCCTGCTGAAAGAGCTATAGTAGCTAGTCTAGGTCCCATATGAGTAGAATAATTTTTCCCCTTATTTTTTGCATTGGTTTTTCCATGACCAGTAAATAGACAGATCTTATGACTTGATCACTGTTTTGATTTTTGGGGTTTCTTGCCTTTATAGATAAAAGCCCAAAGGATTCTGTCTTTGGAAATATGGCATTGAAAAAATTGGACTTCATTGATATCTTTCTTATTGCTCAAGTTCTTTAGTTTTTAAGGTATGATTTTTAAAGGGTTGATTTTGCCTAAATAATAATTTTCTCAGGGTCATTGGATTCTGCAAATAGGAGGCAGCATAGACAAAAGATCTAGGATTCCATCAGTTGGCCAATTCCCAGGCTAAATGTTTACTTTCGGTACATGTTTGTTAACTGGATCTCCTGGAATTGATGGCATGCTTAAGTTTATATACTATTATAATTTTTCCATCACTTTCTTAAGTTTAGATAAAAAATAAGACAACAAATCTGTTCAGTTGTTTTCAGTTGTGTCTGAATGCTCATGACTCCATTTGGGGTTTTCTTGGCAAAAATATTAGAATGGCTTGCCACTTCCTTCTGCAGCTCATTTACAGATGAGGAAACTGAGGAAAAGAGAGTGAAGTGACTAGCATTGATTAAATTCTGAGGTATACATGCTTGCACCAAAAACTGAGTTGGTTCCAGAATACCCCTGGGCTCTCTCCCACTTGGCTGATTTAGCAGCCAAGTCCTAGGGAGTTACTGGAGACTACTAGGAGATGAGTAACTTAACCAGGGTCAAATACCCAGTAAATGTTAAAGATTAGAATGAACCCAAGTCTTCACACCGAGCTCATTACTCTACCATATGCCATTGTTTCTCAAGAGTGACAATACGATACAGTGGACAAACTGCTAGATCTGAGATCTAACACATCTCCGTTATGCTACTGACTACTTTTATGAGTTTGGGCAATTTGCTCTGTCCCTTAGGACCTCAGTTTTCTCATTTCTAAAATGGGAGAATTAGACTAAAGGAATTCAACGCCTTTTTGATCTCTACAGTTTTCTTTCATTCTGTGCCTTAGAATCATATGACCTGAGTCTTAAATCTCTCCCTTATTAACATTCCACTTAGTTTCTTTATGTTTTAGTTTGTGATGCTGGAAAATGAACATAAAATAATTGCATTTCTTAAATTATAGAATGTAAGGATCAATTTAAATAATGTACTTAATGTAACAACATAAGTGTATTTTGTAAGCATAATCTACTGACATCATTTGTGGATTCCCTCAAGGTTCCTAAATCTATATCCAGTCTTCAATTCTAGAGAAGAATGTGAATTAGTCTCTATTCTCAGGATAATTTTTGCTTTAGAATAATGTGATACCTGAATCTATTCTTTTGGGCATGAGAAATTATTTGATATCTTGAAAAGTATTTTTAAAGCAAGCAAGCAAGAAAAGCCCACAACATGTTGGATGGGCCTCCTGTGGCAAACTTATGGTAGGCCACAGACAAAAATGGGCTAACAGAGATGATTGTGATCAACATTTTTGGCAGAAATATCCAACTTAATGAAATCCCGGGTCTATTTTATTATTTGAGTAGGTTTACAATATCTTTCTAATTATGAACCTGGACTCTAGTATACTGATCCTCCTCAAGCAATCTGGGGCATTAGCCAACAATCTGAAGGCGAGGATGCTGGACAATTTAAGCTAAGGAGAGTTGGTGACAGCGAGAAGTCAGAAGGGGAGACCTTGACTACAACCGAGCCCTGGGGCTTACTGGCAGAAAAAAAGTGGGGTTGGACTGGGAACTGCCATCCTATCTCAAATGTCAGAAACAATTCTTTCTTGGAGATTTTTTTCCCCTTTATGTGCAACTAAGTTCTTGTAAAGTGGCTTATGAAATAGCTGAAAAACACAATTGAGAGTTGAAACAACAATAAAATACCCATCAAATTTATCTTGTTTAAGATAGATATGACTGGTTAATGCCTTTGTGCGGGACATGAAATCAGTGAAATTTACTCTGGAGGGGTTTCAGAAGGTATCTTTTGACCTGTGGGTCTGGGATGCATCAGAAAACTTCCTACGGCATATATGTAAGTGCCATAGGTTATATATATGGCATACAGATAGACATACATATAAATATAAATACAAATATATATCACTAGATGTGGAATGGGTAACCACTGATTACATTTCTGTGACCTCTCTGAAAACCCAGAGTTCACTGAATATCCTATTTCTCCCTAGAGATTATTAGTCATCCTATAAAAATTATATTGTTTAACTTACTTTCCAGATGTATATTTTCAAAGTTCCATTAGAGTCAAGAGTATTTTACAAAATTTGAATATATTTAATCAGTGGTTAAATGAACTAATGATCAAGTTTGTGTGAACAAGACAGAAAACTTCTGAGAAGAGTCTCAGATGGATAGACTTATGGTGCTCTTATAAAATCTTTTTTTTTGAAAACCTCATAAATATATATGTCACATATATATATTTTATTAAAAGAATTTATTTTCAAGTGTCCCAGTTCCTCCCTTCTCTCTCTGCATCATAGAAAGCATCATCTGGGACACAGGTATGTTTATAAAAATTATATCTTTCACGTTTCCATTTTTCAATTCATTCTTTAGAGGTAACATTTTCAATTTATTCTTCAGTTAAACCTGTAGCTGTGTATGATGTTCTCTTGGTTCTGCTCATTTTGCTGTTCATTATCCCACGTAGTTGTTTTTTAAATTTGTCTGTTCATTGTTTCTATGGCACAGTTGACAATCATGTATCACAATTTGTTTAGCCACTCCCCAATCAATGGGCATCCCCTCAATTTTCAGTTCTTTGCCACCACAAAGGGAGCTACTGTAAATATTTTGGAAAATACAGATTCTTTTCCTTTTCCCCTTATTTCCTTGGGAAACAGATTCAGCAATGGTATTGCTGTGTCTACCTTTATAATACCTGAAAACTTGAATTGTCTGACCACATTAAATATCTCGTTTTTACATGTGTCTGTACTAAACAGACTGCTGTTTGAGGTTGAGAGGCTACGAGATATGGTTGAAGTTACACAGCCAAAAAGCTTCTGGGGAAAGATTTTAATTTATTTCTTCAGAAGCTGAAGGCTTCAATCCTGCCTTTCATACCTTATTCACTCACTCATTTGCTTGTTTGTTTGTGCATTCATTCGTTTGTGGCACTGAGCTTCCAGGGGTTGTTGGGGAGTCAGTAAAAAAAAGAAATAAGACAATTAGCAGATGAATCAATCTAAGACAAAGTTGCAGTGTCAAACAAGAAAATTTAAAAGCCAAGAGAGAGAGAAAGCTTTTTAAAATCTTTTCAGGGGAAAAGAAAATCATATAATAACAGGGAGATGGATGGAAAGTAAAAAATCCCTCCTTCCTCCCCCATCACTATCAAAGCTCTATGCAAAGTATTAATAATGACTCTGAGGGAAAAATATTGAGATAGAATGCATTATAAATAATAAATTATATGTGCATGCTACATAATATTTATAATCCATATATTATATATACTATATTTCATATATGTAAATATGCCCAAAGTGGGAAATAATACTAACTGAGAGGCATCAAGGAAGGCTTCATGATGGATAGAGCATTTGTGCTAGGCTTTGTTGTTGTTGATTATGTTAATTTTGACTTTTTTCCCTTAAATTTTATTTTCTGTATATCTAGATATAGCTAAATGTTTAAATAAAAATATGTACATGTGTACATTTGTGTCATGTGTATGAATATACTTACATGATTATAACAAATCTCTTTTTGTGCATAGATGTATAGATGTATGTGTATATATATATATATATATATATATATATATGCTAAAGACAAAATGCCTTAACAAAAAAAAATATTCCATGCTAACTAATCTAACACTAAAAATCCCTGAAAAAGAACAGATAGAAATACATACAGAGCAAGAGCATATCTCAAATCTGCCAATAAAACCTATTGAACAGCTAATTGAAAAAGACTAGAACTGTGAGCAGCTAGGTGGCTCAGTGGATTGAGAGCCAGGCCTAGAGACAGGAGGTCCTGGGTTCAAATTTGGCCTCAGACACTTCCTATCTGGGTGACCCTTGGTGAGTCAAAACCCCCATTGCCTAGCCCTTACCACTCTTCTGCCTTGGAAACAATACACAGTATTGACTCCAAGATGGAGGGTAAGGGTTTAAAAAAAAGACTACAACAGCAGAAATTGACCTGAGGTTCATGAACTTATTTAAAAAATATTTTAATATTAATTTTTGATTTAACTATTTTACTGTAGTAGACTATATTTTTATTTTTATATATTTAAAAAGATCATGTTGAGAAAGAGTCTAGAGGCTTTACTGGACTACTGTGAAAGTTAAAGAATCAAAGTTAATCAAACTAGAAGTTAAAGATTTATCAGAACCTTCATAGAGAATGAAAAAATGTATGAGGAATAGTCCGATTTCTTTAAAAAGCAGGAAGTATCTCTATGTATCCATTGCCCTTAGTCCCTAAAAATTATGGGAACAAACTCAAGACTAGAGAGGAAGGCAAACTGAACATTATTTTCTGTTCTTTCTGGGAATTATGAGCACGTTCTATACACACACACACAAATCTGATGGACTCTGTCCTGCTGACTCAGGCCTTTTTGATTCTTAGAAAGGCTAGACTTTGGATAAGAGCACCACACGTTAATACGCCACAAAACAGAAACCTTAGCACTGATCTGATTTTTTGGGATTATTATTTTAGAGATTTATGTTTGCACATTCAGCCATCATTAGGCTACCATTTCCTCTTAGATATTTTTCTTGCAATTAGGCTTTGTCTTGGTTATAGCTACGTTCTACAAATAGTCAGACTTCAGCTCCAGGTATAATCAAACAGGGAAATTAACATGCTTTCCCATTCATTAACTAATTCTAAATTATAATTCTAGCAAAATTTATAAATTAAACACTACCAAATCAAGTACATTTTAATACAAAAAATTAACCAAAAACTAACATGAGCAGTCCAGCATATTCTGTAGATTGCTATTTTCATTGCTGCATCATTTAATCCTTGTCTCATTTCCAGACTTGTTTAACTCTGATGTGTTACTTTGGAATCAGACCCCCTCCTTAAATGACTTAGAAGGCTTTGTGCAAGTTTGATATCAGGAATCTTTCTAGTCTAACAGTTTCTTTTCAACTTTCTGAATGTGACTTCTACCTCTTGGTCTCAGGTAGACTACCCTTCCTCCTGTTAAAACAATTGAGTTGATTAGCAGAATGACCTTCCCATTGGTAGACTTTCCTTCAAAATAATAATGATAATAGCTAACATTTATATAGTGCTCACTCTGTGCTAGGCACTGTACTAAGTTGCTTTATAATTATTATCTCATTTGATCCTGACAAAAATCCTGGAATTCATAGAATTCATCTTTTATGTAACTTCCTAAGTCACTATTTTGATTGTACCTCTACAGGGCACAAAAGCATTAAGTGATTCTCCATTGCCTAACAAATACATTTGAAATTCTCCAAAATAATAGTGTGAAATACCTTGGCTAAAATGTAGGTAAATTATATTCACAGAATTCCCATTACTTATCAAAAAAAAAAGGAAGTAAGATTAATTTGACATGGCCTATTCTTGATTAAGCCATGTTGGTGCTTGTAATTCTGCTTCTTTTTCTGGACATTTCTGGACATTTACCTACTGTCCTAGAATGTGCCTGGGAATAAAAGTCAAGCTCACTGAAAAAATACAATGCTCATTCTAATAGAAAGCATAAGAATTAATGGACTGTTCCTTAAAATGATTAAGTGGTATCTATCTAAAACTATCAACAAAAATTATTTATAACAGGCATGAGCTTAGAACCTTCCCAATAGGATCAGGGATACCCATTATCAACACTGTTATTCAGTATTATACTAGAAATGCGAGCTAAATGCTAAGAAAACAAAAAGAAATTATCATTAGAATAGGCAATGAGGAAATAAAACTATCACTCTTTGCAAATGATATGGAGGTATACTTAAAGAAACCTAGAGAATCAAATGAATTGAGTTCACTTCATTAACAACTTAAGCAAAATGAAAAATATAAAATAAACTCACATAAATAATTAGTATTGGTATATATCACCAACAAAATTTAGTAACTAGAGATAGAAAGAGCAATCCCATTTAAAAAAGCCAGACAATATAAAATACCTGGGAGTCTAACTGCCAAGATAAACCCAACAACTAAATGAACACAATTACAAAATGATTTTCACACAAATAAAGTTAGATCTAAATAACCGGGAGAAAAAATTAATTGCTCATGTGTAGCCTGAGCCAATATAATAAAAATGATAATTCTACCAAGTTAATTTACATATTCAATTCCATACCAATCAAATTGCCAAAAATTATGGTGCTAGAAAAAGTAATAACAAAATTCACCTGGAAGAACAAAAGTTCAGGAATGTCAAGAGAATTATTATTTTTTTTAATTGTGAAGGAAGATGCATTGAAAAGTGGAAATCATCAAAACAATATGGTACTGCCTAAGAAATTAGAGTATTATATGTAAGTGGAATAGATTGGGTAAATAACACATAGCAGTAAATGGTTATAGTAATCTAGTGTTTATAAATCCAAGGATCCAAGCTTATGGCACAAGAATTTACAATTTGACAAAAACTGTTGTGAAAACTGGAAAGCAGTTCGGTTGAAACTAGTTATAGACCAAGATGTCACACTGATACTAAGATAAGGTCAAAATAAATACATGATTTAGATATAAAGGATGATGCCATAAGCAAATTAAGAGAGCATGGAATAGGTTACTTCCAGATATTTTGATAAAGGAAGTGTTTATGATAAACAAGAGATAGAGAACTTTACAGGATATAAAATGGATAATTTTGATTTAATTTAAAGGGTTTTTAAATTACAAACAATAACAATACTGGCAAGTTTAGAGGGAAACATTTTTTAAATTAATTAATCAATTTTTCAGTTATATGTAGGAGTGATTTTTGAGAATGATTTTCTGATATTTTAGTATTCATATTTTATCCCTTTCTCCCTTCCCTCTCCATCTCCCCGAGGCCATAAATAATCTGATATAGGTAAACCAGTGCTTCATGTAACCTATTTACATATTTCTCATGCCATGACACAAGATCTTTATCATATATTAAAAAAACACATGAAGAAAATGAAGTGAAAGATGGCATGGTTTGATCTGTCGTCAAATTCCAACAGTTCCTTCTTTAGCAGTGTATAGCATTTTTTTCATCTTGAGTCCCTTGTGAATATCTTGGGAACTTGCTTTGATGCTAATAGTAAAGTCCTTCACGGTTCATCATCATATAATATTTCTGTTACTATTCTGGTTCTGTTCATTCATTTTTCATCAGTCCATGTAAATCTTTCCAGATTTTCTGGATTAATCCTGTTCATCATTTCTTTGTCACATTAGTATTCCATTACAACCATATTCTACAACTTTCTACATCCATTCTCCAAGAGATAGACGATCCCTCAGTTTCTAATTCTTTCACAAGACAAAAAGATCTGAAAAGAATATATTAGTATAATATATTTTATCATGTAATTATAAAATACATTATTATAATATATTATAATGATATCTATATATCATGTAAGGATGGGTAGGTCCTTTCCCCCTTATTTCTGATCTCATTGGCATTCAGACCCAGTAGTAGTAAAGCTGGGTCAAAGGGTATGCATAATTTTATGGTCTTTTGAACACACTTGAACAATGTTTTAAGTAGTTTCAACCCACCTTCAATATCATACTCACAGCAGCTCATTGAATGTGTGTTTGTGGGTGTAGGGTGAAGAAAAAAAGAGTAAGAGCATAGGAGAAGGGAAACAGTCAAGAAAGAACAAAAAGAAAGGCTCATCTGAACCAGAAAAGGGGAGATGTGAAATGAATTATGTGAAAATATAGTTGCTAAATATAAAGATATAAAGTTTATAGTTATATTCTTCTGGATCCAGTAAAAAAAGAGCTTTGTCAGAGGTGCCAAGGAGGCATAATTTTGGTTTAGATATAATCAATTCTCTCTGCAAGGATGCTGGGAGTATCTTGGAATATATCTTGTGTTACAAGAAATGAAGTTTTTTTGTTTTTCTTGAAAATTTTATTTAATTAGTAAATTTAGAAAATTTTTCCCTGGTTACAAGAATTATGTTCCTTCCCTCCCCTCCTCCCATCCCTCCTGTAGGTGACACATAATTCTACTGGATTTTACATGTGTCCTTGATCAAAACCTATTTCCATGTTGCTGATGTTTGCACTAGGGTGATCATACAAGGAAATGAAGATATTTTAGAGCAATTTGGGAAGACTTGTATGAACTAATGCAGAAGAAGACAGAAATGGGAGAAGAATTTGCATTACAGATCAATATTGGAAAAAACAAATTATTTTGAAAGACTTAAGAATATCAATAAATGCAATAGTCAATGATGGCAGGAAGGTTGATGCTAAATAAAGCTGTCCACCTCATGACACTTACTGAGGGAAAGTAGGAGGTGAAAAAAAAAGGAATGCTTGATAATTAGGCAAAATTTTTTAAAAGAAATTACCATGGTAAAAAAAACAAAAAGAAAAGATTGAAAGAATAATGTAAGGGGAAATATTACAGAATCTCTGAATTAGAATTGATTTTATAGATCAATTAGAGCCATCTGTTTTGGAACAAGAATATACTCTGCAGATAGGTACATAGTTTCTAACTGAAGACCTCTCATGACAAGAAACTGAGTAACTCCCAAGGCAGCCCATTCCACATTGCACAGCTCTAATTGTTTGAAGATGTTCTCTTTAAACCAATCCTAATAGTATAAAAACGTGTGTTGCAGTTCTGTTTGAATAGGCTCAAACTATGCCCTTCTGGGTGCTATTTGACTGAAATGATATGAATAAAGAATTATTTAAGAACAAGACTTACTCAGGAAACAATTCTTCTGCAGCGAAAATGAAATGATGCTTTGGATGGATGATATAGACTGTCTCTCCTTTTACAAGCCAAGCCATATTTTCTCTGAGACAAAACCGTGCTCCATTTATCATGATTGTTTACCTGCTGGGTTATCTGTCCAAAAAGAAAAAAAGGGAAGCTGTTGAAAATGAGTTTAAATAGCTTTGTTTAGATCCATAAGAAAAAAAGAACAGAGTAATATGGTAGGTGAGTTGGTCTTGTAGTCAGGAAGACCTGGTTTCAAGTCTGTCTCTTCCACACATTGGCCATTTGATCCTAAATAAGTCTTGACACCTTTCAGTCTTCCAGGCAAATCTCTAAGATTATAAATAGTAGATCAGGTACCAACCTACATTAATGGAGTGAATTACTCTCTAGGAGTTCTCTAGGCTAATGAAAGCATAGATTCAGGGCAAAGCAAGAGCCCTTCTCACATCTCTTAGGAGGCAATTATTTCAAGATCTTGTTGTAAGGACTAAGGTAGACTTTTGAGCACATCATGGCTATACTTTTGAAAATGTTTTGCTCCAGTCATCATTATTAGGTGATATATTAGGTAATGTCTCGAAAAAAGGCCAGAGGGCTAAATTGTTAGCTTCACAGCTCACATGCCTGAAAATAGCAAAGTTGGTCTATTATTTTATCACTGCAATATCTTTGGAATACATCATAAATAGGAATTTATAGTGAAAATTCTGTAGGTGTTCTTAAACTTGCCAGCAGAACATTAGAATGCTAAGAAATGGGAGGGCTTTCATAGTCTAGACTTTTGAAAAATAATTTCCTTCCAATTTAAGACAGTGGGAAGAATATTTCTAGTCTTCCTTTCACTTGTCAAGAAAGAAATCCAAACAAATTCTAATTATCCACAACCACACAAAATATTATTTGTCCTTCATTTTTGAAGAGAATCAAGACATGCCTAATATATTCCAGGCACTGTGCTATGTAGTAAAGTTAAAAATACAGAAGTCAAACTGTCCCTGCCTTCAAAGAGCTTAAATTTTGCAATGAGAAAGGAATGTGCACATATTAGAAAATAATAAATATATGCAAAGGGGAGGAAGGAGGAACACTAAAAACCAGAGTGATCGGAAGGGACTTGTGGAGAGATAGTACTTGAGCTATACTTTAGAGAAAATTAGGTATTCCAAGAGACGGGGACGAGGAAGAATGGTGTTTCATGCTCCACACACAATTTATCCTGTCTAAGGTAGAAGAAAGAATAATCTCTGAGATTAGCAAATTTACCAGATTGGCTCAAGCACAGGGAAAGGGAAAATGGAACAAATATTTAAAGAGTGCCTACTATGTGCCAGACACCATATAAAATGCTTTTAATTTTTGTTTTGCATTATCTTTAATAACTCCTCAAGGTAGGTACTTTTATTGTCTCCAATTTACCATTGAAGAAATTGAGGCAAATGGAAGTTGTGTCTTGCTCAGCATCATACAGTTTATAAGTGTCTGAGATTGGACTTGAACTCAGGTCTTCTTGACTCACAGAATGATCATTTTAAAAATATACTTACTAGCTCCATTTTCCACATTGGACTTTAAAAAATAATAGTTATAGGTACAGACTGACTTACATGGTGTGTGTCCATTGGTCTTGGATGGATCTTAGTAGCCACACAGAAGTCCCTTTTGTTTGTATTGCTTTTTAATGTTAAGAGCTTTTTTTCAGAAGAGCTTATGTTCTTCAGAATAACTTAAAATGCATCCATAGTATAGTAATCAATATTTATTTAGCATCTAATACATGCCATTTAAATAGTATAATTAAAATATAGCTAAAAATCCCACTGATTTGGATTCATGTTCAAAATATTCATAGCAACTCTTTTTGTGGTAGAAAAAAAAAACCCTGGAAACTAAGAAGTGCTCATCAACTGAAGAAAGGCTAATTAAAAACTAGTATATGAATATGATGAAACATTATAGTGTTGTAAAATATAAGGAGACAGATTTCAAAAACCGTGAAAAGATTTATATGAAATGATACAAAATAAAATGTGCAGAACCAAAAGAAAAATTTATACCATAGTACAAATCCTATCTAGAAAATGGACAGTTCTATGAAATTTTTAGTTGATCAAAAATGAAATGAAGAAAAATAGAATAATTTATATAGTGACAACAACACTCTAAAAACAAACAGCTTTGAAAGCTGTAAGAATTATAATCGATCATTGACCATTAATGATTCCAAAGGACCAACAATGAAATATTCTATTCACTACAGAGAAGCAAATGATGCAGGATGAGATAGATCCTTTTTTTTTTTTTTAAACCCTTACCCTCCATCTTGGAGTCAATACTGTGTATTGGCTCCAAGGCAGAGGAGTGGTAAGGGCTAGGCAATGGGGGTCAAGTGACTTGCCCAGGGTCACACAGCTAGGAAGTATCTGAGGCCAGATTTGAACCTAGGACCTCCCGTCTCTAGGCCTGGCTCTCAATCCACTGAGCTACCCAGCTGCCCCCAAACCTTTTTTTATACAGAGATTGAGGAGATTTGTCTTGCTCAATTATGAAAAGAAAAAAACATTTTTTCCCCACTAGGGTATGATTTGCAAGAGAGAGAAAATAGCCTTCTTTTTTTTT
The DNA here is from genome assembly GCF_027887165.1 of Monodelphis domestica. Taxonomy (NCBI): domain Eukaryota; kingdom Metazoa; phylum Chordata; class Mammalia; order Didelphimorphia; family Didelphidae; genus Monodelphis; species Monodelphis domestica. The sequence continues at coordinate 153,238,184 of NC_077230.1, forward strand.
TAAATAGAGAGGTGGATAAACTAAAGAAGTGAAATTCTACATGTATTTTCATATGAAGTTATACAATTAGTGTAATTAGTTTTAAATGTTTTACTTTGTTATATGATACCTCTCACAGAGTATGAGTAAATGTGATATAAAAACAAAACATCAATTAAACTTAAAAAATGAAAAAATAAAATAAAATGACTTAGAAGATTTGGATTCAAGCCTTAGTTTGGAGGCTTACTAGCTTTGTGACCTTGGGTAAGTCACCATCCTTATGCCTTAATTTCTCATCTGTAAAATGAACGTAATATTTGCATTTTGTACCCCATGGGGTTGTTACAGAGGTCAACTGTAATGAAGGTACTTAGTAAACTATGAAGTAATATATACACAACGACAGCATTATTATTAAGCTAAACACTCTTTTGCTTGCTATAGGGGACAAAACAAAACAAAACAGTAGAAATACTGCTTTGAAGGTGCGTAGAGTCGAGTTAAGGAGACACAAGTATATTCGTGCATCAGCAGACAGCAGAAAATACAAGGAATAACAAATGACAAATATCACAACATTCTTTATTATGCCAACATCAGGCAATCAATAAGATATTTTCAACATTATCTCTAAAAGATGCATTTTATAATCTTATGTACATGAAAGATATTTGACCTGTATGTAATACAATCAAAGTCATAAACTACACAAGCCCATTTTAACATTTCTAGCATCCCTCTTGGGACAATTAGGTGGTACAATGACTGGGTTGTAAGTTTTGACCCATCTTCCTGAGTTTAAATCTGGCCTCAGACAATTATTAGCTGAATGACCCTGGACAGGTCACTTAATTCTGTTTGCTTCAGTTTTCTCAACTGTAAAATGAGCTGGAGAAGAAAACACCAAACACTCTAGTACCTTTGCCAAGAAAACTCAAAATGGCATCACAAAGAATCAGACAGGACTTAAATGACTGAACCACAAAAGCATCACCCTTGGCTCAAAGGGCCATTTGCAAGAGATTCCTCTAATTAGTGGAGATGGATTAGTCAATCTTCTGTATGTTCTTTGAGAGGAGAGAGATCCTGTTCTTTTCCCCAGTTTCGCATCTCTTAATTTCTTCCATTTCACTCCCTTAAAGGACTTGAGGAGATTATAGAACCACATAGTGTTTTCTTTCTTGAAATGGGAATCCAGAAGACCAGTCCCTTCAGTTAAGGGTTTAATGAGGAACAAATTTAAGTGTCTGTAATACTTTTATTAATCCTAAAAAAATAGATGCAGAGAAAACTAATGAAAAGTAAGATAATTGCCATCCAAATAACCTTTTCTCTAATACAAAGTAATATTTGGAAAAAAATCTAATATTCAATGTTGTGTTCTTTATTTAAGTATTTTAGAGTGCAGAGGTGGGGGGGGGGGAAATACCACCTTTTATGAAGCTCTTGAAGACAGAGGATCTTAACTTTTGTACTACATGAGAATGGAATGTGTTCTCTGATCAGCTGAAATTCAAAAAATTCAAACTATGCAAATAAGGCTGGGCATTGGTGAGGCCAAGACAGAAATCTTTCTTAAGCAGTGTTGAGGAACAACAAAGACAGTTATGGATGACCCTCTGGATGCTCTCATAGAGACCTCCAGGCTTTATTCATGTTATAGGAAATAGAAATTTTGAGTCCTCATCAAAACAGAGATGATCAGTGTCTCTGACAGCAGAAAGAGCTAGAGAGAGAATTTATCTCACTTTTCCATGCTGACATGCCAATGGGGATGTTGTGTATCCCAGCTCTAGACAATCCTTATGCCTGAGAGCCCCCAGGAGCCTGGAGTTCATGTGAAGTGTAGGGAAAATCCAAAAGGTTCCTTTTTGGGCAGGAGACACAATAATCCTGAAACTAAAATGACCCTGCGAAGAAGCCTCTGGCTGAACTTCCTTGGGATGGAAAGCCTGGGATGGACACATTTTCCGAACTTTAATAGAGATGTTTGCAAATCATCTCACAGATCTCTTTGCCAATCTTTACTGGAAGAGTTGATGTTGCTGAGAATAAGAAATGGAAAGAACTAAGTAGCCTTTCTTTTTCTTCTCACCTTATTTCAGTGTTGGATGGGAGCCACTTCAAAGTCCAGAAAGTTGAATTGGTTTTATTACAATATTTATTTTCTGACAATTTTTTCAATATGTTTTAGCAATGTATGAGGTTTATCACGGATGTGCTTCATAGTTTTCTAAAAACACAGACAAAAATCCCAAAGGGAGAAAAACGTGTGTATTGTGGGTCAACTAGCTATAACTCACAAAATGAGAATATCTAAAATTTGATGGCTGGGTTTTAGTTTACAGTGAAATCGCATTATTGTTCAATTCTCCATAGTAAGGGGTTTATTAGGATAGTTTGAAGATTTGGGTTTATAATTACAAATGAATCTAAGAAAGATGTGTGCTTCCTTCAGCATAAGGAACTTCTGGCATGGGAAACCCCTCTGTAGATGCAAACCACAACTTTTATGAGTGAGTAGATAAGTCTTAGGAAGCTATATTAGACTTATGGAGATTAATTGCAAGAGGGAGATTTGAACCTGTCTCCTGGCACCAAGCTCAGCACTCAGTTCACTACATTATGCTCCCTCTAAAATTTCCTGATGATACCTCATAGGTTTCATAATGGCCACTTAAGCTCATGCTCTTAAACAGGGCTAGAATCAAAACTGCCCTCTGGAACTTGACTGTGACCACTTATTAAGAGTATTAAGGTGGATTCTTCTAGTGCCTCTTTCTTCCCTGTACTAAGCCAAGTGCTTAGGGTGGGAGATGAAGAAAGATGCAAAGTCAGACCCATTAGGGATGGCAGGATCCAGTCAGGATTTTCTGAGGAAACAGAAAACATGAGCATGTTCATTGTCAGGAGGGATGTAGCCGGTGGTCAGGGAGAGATTGAAGATTGTGTGGAATGGAGGGAGGGACTGAGATACTTGGAAATACATTTAAAAAACAAATTAAAAAGAAAGTAGATATTTCAAAATATTTGTTGATTATTCAAGGTCAAACCAGGGTGACTAGGAGAGCTAAGATTTGAACCTAGGTCTTCAGGGGTGTAATGGATAGAGTCCCAGCTTGGAGTCAGGAAGACATGAATTTAAATTTGGACTGAGACACCACCTCTGTGACCCTGGGCGAGTCAGGTAACTGTCTGCCTCAGTTTCCTCATCTGTAAAATAATTTGGAAAGAGGTAGCTACATAGCAAGAGGGCAGAGTGCTCAGCCTGGAGTCAGAGGACCTGGGTTTAAATCTGACCTCAGATACTAGCTCTATGACCCTGGGCAAATTACTTGATCCCAATCACCTAGAGCTTGCCACTCTTTTGTCTTAGAATTGATAATAGAACTGAAGGTAAGGGTTATTTTTTTAATGAGCTGAAGAGAGAAATGGCCAAGAAAACCCCAAATGGGTCACAAAGTGTCAGACATGACTGAAAGTACTGAACAACAACTTCAGATGGCCTGTCCTGTGTTTATTTCCTTAGACCTCACAATTTTTGTCTCCCGTACTATAGATAAGAGGCTTCTTCTAGTACTCTGCAGCCTTCTTAAACTTTTTATTTCATAGTCAGAATAGAAACTACCACCTTGGACACTGGGATTCTGTCTCTTGGGATATTTTCATAAGGTAAGTTCATGTTTCTGAGAATAACTGACATGTATGCCTTAGAGGATGACTTTCTTTTCTTCCTGCCCTAACCTCCACCACACAACAATTTCTTGCAACCCTCCATCTTCTGATTCTGAGTCTCTAGAATATGTTGGGGAATGTCAGTAGCAGAGAATTGTCACTTTAACTGAGCTGCAGCTCCTGCCTCCCCAGACACCAGGAGATGAATGTATGAATTAGCACCAGATCTCTCTCTCTCTCTCTCTCTCTCTCTCTCTCTCTCTCTCTCTCTCTCTCTCTCTCTCTCTCTCTCTCTGATGACAACCAAGTCTGGATCTTTTAATAGCTTCCTTGAGGAAGGAGGAAATGGAGCCTGTGATTAGTTCTGGTCATTCTTGTAGTTGTCCCCATCAGATTGGCATCCTGTTGCAAACCTGTAGTTTTATTCAGATGGTATTGTTTTTCCGTAAAACTAGCCCAGGATAAGCATAAGAACCATGTATGAATCATGTTTATAGATCTACTGCTTTAAGGAACATCAGCGACTATCTCATCTACACACCTGTCTTAGGAAAATGACTAAAACAAATCTCAGGTATAATAAAAGACTCAGGTCTACTCACTGTAGCTTCACAGCAGTAGATAATGCCAGAGATGGATTTCAGTCTAGAGCCTTGGGTTCTGAAGTTGCTACTTTTCTGTTTTATATATCATTATGAAATTGTGAACATGAGTTTTTTCCTCCCCAAGTAGTATAGTATATATATATATATATATAGTATATATATATATATACATATATATATACTATATATATATATAGTATATTTAGTATATATTCACCATTCCCACCACCACCAAAGTTTCTATGGCACTTTCAGAAAATGACTCCCAAGTTATGATTGATAGATCAGTTTTGATGATTCACCAGGACACAGACAGAGGGGCTCTGAGACATTCCTATAGGCTACCAGAATTTTTGTTTTCATCTATATAACCAAAAATTACTGAAACCCAAAGAAGAAAAAGAAATCTTTATGCTGTTTTGCCTTCTTTGTAAACATCCAAGATAGGCTAGTTCTGGAGTTGGGGTTGCTCTTGTCCTAAAACTGTAAGCTCTCCTACCTTGCTCCATACCCCAAACATCAGTGGTTCTAGATGTTTTAGGACTGGGGCTGTCTTTTAGTGCCTAATGGCTTGGTAGACTGACATCTCCTATGACAAGAAAACTGTAGATAGTACAACTCACTCATTCAGCTGCATGATGGTATCTAGGGGCCAGGATGTTGAGTATGGGTGAGTTAGTGTCCTCCATAAACCTTAGAGCAGGGGCCCTCAAACTATGGCCAGTGGGCCACAGATGGTCCCCTAAGGCCATGTATCTGCCCCCCCAACTTCTGGAAAGGGTACCTCTTTCATTGGTGGTCAGTGAGAGGAGCACTGTATATGGCGGCACCACAAAGCTTGGCATCGCTCACATATAGGACTACTTCTGGTGACATAATTCTTTGCGGGGGAGTCTTAGAATGAGGTGCCACACAAAGGATTATGTGGCTGCACAATGGAAGACATCAGCATGTGAGCTGCGATCTTGGGGAGGGGATTCCGCACCGTGTATATTGCTGCCGGGTAAGGGTTAGGTTTTTAGAGTCCAGCCCTCCAACAATCTGAGGGACAGTGAACTGGCCCCCTGTGTAAAAAGTTTGGGAACCCCTGCTTTAGAGAGAATAGCTTACTCTTTGTTCTAAGTAGGGGTGGTGGTGAAGGAGAGTTAGGTTCATGTAATTAATTTTGTAAGCTTTATTAATGTTACTAAAACAAAGGACCATAACAAATTCCCTTCCTATGATGAAGCTCTGGACCTCAAATATTGGGCTGTCTCTCTCCAGAGACTTAAACAATGACATAGCAGAGGCTCCAGTTTTTCCTGTGACTCACACTGTTTGCTGGTTTGGTTGCTATCCAATTGCTTTCCTGAATTTGTCAATCCTTACCTGATGGCTGAGGGCCAAGATGTCTGTGACACTGACACAGCCCACAGTGCACTTTTTTGGGTAGGTTGATGACTTATGGCCTTTTAATTGCCCTTTAAAAGTAAACACTAATAAACTTCCCCAAGTTTTGGGTCATAAATTCACCACCAACTCTGACTGTTACTGTCTCCCTTGTCTTGGAAAAGAACGACCTCTTTGATACTGTTGACAAAGCTGAATCATGTACCTTTTGTATTTGGTCACTTGCTTATATCCCCAAAAACCACTGGAATGTTCCAAGCTATACAGAAATGATCATTTTAAAGAAAATTCATGTGACATTTACTAGAACCAATGACATCTGTAAGCCCAATTCTAAATAGGAATGCTAGCTTCATAATATTGTCTCCAGCTAAACAATTTAGTACAAGAAGAGGAAATGGTTCATTGAGGATATGGAGGTCAGACAAGCTTAAATGGCAAAGGTCTTACAAGAATTAAAAAACCTATATAGGCAGATATCCAGTCCAGGATCTTCAACTCCATTTTCAATGAGCTTCCCATGATGCTATGCCACATTGCTCTTCAACAGTGTAAGCTTCCTTCCTTCCTTCGTTCCTTCCTTCGTTCCTTCATTCCTTTGTTCCTTCATTCCTTCGTTCCTTCCTTCCTTCCTTCTTTTCCTTCCTTCCTTCCTTCCTTCCTTCCTTCCTTCCTTCCTTCCTTCGTTCCTTCGTTCCTTCCTTCCTTCCTTCGTTCCTTCCTTCCTTCCTTCCTTCCTTCCTTCGTTCCTTCCTTCCTTCGTTCCTTCGTTCCTTCCTTCCTTCCTTCCTTCCTTCCTTCCTTCCTTCCTTCCTTCCTTCCTTCCTTCCTTTCCAAGCTTTTTTATAAAAGCTACCAGGGTTCCTCTATTTCATCTCAAAATCAAGATCAGATTTTCTTCATAGCTACTGCATAGAATAAAAATGTGTTTGTTTTTGTGTTCTCATATGTGAATGAATATATGGAATGTTATATTATGCATTTGTCCTAAGAGGAAGTATGGGGTATTCTAATGGTATCAAACTCAAGGTGAAACAGGAATCTACTTTGTACACAAGGATCTGTGTAGATTGTTTATACATTTTGTTTTAAAAGGTCATTTATGTTTAATTACGTTTTTAATTATTTTGATACATTTTACAAATGAAATTTCACTCTAGGTTAGGCTACACTGAGGGGTGATGTGATGTGACCATCAGTTTTTGATGCGCCTGCTTTGTAGAAAAGAAAACGTGGGTTCAAAACATCCCTCTGACATGTACTAGTTATGTATTTACAGTTCACTTAACCTCTCAGGGTCTCATGAAACCAAAATTTATAGACAGGTTGCCAATCTGCATAGGTGGAAGGCATATCCTTGCTATGAACAATTACACTGATGAAATCAGAGACAAGAACTACAGTAGTAATGATCATAGCTCATATTTCCATCATGCTCTAAGATTCATGATTTTTCGAATCTTAGATACTTTGTGAATTTATACACGAAGGAAATATCACCCTTCTAGGCTCTGCAAGCCTGAGCAAAAGATTTAACATATCAGTGTCTAGGCAAATTCTCAGTACAGACAAATTTGGACTTTCCTCTGTTTTTTTTTTTCTGATTTATCTTACTTACAAATCATTTGTATATGGTTGTTTAAATGATGTTTCCCCCATTCAACAATTAGTTCCTTGAGAGTAGGGACTATCTTTTGCCTTTCTTTTGATTTCCAGAACTTAGCCCATAGTAGATATTTATTGACTGATTGACTGACTGCTCAAATTCCTGGCCAGTTCTATGTCTTCTGGGGGGAGTGTACCTCAGTCCTGCCTGTTTCAGCATGTAACTACTGCAGTATTAATCTTGTACTGAACAATTGGAAGCCAAATCTATCCAGACTTCCCGGGATTGTACAGACAGAATTATTTCAGATATGCCTGACCAGCAGCTGAGATTTTGATAGGAAGATGAAAAAATTCCATTTCCAACACAGTTTTCTGTACAGTCTCATAGCATTCTGTCTTTAAATCAAACTCCCCATCTAGTTCAGACATGGGAGGATTTAATTCAGCTCTCCTATTTCAAAAATTAAGTGTGGAAGATACACTTCAGAAAGCCCTCTGTTAGCTGCTAAGACCTAGATAAGAACAAGATATCCAACAAGAAAAAAATTAATTGCTCTAGCATTACTCTCCGCTGGTGTGATTTATTTTAAATTGCATGGAGAGAAGGGAGAGAGAGCTGAACTTCAGTTCAGAAAATTACATAAGCTCCACATGCCCATGTTGTCTCTGTTAAGCTCAGATTCTTCTAAGGAGAACATCCCTAGGGTCTGAACAAATTGTTAATAATAATGAAAGACTTATCTAGCACCAGCAGGAACCTACATGCTAAAGCAATGGGTTTGATGGCCTTTCACTGAAAAAAATGTATTTCTTTTCCTACAATGTGATACTTTAAATATTAGTTCATCCAAACATGATACCTTTTAATAGGATATACTGTTATGCCTTTAATTTTCAAGAAAAAAAATTCAGCTATGATTTGGAAAGTTGTATTTTTGGTAATATAAAAATAGGATCTGATATGAATAAACTTTGGTCAAATTGTTAGGTATTGTTATTTATGTCATATATTTGGTGATGATAAATTAGGAAGAGGAAAGAAGAGAATTAAGGTGGGGATAAGAGAGAAGGATAAAAGTCCTACACCGAGGTCATGGAGCTATTGGGGTCATTCTCATAAAAATGTGTCTTTTTCTACTTGTACTGGCTCACTGACTGTCCTTAGCTGAGAAATGACTTTTTCTGAAGTCCCTTAGATTGTCCTTCAAAGAGATGAGAGAGGAGGGATGAAGAGGAGAGAGATAGACAGAGACAGAGACAGCCAGAGAGATTAGTAAGAGGAAAACTGACAAATTCAGAGTATGTGGTAGATAAGCTAGATGATAGATTAAGATACATTAATTATAGATGAATGATAAATTAGTAGATAGATGTGAGATAAATTATAGATATAATATTAATTAATCTTCTGATAGAGGAAAAATATATATAAAGAGAGTGACTATCAGAAAGCTAAGGAGAGATTTGAAAGAATTAAAGACATTAAGCCTAAAGAAGACTTAGAAGGGGACATGATAGTACTATTCCTGAAGTTTTATTTACTGAAGACTCATGATATAACTGAGGAAATGTATTTGTTAAATTTGTTTCAAAGGGAAAATAAGCAAGGAAGCAGATTTCAGGTCAACAACATAAGAGAGAACTTCCTAAAGTTTCAGAGGGCAATGGGTTGCCCATGAGATAATGAATTCCCCAACACAGTACTCCTCACGGGAAAATTTTTGTACATCTTAAAGAACTATATAAAATGTAATTTATTACTTAAATTGATGCATCAGGTAAAGAGTTGAGCTAAATACCTTTAAGATCCTTTGATGCTATGATCCTATGATTTAATGGGAATAGAGTTTGGCAATCTAGGACAACAAAAAAATGGAGTCATAGCAAGTGACTAACATTAATGACTCTTTGCTAGGATTATGGAATTGTCCCCCCCCCAAAAAAAGGAAGGAACAATGCTAACAAAACTTCAAAGTAGAAGAATTTTATCTTTGTCTCCTTCCTACTATCATCATCAGTTCCTATTTCTTATTGAAACCAGACAAATGTATCTATCTTATAGATTTTTCTCTTAATCCTTGGCAAAGCCCAAGCAGATAAAAGCTCAAGATATATGTATGGCTTTCCAAAGGCATTATATTTTTGTAGGGAAGACTCACTGCTGGTATTTTACCAAAACACATTCCTTGCCATATTTGATCAGTAAGATGGAAAGGTGTTTGAGAAAATCTGACCATGCTTTTCTTCCTTTTTCTTTGCTCTTGTTTCTAAATTGGGGAATCTCAATGCCTGACTTTCTGGGATCCCAAGGATCTGGATGATTTCTAATTTTTAGCACCTCAGAGCTCTATCCAGTTAACTTGCACTGTTAAATTCCAGGATTATGATGTCAAATTCACTTATTCCCTCCTAATGTCTCTGCTGACCTCCAATCTTCTATTTCCAATTGTCTTTCAGACATCTTAAAGTGGATGTCCAAGAGACATCTTAAACTCAACATGTCCAAAACAAACCTTATTATCTTTCTTTATAAACCTTTTCAACTTCCAGACTTCCCTTTTACTATCAAAGGAATCACCATCTTCCTAGTCCCCCAGGCTCACATAAATGCCATCCACAATTCTTCACTTTCGCTCACCACCTTCATATTTAATTGGTTGCCAAAATTCATAGATTTCATTTTTATAACATCTCTTAAATGTTCCTCCTTTTCTCCTCTGATACTGTCACCATACTGGTACAGGTTCTTATCATTTCTTGCTTAGATTGTTGAAATAGCCTGATGGAGTGTCTGTCTGTCTCAAGTCTGTCCCCACTCTAATCTATCCTCCCCCCCCCAACCATGTTACCCCACTACTGAATACCACAGTGGTTTCCTATCACCTCCAGTATCAAATATATTCTCTGTTTGGTTTTCAGTCTCTTTATATTCTAGCCCACTCCTACCTTTTCAAGTAGAAATAGAGAATTCTAGGCACTAAAAAGATATAAAATTCATATTAGTTTTAATGTCCAATTTTAATCTTTGAAAATGAAATATGTTCCCCTTTATAGAATAGAGGTGCAAGGGATTATGGATATAGAATAGAGTGGATGTATCAGATGTGGTCATTACATCTACTGGTTTTATTTATATGTGTTTTGGGTTTTTTTAGGGGAAACTCAACAGCTGACAGTTGGCATTCTACATGATCTCCATACTTCAAAATGAAACCAATTGCTTCAAATGTGAATTAACTTGTTGAAAGTCAAAGAGCTCATTAGAGGAAGAGCTGGGTCTCAACTCCATGTAGTGAAAAACAAGAGAATTGGGCCCTAGGGTTGATAAATCATTAGAATTCTCAAATGGATAAAACAGATAAATAAGTATTATTCAGTCCAATCAAAGGAACAGACTATAAAAAATCACAGTGGGAGTTAAAAACTCTACAGCAGTGATTCTTAAACTTTCTGGCTCTAGGACCCCTGAGTACTCTTTCTTCTTTTTTTTTTAACCTTTATCTTCATGTTAGAACCAATACAAATATTGATTCCAAGGCAGAAGAGTGGTAAGGGCTAGGCATTTGGGATTAAGTGACTTGCCTAGGGTCTGAGGTCAGATTTGAATCAAGGACCTCCCATCTCAGACTTGCTTTCTGTCTACCAAGCCTTCTAGCTGCTCCTCCACCCCTATTTACTCTTAAAAATAACTTCCATATGTGAGCTATATCTATCCATATTTGCCATGTTTTCAATTAAAATGTCAGTATTCATGTGAAACTACTTTTGAACTTCCAGTCCTCTCAAAGGGTCTCTTAGATGCCTATGGACAGATAACACTTTGAGAATAGTTACTCAGTGTTCTGATGTTCTGATCATACAGCCACACAATTGTATGATGAGAGAGGAAGAGTCTTTACCCCATATGGGAGAAGTACTTTTTGTTAAGGCTATTTACTATTTCTTCAATGGGCACCCAAAGACTAGGTGAAAATTCTCTGACATTTAAAACAATGAACACTGAGTCAGTCATCTCTAGGTAATTTCCTACATGGATTATTGATTAGGGCAATGAAATATCCTAGACATTGACCTATAGACTACTGGCTATAGGGTAGCAGGACATTTCTGGAGAAGAACATGAAATAGATTCCAAGATTGAGTATGGAAAGGTTCTCTGATAGAGAATATATATGAGAAATGAAAAAATAGTCCATTCTTCTTTTTATCATCTAGCACAAGGTTCTAAAGTTTGTAATGTTGAGCCCAATATCATTTCAAGGGTCAGTCTTTTAGAGATCCTTCATGCTAGACCATGTATCCATTGATATAGATTTGTTTCTATGGACTTCTCATCTGTGTTTTCAGTACAGCACTTTGGAAAACCATATTCTGATAATCCCACTCCACTGTTTGAACCTGGGAATTCCTTTTAGAGCTATCAAAAAACAGATGAAAATGTCTTGGAGACTTTTCTCTGTTAGATTAGGAGCACATGCATGATCTCAGCTAATACATTATTCAGAGGGGAAAAATGTGAGCTATAAATGAACTTGGAGGAGCTCTGCAGTCATTCAGAATGAGAATGACCAATTGTTTGGCCCCAGCTACAATGAACAAGTTGAATTCCTTCTCGTACAGTAACAGAGTGGGCAGAGAAATGATAAATGGGCCAGCAGTGTCTTCATATCTTTCATGAGCTCTGACATCCAGTGAGTGGTGACCCATCACTGTTCAAAGGATAAATGTACACCTCCCTTCTTTTCCCGCAGGGCTATGACATAGATAGAAGAGCTCGAGTTTCAGAGGACATGTCAACATCTGTACAGCATGGACTTGGCTGGAGCTCTGGAGTCATCTAGGTGACATAGATCACTCGGGCAGTTTATTCACATGTCCTACACCTAAACCTGGAGAATCCTTTACATGTCACCTACTGGGAATGAAAAGAAAAGCCAGGTCATTGACAAAAAGTCATTTTTGTATTATTTGATCTGAAATGTTTCTTTCTGAGCAGAGTACAGTGGCATATGTGGTACATGGCAGACCTTGGGATGTTTGAGCTACCATAGATGGTGGAGCTGGAAGCTAAAGGAGGGGCCCTGAAATATCTTCTTTTTCACTTTTTGGATGAGCAACTTTAAAAGTTTAGTACTAATGAATTCTCCATTCCCCATTAGTAAAATGATGCTAAACTTCTCTCCAAAGGAAAGAGAGGAAATCCTGGGCAAGAGATTAAGCCATAGGCTTACATAGGCTTGCAGCCCAGAGCTCTTTCAAAGGTTCTAAATTAATTCCTAGCTAAGGTCAAGAATATCTTTAAAGCAAAAAATAAAAAGTTAAGTCCTTGCTAGTGACCCTGTCAGATCTCATCCTGCTTCTCCAGGCACTGTGTCTGAATGAGTCTTTAAGCCCTTAATGACATGTGAAGGACTGACTTGTAAATGTTTGCAGCCCCCTTCCTCAGAGAGTTCAAAGCAATGGACTGGTATGTAATAATTGATTTATTTTCTAAATGTGGAGGTCAATGAAGCGAGCTGTTTGCTTTTTGCCAAAATCATTTTTTAATATTTCTTAAAAATAATAATGACAAAAGCCTTAAAAACTGATCATTTTCAATAACCTAGAAAAGATGGTATATATGTACAAAGAAAAGGTTTTGAAAAGTCAAAGAATGCCTTCATGTGAGTTGCAAAGGTCAAGATTCAATTTAGAACAATCTTCTCCAAAGTGTGGCTTGAAGCCAGTATCATTCTCTTGGCTTTGGATTGGTCTGGCCATTGGCTCTTGAAATAGGGAATTGGGTCATAGGTAAAAAGTAGGTAAGTTAATGAAAAGACAAAAAACAAGGAATAATAAGTTAAAGTAACAACCACAATATAATAACTTAAAAAACTTTTACCTTATGTTTTAGTTATCAATTCTTTTTTATTTATTTATTTTTAAAAATATTTTTCCATTTAACATGATTCATTTTCTTTCCCTCCCTTCTTCCCTCCCCCTCCCAGAGTTGACAAGCAAGTCTACTGGATTGTACAAATGTCATCACTTGATACCTATTTCCATATTATTCATTTTTGTTATAGAGTGATTTTTTAAAAGCCTAGGCCCCAAATCACATACCCATGAAAACATGTGATAAGTGATGTCAAATGTTTTGCTTTTGCATTTCTACTCCCATAGTTCTTTCTCTCAATGTGAATAGCATCCTTTCCCATATGTTCTTCAGGAGTGTCCTGACTCGTTGCATTGCTACTAGTAGCAATGTCCATAATATTGGGATTTTCCCACAATGTTTTACTTTCTGTGTACAATGTTGTTCTGGTTCTGCTCATTTCACTCTGTATCAGTTCCCTGAGGTTCTCCCAGTTCATATGGAATGCCTCCAGATCATCAATCCTTACAGCATAAGTTTTCCATCACCAGCATATACCACAATTTATTCATCCATTCCCCAATCGAGGGACATCCCCTCGTTTTCCAGTTTTTTGCCACTAAAAAGAGCACTATGGATATTCTTGTATAGGTCTTTTACCTTATTATCTCTTTGGGGTACAAACCCAGCAGTGCTATGGCTGGGTCAAAGGGTATGCATTTTTTAAAGTCCTTTGGGCATAATTCCAAATTGCCTTCCAGAATGGCTGCATTCATTTCCTTAGTTATTAATTCTAAAACAGAAGATCAGCAAGGACTAGGCAATCAGGGGTGTGTGACTTGTCCTGGGTCACAGCTAGGAAGCATCTGAGTTAAATTTAAACTCAGGTTCTTCCAATTCTAGGCCTGACACTCTATCCACTGTTACTTAGATGCCCCAATAATAATAATATTTTAACAAGTAGTTTCTTCTCCATGGCTTTGCCAAAGCCTACTGTATAAACCAAAGGTTCAAAATTAAACACATGGAGGAAGGGCTCTCATGTAGAAGAAACAGACTTCTTCTGTTTGTTCTATAAGGACAAAACCTGAAGGAATGGTTAAAAACTGCAAAAATGGAAAGTTTAGTTTGACATCAGGAAAAACTACCTATCAATTAGAGCTAGTCTAGTAAATATAGAGTGTTGCCTTAGGAGGGTAGTGACTTCTCCCTCACTGGAGATTTTCAGGTAGGTCCAGGACAACTATTTTTCAGACTTGTTGTAATGGGAACTCTTTGAGGGGTGTGAGTTGGACAAGATGGCTAATGGGATCCCTTCAAAATCTGATTTTGACTTGGATCAGCTGAATGTGCTTTTAAAAACCGGCAAATTTGGATGGGATTGGTAAGGACTGAAGATGGAGGGAGAAGGAGAGAAAAGGTGGTTCAACAAAAGAGAAAACACATAAGCTATGTAATGTTTAGCTAAATTATCTGGACCATCTTCATAATCACATAGACTATGAAGCAGTCTAATAGTCTGACCAGAGATCTGCTGAAATTATGATTGGAAAAATTAGGCTAAATCTTAATCCATTTGATTAATCTCTACTCAAAGATTGAGACACATAAATGCATAATTCCTTTGCCAGAACCACTGGTATTTCAGCAAATTCTGATATATGTGAAGTCTCATTAGGAGGAAGATAGAACATCTACTGGACAGCTAGGTTTCTCAGTGGATATAAGGTAGGGCCTGAAGTCAAGAAGACTCATCTTCTTACGTTAAAATCTGGACTGAGATACATGCCAGGTATGTGACTCTGGACAAGTCACCTAACCCTGTTTGCTTCAGTTTTCTCATCCGTATAATGATCTGGAAAAGGAAAAAGCAAACCACTCCAGTATCTTTGCCAATAAAACCTCAAATAACCAAAGAGTAAGAAAAACAACTGAGCCACAGAATCCTCCATCAGTGGAGATCTTCAGGAGAAAGCGGGGTAAAGACTTACCAAGAATGTCTTTGACTATTTGGTTTTTGAAATCTCTTCCATCTCTGTGATTCAGAAACTTTCAAATTCTTTTTCAACTTTGAGATTTAGTCATTCTATTGTATTCTCTTTTATGGAGCAATTCTGCAGTAAAGCATTTGACTCCAATAACATTTTATATGACATTCATTTGGCAATTGATCTCGCCTAGTTATGTTTTTACATGTGTCTGTTTTGTGTGTTTAGATGATCATCTCTTTAATGGCCAGAATTATGTCATGGCATTATCCTTGGGATATGGATAAGGACTGAATCTATAATCCCATTGGTACAGAATTCAACCAAAGCGGGTCTGTTGTAACGTATAGCCTTAGAGAGTAGTTTCAAGCCATGAGAAGTTAAATGGCTTACCCAGGGTCACAGAGTTAGTCTAGGAAACATGTAGAGTGTTTTTCAGGTTTTCTTATCTTTAAAGTTGATTCTTTATCCATCATGACAAGTTGCCTATCACATTATGCTTGGAGCTATTTAAATTCTCCACGGAGCCTAAATTAAGGAAATATATCATTTATTTTGTTGTCATGAGAGATAATGGGATAAATATATTTCAAAATGGTGACAAAATATCTAACATGAAATAAAAATAAAAGCTGTACATTTCATTAGATCAAAATGAAAAGCTTGATTACAATTTGGTGAGAATAGGAAAACTCCAGACTATTATTGAGAGTTTGGCTAAAGAGATACTAAGACTGTAGTCATAGATCTTCCTTTTCAAAGAAATAAAGAGGCAAAGTGGATAATGAGCCAGTCTCAAAACCAGGGCACAGTGCATAGAGTACCAGGTCTTATATTGGGAAGACTCAAGATCTGTTCTCAGATACTAACTGTCTGAGTGTGGACAAGCCACTTAATCCCGTTGGCCTCAGTTTCCTCATTTGTAAAATGAGCTAGAGAAGAGAAGGGCAAACCACTCAATATCTTTGCCAAGAAAACCCCAAATGGAGTCACAAAGTCAGAAATTATTGAAACAACTGAAAAACAACACAATTAGGAATTCCTAGAATCAAGTCCAGAAGTTTCACATACTGGTTGTGAGATGCTGGGTCGGTTATTTATTTTCTCAAGGGTTCTAGGCGACTTTATAAGCCTATGAATTTAAAGAAGGGGTGGACCTGATGTAGTGAAAGTTACCTTCTCTGGGGTTACCTATATACCAATGAAATCAAAGGTCCAATCCCTTCCCTTTCCCTTTTTCTTTTCATTAAGCAATCAGGTTTCTATAGCACAAGAATTCAAATTATCTTGTGCCTATTATTATATTTCAAGTATAGGTTTATCAATATATTAGTTGAGTTTAGGCCAAAGCAACTCATGAAGACCCCCTACCAAGTGGTGTTGGG
The DNA here is from genome assembly GCF_027887165.1 of Monodelphis domestica. NCBI lineage: Eukaryota > Metazoa > Chordata > Mammalia > Didelphimorphia > Didelphidae > Monodelphis > Monodelphis domestica. Next base: position 153,254,670 of record NC_077230.1, read on the forward strand.
TTGATAAACTATATCAGTGGAGGGACTGCCCATATTGATGAAATAATAGCTTTTTTAAAGTATTAAATTATCCTCTAACATCTTTAAAAGATTTTAAACAGATACTAAACAGTTAATTAGTGAGCTGAATTTAAACTTCAAGGGGATATATCAACAGGGAACAAGTCATCAAACTCCAGGAAACAAAATTAATATTTATTTTATATTGCACTTAATCAAATTGCAGAACACATCAAAATCATATCTAAGTAGTAAGCCATAAAACATTTATCTTACTTTTAAGTGTTTTATCTCTTCTACACCCTCACTTCCCCACCTTGGAATATTTACTCCCTTTATTGTTAATGTTTAATAAGACCTATTTCTTTTCTTTCTTCTTTTAAACCCTTACCTTCCTTCTTGGAGTCAATACTGCATATTGGCTCCAAGGCAGAAGAGTGGTAAGGGCTAGGCAATGGGGGTTAAGTGACCTGCCCAGGGTCACACAGCTAGGAAGTGTCTGAGGCCAGATTTCAACCTAGGGCTTCCCATCTCTAGGCCTGGCTCTCAATCCACTGAGCCACCCAGCTGCCCCCAAGACCTATTTCTTTATGGATAATTATCTCTTTCTAATGTTGCCTCAATTTAAAAAAAAAAAGTAAATTGATTTGTTACAGAAAATGGCATTGGTAGTCTAAAAGTATTAGTTGTTATTACTAAATTTAAAATACAGATTAAACCCCAAAATAATTTTAACATTAAACAGACTTGATAAGATATTAATGCATTATTTGAAGTTTTCTTAGGACAGAGTGTTGTCTTTTGGAAAAATCACTGGATTTAGAGTAAGAGAACCTAGGCATTAATCCCAACCCTCCTATTTACTGTGATGTTGGTCAAGTAATTTGAATATTCTGGGTCTCAATTACCTGTCTATAAAATGAGAGAATTGGATTATATATATCCAGGTTCCTATATAGCTCTAAATTCCATGATCCTAAGTACTTCCATATTCAGCAACATAAAGTATCATTATCTCAGGATAATTTCCCCAGATGTTTGGGTGTGTCATTTTTAAATATATGGATCAGCTCGTAAAGAATTTTTCTATGAAAATGGAAGAGAAGTAAAGTGGAAAGTATGTAAAGATTTAATGATTTTCAAATAAGCCAAGATCACTAAAATATAAAAGGTGTCCTAGGATTTAATTAGGAAAATTATAGGAACTCCTCCCATTTCACTAGTTCTATAGTACTAATGTTCTTCAAAATCATTAGTTAAAAAAAAAAATGCCCCCTCGCTAGCTCATCAAACTCAAAACTACCTACTACAAATAGAAGGATGTTAACCTTTCCAATCCTGCCCATCATGCCAGTTCTTACTGTTTCCTATAGCAATACTGAGGGTACCTACCTAAAACAGATGTTTGTGAAATTCACAAAACATACATAATAATTTGTTGTCCAATCATTTTAGCCATGTCTGACTCTTCATGACCCCTTTAAGAGTTTTCTTGGCAAAGATGCTAGACTGGTTTGCCATTTCTTTCTCCAGCTCATTTTATAGATGAGGAAACTGAGGCAAATAAGGTTAAATGACTTATCCAGAGTCATATAGACTCCCTGAGGTCAGATCTGAATTCAGATCTTCCTACCTCTAGGTCTGTCCCTCTGTCCATTGTATCGCCTAGCTACTCAATATCTAATAGCTATTTATATAGCTCTTTAAAGTTTGCAAAATGCTTTGCAGTGACATCTCATCTTAATATCACAACAAGCCTAAGAGGGAGCATCACAATTGTCATCATTTTACAAAAGTGGAAACCAAGACAGAGGCTTAAATGACCTGTCTAAGGTCTTACTAAGTGCCGTAGGACATATTTAAATTTGGGTCTTTCCTGACTCCAAGTCCAGAGTCCTATCCATTGTGCTACATAGCTACTTAAGGGGCACCACACTGTTGTTGGTTTTTTTTTTAACTTATCTATTCAGTTAAAGGTTGTTAAACTTACCTATTTAGTTTAAAGTTGTTGCTTACCAGTCATGGGATCATAGAGTTAGAGCTAGAAGGGGTTAGAGACTGTCTAGTCCAATCCTTTCATTTTAGAGATGAATTACTTGGACCCACAGAAATTATGACTTGCTCAGGTTCATACAGGTAGTAAGAAGGAGAACTGATATTTGAACCCAGGACTTCTGACTTAAAATCCAATACTTTTTCCATTGTGCTGTGCTGTCTCCCATCAACTGGCAAGCATTTATTGAATATATACTATGGGCCAGGCATTGAGCTAAGCACTGAGGATAAAAAGATAAAAATGAAATATACCTTGCTTTCCAAAAGTCTAAGTTCTATTGGGGGAAGAAAAGTGCATATATATATAAAATAAAGACAAGATAAATTCAGGTGGGGGGGGGGATTCAACAGATGAGCAGATGGAATTATTAGAAATTACTTCATTAGGTATAACTTGAATAGACTTTTGAAAGGATCCAGAAAAATTTGGCCACAATATAGTTACAAATAAGTTGACTCAAGCATCAGTTTACTAGAAAAGACATTAATGGCCTGAATAAATTAGCACAAATTTTTTAAATGCCAGGTATATTCCATTATAGAAGTTATAACGTAGAAGAATCCATCTAGTCTGGCATTCATTCACTATGTGCAAAGGGCTTGCTGAGCCCTTTTCAGGACTCCTTTCCTCCTTTTCTGTCTATCTGCCAGCTATCTCTCACCTGTGGTTCCAAGAAGCTGTAGCATGTACACCAGCCACATCCTAGTAAACCATTTCAGCAGATGAGCCAAACCGAACTGAAAGTAACTAACAGGTCTCAAATCCATCATTGAGTTGGGGTAGGGATCTACTCCAGGCATGTGAAGCCTTCCCCTACAAATTTCTACTACATAACTAGCACTGTGTGCTTTGACCTTATAAATACTATCTCATCTGATCCTGAAAATAACCCTGCAAGGTAGGTACAGTTATTTCCATTTTACATTTGAGGAAACTGAAGCAAACAGGGTCAAGTGCTAGCTAGTAAGTGTCTAAGATTGGATGTGAACTCATCTTCCTAACTCCAGGTTCAGTGCTTTGGCCATGGAATCACCAAGTTGGAATCCCAGAAAGAGAATATGGGGAAATTCTGTTTATCTGTGTGATCACAAAAAGTACAAAACAACAAAATTTCAAGTTAGATTAAACAAGAAACAGAAAGCCTGTATAGCATGAATGGAATGAATGAAAGAAAAATTATATGAAAAGAGGTGGTTGTAACTCTAGTTTCTCTACAAAACCAGAAAGAAGGCCTGGATAAGATCCATAATTATTGACTAAAGTTATTCATAGTGGCATATGAATTACTAACAAAGTACTTGGATAGCTTCTTAACAGAAAGCAAAATATAGATGCTGTCAAAGATGAAAGCATCGGTCAGTGATATCCTTTTATGCTTTATAGAAAGCATTTGTGACAGATGTCACTAAAAAAATCTTTAAGTACTTTTTAGAAAATAATATAATGGTGGAATTACAAGAAACACATATCCTAAAGTCCCAGGGGAAGAAAGGGTTAGTATTTATTTGGTAATTATTGAACAAGACTGAAAATATAATATTTACATTGCCTTTATTAATTATCACAAATCCTTTGATTCATTTCTATACTCATGTCTTATTCATGTATTGCAAATATATAAAATATACCCAAATAGAATAAGGATATTAGATTATTTGTTATCCACATTGAAAATTGCTCTCAATTTTAAAATACTCCATCAATATATCATGCGCAACTTATGTAAATATCAAGGTTTTAGAGGAAATAATCCATTTGGATTCTGCTTACCCTTAATTCATTCATTTCATTTACTCTAAGTAGAACCAAGAGAAGTTAAATGGATGATATCAAGCTATATGAACCCCCCTGAAAAACATGTTAAATACACCCTTCATCTTATGAAATCTTTTTCTAATAATATCCAAACAACATTTGGACTCAAAAAGTATAAAGCTCCTAATACGTGACATGGAAATACTGTGATTGAAGATTTCAAGATTAAATATATATGTCACATTGGATCAATGTATGAAAGTCAACTCCTAAAAAGAGCTTACTGTCTTTTCTTCTCTTCCTCCTCTCTTCCTCCTCCTCCTCCTTCTTCTTCCTCTTCTTCTTCCTCCTCATCTTCTTCCTCCTCCTTCTCCACCTTTTCCTCCTCTTCCTCCTCTTTTTTTTCTTCCTTCCTTAACTCTTACTTTCTATCTTGGCAGAACACTACTGAGGGTTGGGCAATTGGAGTTAAGTGACTTGCCTAAGGTCACATAGCTAGGAAGTAGCTCATTTCAGATTTAAACCCAGGACTTCCCATCTCAATGACTAATTTTCTATTCACTGAGTCACCTAGTTATTACCCCCCTCTTACTGTCTTATAAATGCAATACATTGAACATAAAGATATCAACAAGAATGTGGTAACCAAATAATTTAAGAAATTTCTTGACACTCAAATAAAATCTGAAGGGAAGAGCAGAATTAAAACAATTATTATATATAAAATACCAATTTCAATGTATATTTTAAAAATTGAAACATGGATCAAATTGATATGGAAAATATGCTAGCAAAAACTCATTCTGTTCATTAATGAAACCAAGATCTACCATCATAAGGTAGTCAGAGAAATGTTAATACTTTCTCACCAAAAAGAAGAGGATTTTCAGAATAGAAGATAAAGTCACAAGATCACAAAAATAGTTTTGGAAAAAATTGACCTTAAGCTGCAATGAATGGAAAGTGAAAACTGAAAAGAGTCATCTTTCATTGTATTTGTTGAAGGTAATAGAAAGTGGTTTACTTTTAAACATGGAGCCAAAGAAACAGCTAAAGCTTAAACATTAAATCCAAAGTTGCCTGAATAAATTTGGACAACAATATGTCCACAAGGGAAGATCAAACAAAGGGCAGAGTGATATGTGCTTGTGGAAGCAGAGAAATTTGTGATAGCAATCCAAGACCAGATCATTGTCACCAAAAATTTCAGAAGGTTATCCTAGACTTTGTGATCAAAGTAGCATATAAAAGGAAATAGAATACATCACTGGAGGCTGTAAAAATTTAGCACCTACTGAGTACTTAGCAAGAAATGATCTGGTAGCTGGAAATAAATGTCAGAAAATAATTATCTTTCATGGACTAACAAATCATAAAATCTGTTTTTATATATACAACAAATAAGAGCCTCAAAATACTATGGAGGGAACTAAGCCAATAAGCCATACTGGAATCAGACCATTGTTATAGACTAATCTGATGCCTAAAATTGCCCAGATTGATAACTTGTATGCGCAAGCTCCCTAAAGAATGTTTTTAATAGATCTTGCCAAACCAAATATTTATAATCTCCATGCTACATGAAAGAAAACTTGGAGAATTTAGAGACCTTGTAGAGGAGATAAAAATCATGTGGGAATAGGATGAGATATAGATGACCATTGTTGCTCTTTCTGCCCTTGGATATGTGCCAAGAACTCCAGAGGATGAGTTTAAATCTGAATATCTTCCCCCTCCAACTATAAAGAACAGTTATTATATCCACCTTTGCAACTGTTCAGTCATATCCTGACTCTTCCTGACCCCATTTGCGGTTTCCTTGGCAAGGATATGTATTTCCTCCTCCAGCTCATTTTACAGATGAATAAACTGAGGCAAGCAGAGTTAAAAGACTTGCCTGAGGTCAGACAGCTAGTGTCTGAGATCAAATTTAAACTCAAGCCTTCCTGACTCCAGGCCAGGGGTTCTTTTCACTGTACCACATAGATATTTTTTTGCAAGGGATCAAAGAATAATTTTTGTTCTGATCTCAATTTTTATTGATAGTTTGTGTTCTTACACCATATTTTTATTTATTTTATATAAATATTATTTTTCCAGTTTACATGTCAATACAATCTCTTAATATTCATTTTCTGATATTTTGCAATCTATGCTCTCTCCATTCTCCCTCCCTAAGAAGGCAAGTAATATGATATAGGTTGTACACATATTATATTTCCACATTTGTAATATTATAAAAGAAGACATATTGCTTACAACTAGAGAAATATTCACAGGAAATAAAATAGTATGTTTTAATTTGCAATTGGACTCCATCTGTTCCTTCTATGGTTTTGGATATCTTTTATTTTTATCATGAATCTCTTGGAGCAAAGGACATTTACTATAAAAGAATAACATCAGGATAGTGATTTGTCTCAGGACAATTCTTATCTCAAGTTCATTAAAAATACAATATAAAGATGGTGATGATGATAACAATGATAATGATATGAAGAAGTGCCATGTAGTCTATGGAAAGTTGACTGTAGAGTCAAGAATTTCTGGATCTAAGACCTGCCTCTAATACTGTCCAAAAGGCCCTGGCCAAACTATTTAACTTTTTGTGTCCACAGGAAGTAAGAGCATAGGGTGTAGAGAAGGTCCTGATCTGTCTGTATTGATAAAAGTTTCTTACCAGGAGTCCCCTACATTAAATAAATAAAAGGTTTTATGAAATAATAATAATAATAGTGAAACAGCATTAAAATGACTACTACTTCTGATAAAAAATTTTAGAATTTTTATCATTTTAGAATTTTAGAATCAAAAAAGAAATAATCATATTTATTTATCACTTTAAGGCTTACAGAGTTTTTTCATCCCAAGAATCCAATGAGGTGACTAATAATAATGATAACAGCTAAATTTATATGCTGCATTTTAAAGTGTTATAAGTTATATATATATATATATATATATATATGTTATCTCTTTTGATCCATATATTGTACTGTGGTTTTTCTTATTTCATAATATTATATAAAGATAAAATTCTTATTTGATAAGTGAGGAGACTAGAATTGAAAGAGATTAAATGAGTTGCCCAAGATCATACAACAAGGATCTGAAACTATATTTGGATATAATCTCTTGACTCAAGTCCAGTGCTCCATCTACTAAGTTAGTCTGTCTCCTATGATAATCGGAGGAGTAGAAGTGTCATTCATCTCTTTTTCACAGAAAAGAAAACTGAGGTTCAGGTAGGTTAAATGATTTTTCCAAGATCACTCAGTGATCTTGGATCAGTGATTAAATTACAAAAGATATGTATTCTAAAGTGGGAGTTGGGAAATCTTCCCTCAAATCAAATCTAATTTTTATGTGTCAAACATGCTACTTCACTTCCTTACATTTGAATTTACTTATTACATGCTCACCTAGTTCTCACAGATATCTCTATAAAGTTACTTTGGGAAAGATGGTCCTAAAGTGCAAGTTACTATTATTAAGTAAAAAATGGATTACACTTGTATTCCAGAACACAATTTTAAGATGTAGAGCTTTGGCAAGTAGCAGTTATACTTCCATACATAGCTTTTATTCATCAACACATCCTACTTAAAAATATGCATTAGCATCTATATAATTCTATGACTTATCACCATGGTATTTAGATGTAGAAGCAAACACAATAAACTAAAAACAAAATGCACTTGTGAAGAAAAATTATCTCTAGCTTCCTGGTTTGGGTTGGGTATTTTATTATTAATATTCTCTTTAAATTTCCATGACATTTTGAGGACATAACTACAAAATAAAAATACAGTAGATTGAAAAACAATCAATTTGATCTTTTTTGGCTGTTTTCAACTCTGAATCGTGTTTCCTACCCAAAGAATTCAATCAATTATGCAGCTATTTATTCTTAGGACATTGGTGGGAAATGATTCAATAAAAGTAGGGTCAATTTAGTTGTCACACAATCACAGTCAATCAGTCCATCCTCAAGTATATTTTGACTGCTTTCTGTCAACTTAGAACTATGCAGGAAGCTATAGGTTACAAAATGACTTTATAATATTTAATCCCTGCCTGTATAGAATTTATAGTCTATGTAGGAAAACAAGACATAAAAGGTACCAAAAAATAATATTGAGCAAGAGAGTATTGATATATGTGTGAAAAGAGTATATATGTATTTGTGTATGATTGTATGGCTAGTGGAGACTCCATTCTCTCTCTTTTTTTTTATTCCTTTTCTCCTCTCTGTTCCTCCTAAGATGGCCAGATCTTATCAGGGTAGCTATGTGGAAAGAGCCACCAATTCCTGTTTTTCCTTTCCTTTCCTCATCCTCCTGACATTGGGTTGCCCAAACCAGTTAAGGTTAACCAAAGTGGAAGAGCAAAATAGCAGCTCACATCACTCAGATGACCTGGACCATTTACAATCTTTCTAGCTTCTCTACCAGTACAACATCCAGACCCATTCCCAAGTACCACTATCTAACCTGCCATTAAATGCTAAGAATCTCTGTGACTTGTCTTTGACCCTGCTGAAGTACCTTTAGGACTTATGGGACTTTTGATTCACCCTTCAACTGAACTCTCTTGTTTAATTAAAATATGTGATTCTTACAGGGACTGTCTTGTTTTGTAATTTTGTATTCCTTAGCATAGCACTCAGGGCTGCTGTAGCAATAAATACAGTATTTGGCCAATAGTAGTGTTTAATAATTAATTTTTTATTTATTCATTCATTTTAATAATTTAAATGTCCATTATTTGATCAGCAGTGGCAGAGCCTTTACCAAGATGGCTCACACTTTGAAAAGTAGGAGCAGAGAATTCATAGATAATAATTCTTCTGCAGAAAAGGTGAATTCTTTTTCTTGCTTCTTTTAAACATCTCCCTGGGCTTTCTAGTGACTTTATGATAACTAATTGTTCAATCTATGGTCACAAAACTAAACTGTTTTTTATGCCATTTCTAAGGGTCTCAAAAGATTTCACTTCTATTGTCTTTGCTCTTAGTTTGACAGAGATCAAATATATCTAACAGATTCCAGTGGAATGTGAATTCTGTGAAAGTGGGAGCTATTTTCCATTTCTTTCTTTTTGTCCTTAGCACCTAGCACAGTCAGAATAGGGTAATGACTCTTCCTTTAGCAGTGCAGATCAGCCACAGTTCTACAGCTTATTATTTTAGGCAGTTGCCTGGGGCACTGAGAGATTAGGGTCACATAGGGTCACACAGTCAGCATATGCCAAAGGCAGCACTCAAACCCAAGTCTTTTCCACTCTGAGGATAGCTGTCTCCACTATGGCTGCTGATATCTTTTGCCTGTCATAAGGGGAGCCTGCTAAATTAAAAGGAATAGATAAATGAAGCCATTGAGATGTTAATAAATGTCTAGGCAGGATGACAGCAGGGAATGAAATGGAAAGCAAGTGACTGAAACCTAGAAGTCACTTCATCTGACCACATTATGTGAGGAAGAAAACAAAATCTCTTGTCTTTTTAATCCTACTTCTCATAATCAGAGTGTATTCTTATGTTCCCTGCCTTCCACAAAGTTTTGTTCTTTTCATTAATTTCCCTGCTCATTCCTTCCTCTTATTTCTTTGTATGAAGAAATAACATTAGAATTCCATGGCTTAGGAAGGTTTGCTGGTAATATCCTTCTTCTAGATGATATACAAAATGGAAGAGAGACTTTTCTGTTTCCTCCTTAGTTTAAAGAAACAAGAATTTGTATCCAGTCATCACTCCAAAAGAAATATGACTTTAATTTTTCATTGAAAATGTGAATCAAGCAGTGTTTCCCCACACAAGACAGTACCCTCTTCTGTTAGCGATGAAGTCTGAAATTCTGAGCTTTATCTTTCACAAAAGTGATGGTCAAAGTATCATGATTGTGAAGGCAAAAACCTCACCACACAAGGAAATGATCTCATCAACTCCAAGAAACTAAGTGAGGTTGAGCTGGGTCAGTCTTGTGGAGGGGCACATTTCCCAGGAAATCCAAGAGTGTGACAGGAAGGGGCAACAATTCCCCACATCTGACAATGGCTCTCTTCTTTAGTGAGAGGTTGGACCTTAGATGAGTGCTAAGGGAAACTCTGGGACATTAGAAATTGTGTCTTTCAAATGTCATTAAAATGTGATTATCTGACCAAAGTTGTCATTGGGAATTAGAATTGAAATGAAATAAAAATAGAAAGAAAATAATATAAATAATGCTGGATTTGGATTCAGAGCATTTGGGATCAAATCCCAGCTCTGTTTGTTACTACCTCTATTTACTTGGCAAGACATTTAATGATTCTGGGCCTTCTTTTCCTCATCCATAACAAAGATCTAGTTTGGAATGAAGATGTTGATTTTCTTTGTTGCTGTTTCTAATATTGTTTTTCAAACCCTTTCCTTCCATCTTAGAATTGATACGGTGTATTATTTCTAAGGTAGAAGAGCAGTAAGGGCTCACCTAGGGTCACACAGCTAGGAAGTATCTGAGGCCATATTTGAACCCAGCACCCCTCTCTAGGCCTGGCTCTTAATTCACTGAGCCACCAAGCTGTCATCTAAATTATTTGGAAATTCATGTTATTGCAGTCAGGAACTCCTGGTATACTTAAAAAAAAACCATACCTTCTATTCTAGAATTGAAATTATGTATAGGTTATAGACAGAAGAGTGTTAAGGGCTAGACAACTGGGTTTAAGTGACTTGCCCAGGGTCACACAGCTAGGAGGTCAAAGAAATCCTATCTGCCAGCCTGATTCTCTCTCCTTTGCACCTACCTGCCCCTGTCATGTAGACCTGTATGTCCCTTTTGCCACTAAATCTATAAGAACATGAAGCCAAATGATGAGGATTTTCAAATAACTGGAATTTGGTGAAGTAAATTCTATCCTCTACATAATGGGGAACTGTACATGACAAATGAAAAACCTAACATTAATAAACTTATTTCAAATGGCACACTTCAGATTTTATTATATAACCAATACAGATTAGCCAAAGTTTTATATTTATTCCAATTCTATTTATCTTTCCTCTACATTTTTTTTATATTTATTCTAATAGAATATTCTATTCTATATTTAGACAATGGACAATTAGGTGGCATAGTAGATAAAACTGCTATGCCTGGAGTCTGGAAGATTCATCTTCCTGAGTTCAAATTTGTCCTCAGAAACCTATTAGCTAAGGGACTCTGGACAAGTCACTGTACCCTATTTGTTCCAGTTTATTTATCTGTAAAATGAGCTAGAAAAGGAAATGGCAAACCACTCCAATATCTTTGCCAAGAATTGGGCCACTACAAAGTTGGGATATCATGCATTGCTGGTGGAGTTGTGAATTGATCCAACCATTCTGGAGGGCAATTTGGAACTATGCCCAAAGGACGATAAAAGACTGTCTGCCCTTTGATCCAGCCATAGCACTGCTGGGTCTGTACCCCAAAGAGATAATAAGGAAAAAGACTTGTACAAGAATATTCATACCTGCGCTCTTTGTGGTGGCCAAAAATTGGAAAATGAGGGGATGCCCTTCAATTGGGGAATGGCTGAACAAATTGTGGTATATGTTGGTGATGGAATACTATTGTGCTCAAAGGAATAACAAAGTGGAGGAATTCCATGGAGACTGGAATGACCTCCAGGAAGTGATGCAGAGTGAAAGGAGCAGAACCAGGAAAACATTGTACACAGAGACTGACACACTGTGGTACAAGAGAACGTAATGGACTTCTTCATTAGTGACAATGCAGTGATCCTGAACAACTTGGAGGGATCTACAAGAAAGAACACTATCCACATTCAGAGGAAACACTGTGGGAGTAAAAACACCAAAGAAAAACAACTGCTTGAATATATGGGCCGAAGGGATATGGTTGGGGATGTAGACTGCTGCAGGAAAGTTGGGTGAAGGGGAGGGAGGGAAATAAAGTGATTATTGAAACAAAAAAATAAAATTAATAAAAAAGAATTGGGCCACTAAATGGAGTTACAAAGAGACAGACATGACTAAAACTGCATGATCATTGATTGCTTTTTGATGCACTGCAAGATCCTATAGCACCTTTTGGTTCTGAAAAAAAGGTTTAGTTGGGTTCAATAATATGTTAAAATATTTCCTGTTGTAGTCAACTGAAACTGCTTTTTTTTATTTCGTCCAATAAACATTGATATAGCATTTGCTACATACCAGTCACTGGGCTAAGTGCTATAGATAAAAAGGGTCAAAAAGACAGTCTCTGTTTTCAAGGAGTTTGCAGTCTAATGTGAACAAATCTACACAAAACAAGCTATATAGAGGTTAAATAGGAAATAGTTAAAAGAGGAAAAGCACTGGAATTAAGTGGAGTTAGGAAAGATTTCCTGGAGAAAGTGAGATTATAGTGGGGACTAAAGGAAAACAGGGAGACCAGTAGTCAGAGAGAAAAAAGTATTTGTATACTCTGAGACCTAGCAATTCCATTACTGGATCCATTTTCCAAGATCAGGGGGAAAAAAGAACCTATATGCTCCAAAATATTTAAAGCAGTTCTCTTTGAGATGGTAAAGAACTGTAAATTGAAGGGATGCCCATCAAATAGAGAATGAATAAACAAATTGTGTTATATGATTGTGATGGAATATTACTATGTTGTAAGAAAAGATGAGCAGATTGATTTTTAAAAACTTCAAAAGCTCTACATGAGCTAACTAAGAATGAAATGAATAGAACCAAGAGAACCAAGTTCAGCTGCAGAACAATATGTAACAGGTATAGAAGAGCTAAGTGATTTTTTTTTTCAACAGAGAGATGGACCTATCTGTAGGCAGTAGGAAATGAACTAGTAGAAAGGGAGATATCAGACATAAGTTAAAAAGTAGAATGGAGAGGGCAGTCTGGAGGATTGGAGGAGATAGAATGAAACAGGATCACTTGTACAAGTAGAGGGATTTGCCTTGGTAACGAGATAAGTCCCTTCAGCATGTGAGACAGGAATGAAGGAAGGAGTAGCAGAAGGCACTTGAGTGAAAGGAGATGAGAAAGAGGAGAGAAGAGCTCAAAATGCATGACCTCAATTTTTTTTCTGTAAAATATGAGGTAGGACTTACAACTAAGATAATGGGAAGAAGGGGAAAAATATGAATCAGATATTAAGCTCATTGAGTAGGAAGGGAAATTACCTGGGGGAAGGGGGGCATTACAGACAAAAGTTACAAGGATTTTTATTGGGTATTAGATATGAATAGTATGAACCTTAAAGGAAGAAAAGTTACTGAGTGATGCAATGTGAGGAAGTGGCAGTGAGGAAGGGGGAAAACCTAGAAGTGGCAATGGGAGGCAAGACATATTTCAATCCCCTTCCTCAACCAGTAAGCTGAGGAGAATGAGTAAAGCTGAAGCCAGTACTAGAGAGGGTAGGTAGGTCTGCTGTGTAGGTTACAGTAAAAACTAGTAGATGGAAGGAGTGAGAAAGAAATAGGTTTAAGATGAAGGAAAGTTGATTGCTTCTTCTAGAACATAAATTCCATAGGGCACAGTGGATAGGATGGATGGTGTTAGGATGAAATGTTTGGGATTGAGGGAGAGGGAAATGATGAATTGAGTGGTAGAAAGGGTACAATTGGGTTTGAATGATAATCTATAGTAGTTCAGTCACTGGGATGTGTAAAAGGTATGATCTAAGAATGTTCAACATTGAGTAGAAGATGCCACTCCTCTACCCTCATAGAAGTACAGCAGAATATGGGAGGTCTAAAGTTGAAGGGTGAAGGTTCTTCACATCTTAGTTCAAGAGATTAGTCTGGCAACAGAAAGTGGATGATGCCTTGTGATGATATAGGTGGAAATGTTAGCTTTAGGGAATTTGGAAAATGCCTGGCCTGGACCCTTCTTTTTGTATCATTCTTGTCCACTTATTTAACCACTCTTTTTCAGTCTTCTCTGATATATATATATATATATATATATATATATATATATATATATATATTCATCAAGGTCATACCCACTAAATGCATATCTTTTAAGATTCTGTCTTGGGTTCTCTTCTTTTTTACCTATATACTATTTCATTTGACCTTCTCAGCTTCCATGGCTCCAGTTATCAACACTATAGAAATTATTCTCACATATGTATTTCACCTTAATCCCTCTTATGAGCTCTAGTATCCCATCACCAACTGACTTTGGTCATCGCAATTAGATGAATTATAAGCATCTCAAACTAAAAGTGTTCAAAATATTGCCCTCCCCCACAAAAAACAAACCCTTCTCCTTTACCAATTATTCTATTTCTGTTGAAGGTAGTATCATTATTTCAGACAACTAATCTCTAAATCTCATTGTTATCACCAGCTCCTGAATCACACTCAGTCCTCATATCTAATCTGTTGTGAAGAATGTTCATTTTGGCTTTCACAGTATCTCATTTCTACTCATTTCTCAGACACATTACTTTCACAATATCTTATACACATTTCCTTCTTTCTACTCATTTCCTCTTACATAGACTATTTCATCACCTTTATGATTGTTACCTTTGCTTCCAGTTTTTCTCCATTTCAATCCATCCTCCACTGACCTGTTGAAATGATTCCCCTAAAGCACAAGTCTAACCATATTACCTCCCTACTAAACCAAATCCAATGACTCCTTCCTGTTTTCTCTAGGATCAAGTATAAAATCTATTCAAAGCACTTTACAGCATGGCCTCTTCCAGTCTTATACTTTTCTCTTTCAATCTACAATCTAGCTATACTGGACTGCTTGCTGTTTTTCTCACATAACACTCCATCTCCACTTTCAATGTCTTTGTATCACCTGTCTTCAATACCTGGAATTATCTTATTCTTCACTTCTGCCTCATAATTTCCCAGATTATCTATCCATTCATCCACCCATCCATTCATCTATCTATCCATCTTTCTATACATTCATCCATCCATCCATCTATCCATCCATCTATCTATCTATCTATCTATCTATCTATCTATCTATCTATCTATCTATCTATCTATCTATCTTTCTATCTATCTATCTATCTATCTATCTATCTATCTATCTATCTATCTATCTGTGTCTCTCTGAACATCTATCTATCCATTGGTCCATCCCTCTATCCCTCTATCCCTCTATCTATCTATCTATCTATCTATCTATCTATCTATCTATCTATCTTTCTATCTCTAGTATATCCCTAATTATCTTTATGGTGCCTACCCCATTAGCATATGATGTTCTTGAGTACATGGATAATGTTTTTGCCTTTCTTTGTATCCCTAATACAAAGTGCAGTGCCTGGCATGAAGTAAGCCATAAATATGTGCTTGCTGCTTGATTTACTACCTAATTTTTTGAAGACTGGTAATGTGTGTTATGTGTAGTAGCTTCCAGTTCACCAGATCATTCATTCATTTAAACCAAACTCCTAATTCTCCAACCATCCTGGATAATTGAAACATTAGTATACTCTTGTTTAAAGAGAGAGTGGAGAAGATGGGGGGAATGACAATAAGCTTCAATGTTTAAAGTCTAACACATGTATTAACTGTCTGGAAAATTTTAATTGGATGTGGTCTTGACTTCTCCTAATACATCTTTGTGTCTTCTGATTTACTGCATGTTCCCCTGGGAAATGGGTTTAATTGTATAGTTTGGAGTTGGGGGAAGTTATTTTCCTGAGTGTACATGTGTAAATGGTTGAATTTACAGTTGCTGGCATCCAAAAATATATTTTTGTGACAAGATTCCCATAGGTTCATTTCAGCTGTCACAAAACTACTCAACTGAGTCTCAATAGTATGTGATTTCTTGAGTAAGTGCCTAGAGTTATGTGCTAGGCAGCAAAACACATACAAGTTCACATATGTACATATGAATGTATCCCACATATGGGTTTGGTAATTCTTTGGAATAAAGTCAGTCAGCAATATTTATCAAATATACTCAAATGCTATAGGAGATAGGCTAAATTTCATAATTTCTGTCTTCTAAGAGTTTATATTCTGAAGGAGAAGCTGGGGGAAAATACCAATAAATCCTATAAATATATGAAAGAAGTTCATGTGTAACTACGGCTTACAGAGTTGTATGCAGGACTTTCAAATACTTGGGAAAGAGGGAAGAAGACAGAAAAATAAGTCTCAGTCAATTAATATTTATATAGTACCTTTATGGACTATACACTGATAAGTACAGGAAATGCAAAGAACAGTTCCTGTTCTCAAGGAGTTCAGAGATAATGGAGGAAATACAAACAAACAACTGTGTACCCATCCCAAATATGAGATATCAGAATAAATTGGGGATAATTTCAAAAAGAAGGAAATAATATTTCTCAAGGAAGGAGCAGAGGGAGGGAGGTACAAAAGAAGAAGCAGAGGGAGGAAGGGTGAGAGGAAGCAAGACTTTGCCACTATAAAACTTTATTTTGACCTATTACTTTAAAGTTGCTTAAAGAAGAAGGTTGGGAGAATTCAATTTAGTTGCTGCCTATACCCTGCCAGGGAAAGAAGATAGCATTAAAACCAAGAATAATCTACCCAGAAAAACTGAGTATAATCCTTCAGAGGGAAAGTGGATGTTTAATGAAATTGAGGACTTTCAAGAATTTCTGATTAAAGGACCAGAGCTGATTAGAAAATCTAACTTTTGAACACAAGACTGAAGGAAAGTATAAATGATTCTTCCTTGAGGAATTATGAGAAAATTGTCTTTCTGTTAGTTATATGTTTACTTTTTAAATTATCACTCAAATAATCTGAAGTTGATAGTCAAAGGATATAGTATCTGTTTAAAGGATAACAGTATCTATTAAAGGATATAGTATCTATGGAAGTGAAATTCAAAACATTGTCATTTTGTGACAATGGGCATTGGAATGACTTAAACTACTGTTTTTTCACTCTTTTAGTTGCTAATCAAAGCTATCATAAGAACTTCTGCATTTTGAAAAACACCTCACAGGATTTTTATGAGTCTCAAATGATAAAATTTATGTAAAATGGATTTTGTAAATGTTAAATTTTAGTAAAAATCATGATGATTATGAAGATAATTTTAAGTCTCTCAAAGTACTCTTTGAATCTTGGAGTATCTTGAAAATTCCTTGAGAATAGAGATTGTTTAATTTAGTAAAATTTAGTTATGTTTCATTTCTTTTCCTTACCTTTCTTTCCTTAATATATGCCTGGAATATAGTAGAGTCCTAATAAAATTTTGTTGACTGATTTAAGGATATGTATTTAACTGTGGAAAGGTGATCCTAGTTCCACACTTAAGTAGTATATTCCACAATTTAGTCTATAAACATTATGGTTTCACTCTATTTTGACAGTATAAATTCCTCTATAACATTTCTATATTTTAAACAATACAAATGCCTTTATACAAAATTAATTATCTATTTGTCACAGCCTATTGGAAAAATGGAACAAATCAGGTAAATCCAATCAAGCCAAAGGAGAATAAATCACCCTTATTGTGTCTGAAAAGGCCCAGGATCATAGCCATTTCATTAAATTCATAGTTATATATATAGCATCTTCCTTTGGAAGAATTTATAGATATCATCATGTAAAGGTATTTAGCTAAAGCTGGTAGACTACATTTACTATCTGAATAAATAATTATGATAATATTATTCATACTTTCAAAGATAATCTCAGAAAAGCTTTATAACAGCTATGAATTATTATACTTCACTTTGTCAAAAAAATTTAGAGGAATACAATGATGGACAAATAACTGAGAATGAATTAATAAATGAAGATTTTATTAAAAATTTGCTATGTGCAGAGCACTGGGGATAAAAATGAAAAGTCCCTTCTCTCAAGAAGCTTATATTCTAATGGGGAAGGTAACACACAAGGAAAGCTTTATTTACAAGACAGATGGAAAAGTTGCACGAGTTTTAAAATGCAGTAGCAAAGCAGAATGTAATGCCTCTTCCTTAAAGCCATTTCCATCAATAAAATCATATTAGATTCTGATGTTGAATCATTTGACAATGCCAAAGACTTTGGTGGCAAGTCCTTTCTTTTCTGGGTCTTTAATAGCTGTGAGTTTGGTACCTATAGGAGTAGTTGCCAGGCTATATCTCCAGATAGGCTGATTCCCAGAATAATGGCTACAGGTACTAGGCTAGAAGCATCAGCATTCCCAAGGCTCTTGGATTCCAGGACCTCCAGGCTGTCTATCAGTCTAAGTGGTTACAGCGATCCAAAGTGGTAATGGTGTCTTTTTCTCCTTCAGGGGACCTTAATGCTACAGCTAGGATGTTTTACCTGAAGGTACTATTGAACTGGAAACTGGTAGGGATGGCTGGGCTTCCTCTTCATGACAGTAGCTTCTCTGGATGATGACTTAAAAGTGGAGATGGACATATGACCTAAAAAGAAAAGAGTGCCTAGAGAAGATGAGAGGCCTTGAAAGTATACCTTATGATGATTGATCAAACATACTAGGCAGCAGAAAAGAAAAATGATAGCTGTCACCAAGTATTTAGTAGAAAAAAATTATATTTCTGCTTGGCCCCATAAAATAGTACTAGAACCAATAGGCAGAAGTTTTAAAGAGACAGAATTTTGTTCAACATAAAGGAAATTTTTCTAATAGGAAAAAGAGCAGATTCAATGTGAAAGGGACTTCATTTGGAGTATTGAGCTTCCCTTCATTGGAGATCATCAAATGGAACTGGGATGATCACGTAATATGTGTTGTTGGACAGATTCCTCTTCAAATATGGGTTGAATTAGATAACTTTTGAGGTCATTCCCAACTCTGAGATTCTGAGTCTACATGGCAGCTCCCAATGTGAAAAGGTGGCAATGTGACAAAGATCAACCCACAGCTGCATTTTGACCCTTAAAAATAACTTTCTAATTAAGTGGTAGATATATCTCAGAAGTGTGTGTTTAAAACAGAGAACAACACTGCTATTGAAGACCTATTGAGAAAAAAGAACAAAGCCTTTATGGAGTGGCAAAATAACCCAAACTCTGCTCCTAAAAAGAACAGATTCAAGTCTCTCCAAGCCACAGTGCAGTGTGAGATCAGGAAGATGCAAGACCAATGGTGGGAAAAAAAGGCAGAAGAAACCCAGCATTTTGCTGATACAAAAAACTACAAACAATTTTTCAGTGCCCTCAAGACTGTCTATGGGCCATTAAAACCCACCACCACTCCCTTGCTATCCTCTGACGGTGACACTCTCATAAAAGATAAAAAAGGCATCAGCAACAGGTGGAAAGAACACTTCAGTCAGCTTCTCAACCTACCCTCTTCAGTTGACCAAAGCGCCCTTGACCAGATCCCCCAAAACTGCACCATTGAACAACTTGATGTCCCTCCTTCAATAGAGGAAGTCCAAAAAGCCATTAAACAAATGAGTGCAGGCAAGGCACCCGGTAAAGACGGGATCCCAACCGAGGTGTACAAGGCCTTAAATGGAAAGGCGCTCCAGGCATTCCACATAGTGTTGACCAGCATATGGGAAGAGGAAGACATGCCCCCAGAACTCAGAGATGCCTCCATCGTAGCCCTATACAAGAACAAAGGCTCACGAGCAGCCTGTGACAACTACAGCGGCATCTCACTATTCTTCACTGCTGGAAAGATCCTCGCCCGTGTTATACTCAACAGACTCCTGTCATCTGTTTCAGAGCAGAACCTGCCTGAATCACAATGTGGCTTCCGACCAGATCTCAGCACCATTGACATGGTCTTCACGGTGAGGCAAATGCAGGAAAAATGCCTTGAGCAGAACCTGAGTCTCCACATTGTCTTCATAGACCTGACAAAGGCGTTCGACACAGTGAAAAGGGACACATTGTGGGTGATACTCAGCAAGCTCGGTTGCCCAGCAAAATTCGTCAAACTGATCCAGCTCTTTCATGTCGACATGACAGGGGAAGTCCTATCTGGTGGAGAGACTTCTGACCGCTTCAACATCTCCAATGGCGGGAAACAAGGCTGTGTCCTCGCTCCGGTACTATTCAACCAATTTTTTACCCAAGTATTATGACATGCTGTGATGGATCTAGACCTGGGCGTCTACATCAAATACCGACTAGATGGCTCACTATTCGACCTTCGCCGCCTGACTGCAAAAACAAAGACAACAGAGAGACTCATCCTGGAAGCTCTCTTTGCAGATGACTGTGCTCTCATGGCCCACCAAGAAAATCATCTCCAAACCATTGTGGACAGGTTCTCTACCGCAACAAAACTGTTTGGCCTGACTATCAGCCTCAGCAAAACAGAGGTGCTGTTCCAACCTGCACCAGGGAGGCCAACAAATCAGCCATGCATTACAATCGACGGCACACAGCTTTCTAACTTCAACACTTTCAAGTACCTGGGCAGCACCATCGCCAACGACGGGTCCCTAGACCACGAGATTGATGCCAGGATCCAAAAGGCCAGCCAGGCACTCGGGCGGCTGCGCTGCAAAGTCCTCCAACACAGCGGTGTAAGCACTGCGATGAAGCCCAAAGTGTACAACGCAGTGGTCCTCAGCTCGCTCCTGTACGGTTGTGAGACACGGACACTGTACCGGAAGCACATGAAACAGCTGGAGCAATTCCACCAAAGCTCCCTCCGGTCAATCATGAGGATCCGATGGCAGGACCGAATCACCAATCAGGAAGTCCTCGACAGAGCCAACTCCACCAGCATCAAAGTCCTGGTCCTCCAAACCCAGCCAAGATGGTCTGGACATGTCATCCGCATGGACCCACAGCGAATACCAAGACAGGTATTCTATGGTGAACTGTCAGCTGGACTCAGGAAACAAGGCTGACCAAAGAAAAGATTCAAGGATCAGCTAAAGTCCAACTTGAAGTGGGCTGGCATTACACCAAAGCAACTAGAACTCGCTGCCTCTGTCAGAAGCAGCTGGCGAGCCCACATTCACCATGCCGCCACCACCTTTGAAGATGAGCAACGTCGACGTCTTGCTGCTGCGCGTGAACGCCGACACCAGGCCACAACCGCACCTCCCGTAACAACTGGCGTCCCAGGCCCCATGTGCCACAAACTGTGTGCCTCAGCCTTTGGACTCCAAAGCCACATGAGGGTACATCAATAGATGATAATGCACAAAGACAATCGTCATTCTCTGTCACCGAGAGACTACCACTAATCATCTTTCAAGACTTGAGCTTTTTTTGTCAGTTAATTATCAGTCATGATACAAGAAAAAAAGACTTTTGTTATTGATGCTAAAACAGTGTTCTGGGACAGTTGAAAATTAGATAAAAACCACCTACAAAAATATGTTCTACTGAAGTTCTCCTCTAGCTACAAAATAGTAGGTGGTTGGTGCCTGCTATACATTTGCACTTAGGATCCTGTTTGGATCCCAGTTACCAAGGGAACCTGTCATCACCCATGGTTTAAACTCTCCTTCCTTTCACACACACCCATCTTATTTCTGGGCATTTAACTATTTACATCTTCATACCCTTTTAAATAGAATTACAGCTTCTCTGTTCTTTTGCTCTTCAAGTTTAGAAGCACTCCCTTGTTTGTGACTGAAGTAAAAATGATGAGATGGGAAAGGATTAAGGCAAATCTCCACCCCAAATACCCAAAACAGGTCTCAATCTTATGACCATGAGTCAGAATGGGCTTACCTTTTTTGTGTGTGTGTGCCCATTATGCAAAGAAGTCTCCCAAATCATTCAATCTAAAAACATCCTTTCCAAATCAATGACTGCCCACTTATTCAAAATGAATGGGGAGATAGGTTCAAAGGTTCAGTACCTGCCCAAACTGTGACTACTATCAATATTTCATACCATCATTTGGATTCCAAGAAGACTCTAACCATTGCAAATTCACGAGGAAAGTCAGTCTTAATGAAATTTCAAAATACTTATCTTAATGGTAGTTTGGAGTAATTCTGATCCTGCTCTCTTTTCAGTTCTGGTCCATGGAATGTGCCACCCTGTGTTACCCATATCCTGCTGACAGTCCCGGTGTCACAGGTGTGAAAAGAGTTGATTGGATGTGACAGGATGGGAGCTTCACTAGCATAATGAAGCATGTTAGCAGTTTTTAAAAGAGCACTGGCAGCTGATTTTATTGCTACTTTTTTCAAAGCAAGTCAGTTCCCCAAATTCTTCCATTTCCCGATCTGTGCTTTTTTTCATGTCTTCCACTTTCCATTCTAGGGATTGCCATTAAAGGTGATATGCCAGATTTCAGATGTATCCACCCGTCCAGGAAATGAAAAATTTACAGAATTATTGACCTTTCAAATTAAGTAATAATTTAATAATAATAATAATCTTACTAGACTAGGATGACAGATCAAACTGGTAGGTTGTTTTACAAAGACATGCTCATGTGAAATATGTGTCTTGTTTTTGTTTTTCTTAGTTTCAAGGAATTGTATTTTGGGGTTTTATTTGACTGCTTGCATGTCAGTGTTACCTTGAACAAACAGTTTTTAAATCCCTTTAAATTAAATAACTCCCATAAGGCTCATAAAATACAGCTAAGTATGACTGTCTCCATTAGAAAATTTATGTGGAAGATGATTAAGTCAGGAACTATGTGGCTGCGTGTGCATTAGACTGGGATCAGAGAATTCAATTAGCCCCATTTACCAGGAGCCATCTCAATGACCTATATACAGTGTTTGCCTGGTATCCACTTTCCCATTATTGACTTATTATGCATCTGTTTAATAAGATTTATTCAGCATATGTTTGTCCATGCTACAAATCATTTAACATCTCTGTGCTCTAGGCCAACTGTGTCAAATTCAAATAGAAACATATATAAAAATCTCTGCTGTCATCTGTTGACTTAGAAAACCACATATTAGCATTATCTATGTCCTATCATATTTTCATTTATTTTTTAATATATTTCCTAATTATATTTAAATCTGATTTAAGCTGTACTGAGGCAGTCTACATGCAATGTAA
This sequence comes from Monodelphis domestica, assembly GCF_027887165.1. Classification (NCBI taxonomy): domain Eukaryota; kingdom Metazoa; phylum Chordata; class Mammalia; order Didelphimorphia; family Didelphidae; genus Monodelphis; species Monodelphis domestica. Next base: position 153,277,405 of record NC_077230.1, read on the forward strand.
ATAAATATGTAAATAGATGCTCTTGCTCTGGGCAACTCTCTAAGACCATAATTTATAAAAAAGGTAGCCATCTGCATTCTAGGGTAAGTTTCCTATCTTCTGGGAAATGGAAATGGAAAATACAAAGGTCACATAAGACATTTTTCTTTCTCTTATAAAACTTAAATTTAGCAGGAAATTTACTGGCCTATAAGTGGCAGTCAATATACTTACATATCTGTTAATATGCAGATAGGCTATTTTGAATTTTAATGATCAAAACTCCGGGACAATTTTCCAAGTACACTTACTTAAAACTGTTGGGCATAAACTAAAGGACAAGCTTAGGTCAGGTCAATGCTAGGGTCCTGGTTAGTTTAGAGGAAGAAGGAACTTTTGGGGTTTTAGATCATGGAATTTGCCCTACAACTAGGGCAGTTGGTCCTCTCTCATAAAACATGAGCCAGAAATGGTGGATATGCAAAAGAATGTTCTAAAGATGGTTTGTTTTGTGTGTGTAGACAGAAAAAAACCTGAGATGAAGGAGACAGGTAGGATAGTGGTGGAAAGGTTCTATCCTAGGGACCAGAGAATTTAAGATTTTGTGATTCTAGGATAAATATAGCTAGCTCTGTTGGGATTATAAGAATCCATTTTTAATTTTTCATTGTGAACACTCACACCTCAGAAATTAGCAATCACATAAAAATCAGGGCTTGATTTATTGTTTTGTTGATTTCTAGAGTTAAAGTATTAATAACAGATTTCCCCCACAAATTTGTACATATATATTTTTTTCTCTCAGAAAGCCCAATTGCTAAACATTTATCAACATATCTTTGGATATGAGGAAATTAGGAGATAAACACTGAGTGAGGTGAAGTGAGCTATGAAATCTCATGCAGAAGTCACATTTGTAATTAAATTGTTTCATAAAATCATTAAGAAGTTATAGCTTTTATGTTTCATCCAATCAGAAATTTAATGGCTCTTATAGATGAATAATTATATATACACATATGCATACATGTATAATCTATGTGTATATGTCCATATAAATATACATATAATAAACTATATATGTATAGTGGTCATATCACATATCATATCACATATATATACATATATATAGTGATACTTTCATGAGTTGCATGGTATTTACTTTCATTTTGTTTAAATTATCTGTGATTGACCCCACACCAAGATAAACTCAGAATGGTTGAATGACTTGAATATAAAGAAGGAAACTTATAAATATAAAGAAGTAAATTCGGTGACTACAGAATAGCATACATGTCAGACCTTTGGGAAAGGAAAGATTTTAAGACCAAACAAGAGTTAGAAAAAATTACAAAATATAAAATAAATAATTTTGATTACATTAAATTAAAAAGGTTTTGTACAAACAAAACAAATGCAATCAAAATTAGAATGGAAGCAACAAATTAGGAAAAAATATAATAAAAACCTCTGACAAAGGTCTAATTACTCAGATTTATAAGGAACTAAATCAAATTCTACAAAAAAATCAAGCCATTCCCCAAATGATAAATGGGCAAGAGACATGAATAGGCAATTTTCAGATAAAGAAATCAAAACTATTAATAAGAACATGAAAAGGCATTCTAAATCTCTTATAATCAGAGAAATGCAAATCAAAACAACTCTGAGGTATCACCTCACACCTAGCAGGTTGGCTAACATGACAGCAAAGGAAGATAATAAATGTTAGAGGGGATGTGGCATAGTTGGTACATTAATTCATTGATGGTAGAGTTGTGAATTGATCCAACCATTCTGGAGGGCAATTTGGAACTATACCCAAAAGGCACTAAAAGATTGTCCTTTGATTCAGCCATAGCACTGCTTGGTTTGTACCCCAAAGAGATAATAAGGAAAAAGACTTGTACAAGAATATTCATAGCTGCGCTCTTTGTGGTGGCAAAAAATGGGAAAATGAGGGTATGCCCTTCAATTGGGGAATGGCTGAACAAATTGTGGTATATGTTGGTGTTGGAATACTTTTGTGCTCAAACGAATTGAAGTGGAGGAATTCTGTGTGAATTGGAATGACCTTTAGGAATTGATACAAAGTGAAAAAAGCAAAACCAGGAGAACATTGTACACAGGGACTGATACACTGTGGTACAATCGAATGTAATGGACTTCTCTACTGGTAACAATGCAATGATCCAAGACAATTCTGAGTGACTTATAAGAAAGAAAACACCTGGGGGGATATAGACTCTAAAAGATCACCCTAGTGCAAATATCAATAATATGGAAATAGGTCTTGATCAACAACACATGTAAAACCCAGTGGCTTTGCATGCCAGCCATGGGAGAGGATTGGGAGGAAGTGAGGGAAAGAGCTTGATTCTTGTAACCATGGAAAAATATTCTAAATTAACTAATTAAATAAAATTTAAAATTAAATAAATAATCTGTGAGAGCAAAGTGCATTCAGCGTTCACATTTTTCTAGGACCTAGGAAGGATGGACAGGAAGAAGTCATTCCAATAGGTAATCCTTTTATAGAATCAAACATTAGTTGATCCTCTCAAAGGATAAGTCATTTTAATTGGCTGCAGTGGGGGAAAAACATTAACCCCACCTCTATGACTTTCCCCAAAGACCCTGACTTATAGATTCTGTCTTAGAACTGATACTAGATATTGATCCTAAGGCAGAAGAGTGGTAAGGGCTAGGCAACTGGAGTCAAGTGATTTGTCCAGTATCACAGCTAGGAAGTGTCTGAGGTCAGATTTGAACCCAGATTCTCCCCACTCCAGGCCTGTCACTCTGTCCAATGTACTACTTAGCCACCCTTTGTACTGTAGGAAATTAAATGTGTTCTCTCTATTGGAGGAGCTGTCCTGAGGAGCTAGAATTCTTAATGGGTGGAATATCTGTTAAGGTCCAGGTTTAGAATTGTCAAGGACTCTATCTCTTCCCTCAGCCCACAAACTTTGTGCCTATTTTGGAGAGACAAAGCTTTGGGGGCAAAACTCCATTCTTAGAAGAGAGGAATTACTGCTGCCATTAAGGCTAATGACATCATTGGAGTTCATTCATTTGGTAATTGTGTGAATAATAAAAGAGAGGACATTCCTTGAGGAATCTCAAACCTTAACTACATACTCAAACCTCCTCACTCTGAGGGCAGGAAAGAGAAACTGAGGACATGATGTCCTAGGCCCCTGTCTTCATCAACCCAGTTTGGAAAGTATGACATAATGATTTGTTTGTTGAATACTTTGAGGCAGCTGTATGGTACAGTGGTGTGTCACTAGTTCTGGAGTCAGGAGCACTTGAGTTCAAATTTGACTTTAGGTATTTAGTGGTGTATCATTCTGGGCTTTTATCCTCTGTCTGCCTCAATTTCCTCAGTTGTAAAATGGGAATAACAATAGCAATTGACTCCCAAGAGCTGCTGTGTGGTACGGTGGATAAAGTATAAATTCTGAAATTGAGGACTCATCTTCCTAAATTCAAATCTGGTCTTTAGATATGCGGTAGCTGTGTGACTCTGAGCAAGTCACTTAATCCTGTTTGCCTCCGTTTCCTCATCTATAAAATAAATGTGAAACAGAAATAGCAATATATTCATTCTAGCATCTTTACCAAGAAAACACTAAATAGAAATGAATGAGCAAGTCTCCCTTCATTGTGAGAATCAAATGAAGTGATATTTTTAAAGTGCTTAGCACAATGCCTGTCACACAGCAAATGCTTTAATAAATGCCCTACCTCCCTCCTTCCAAATGAGCTAGTTCCTTTTAATACAATAGTTTCTTTTAAATTCAATTAAAATTTTTTAGCCTGCTTAACTACCATTTGCTGAATTACTGTATTACAATAGCTGCATAATTGAGCCAGTGTGGCTATAACCCAAAATACCAAGTGAATCATTCATCTAACAATTATATTTCCTAATGTTCAATATGACCTATGCCTATGTTGTTTACACTCTAATCTTGAGTGTGAGTGATATATAGATGTAACCTTAATGTTTCTTCTGAGAATTCTCATTTTCCTTTGACTTTCTATCTAATGTTATCTAATTAGGAAATATTGGTTGAGATGAAGACCCCATAACTTCATTAATGTGGCTATTCCTCCCTTTGATATTTGTTGCAACCTTAAATAATCTTTATTTTATTCTTTATTCTAAGAACCCAAATAGTCAACATTGTGAAGCCAACCTGTTGATAGATCTCTTTATGTTTAACTAAATCTGTCCTCAAATGACACACTGCCCATCACTTGCCCTATATTTGTTATTTTATTGTGCCACATGCAAATCTTTTCAGCTTGGAGAGATCTGCCAGATCTTGTCCTCCCTGGTTTCAGATGTGTAGATTCCTAGGTCATTTCCATACCATCACAAGGCATGAGAGAAGGACATTAGTGGAAATGCTGACCTAGGAAGGAATCTTGTTTCTAATTCAAAAATGAATTTTACGGAATGGATTGCAAATTTCATTGTGAAATGTTTTTGATACTCTTGCCCAAAGCTTTCCTGGAAAAGGAGGTCCTCAGAAACATAATACAACACTTTTGTTTTCCATAGCATAGTTTCATTTTTGAAAGAGCTGAATCATTCAATCGTGTGGTTGCTAACTTGGCTGCAGTATGGCTTTAACTGAACACCAGACTTGGATTAACAGGGCTGGTGCCTTATTATCTATTTATTCCCATCATACGAAATCAAGTCTGGCTTGGACTTCCACTCCAAAGGGATTTGCTGTATATGTCTGCCAAATATAAAATCCTGGCATGAAATGCAAATAACTCTTCACGTGGCAATTGTCTGAGCTGAAGTAAGCAGCCCTGGTTCTCCTATTGCTCCATATGCAGCAGAGTAATGTTTATCATTAAAATATATACATAAAAGGCTTACAAGACCTTTATACAAAGGCCAACTGCTCCCTGAAGAAAGTGCACCATTTTCAAATAGAGGAGACTCCTGAGTAATCTATAGGTAGAACTTGCCCTCAGGGAGAGAAACTTGATTTGAACTTTAATATAGTGACAGCTAGGTAAACTACTTGAGTGGTGGATCACTAGAGTCTTGAACCTGAAGTTGGGAAGACAGTTCAAATCTGGCCTCTGATACTTACTAGCTGTGTAATCATAGGCAAGTCTCTTAACCTGTCTTCCTCAATTTCTTCAACTGTAAAATGGGAATAATAATAGCACCCATTTCCCAGAGTTGTTGTGAGAGAAAAAATGGAATAATGTTTGTAAAGCACTTAGTACAGTCTGGTATGTAGAAGGTGTTAAATAAATGCTAGTTCTTATTATTATTACTATATGTATGAAGTCTATAAAATGTATATAAAACCAAAACTTGACTATGTCATATATTTGACCTAAAAATCAACATTCTGGCTATAATAAGCACTAAAAATTCAAACAACAAATTTTTTAAAACAAATTTATCTATTTTCAATAAGTTTATATATTTGAGACAAAATAGATTAAGAAACATAGCGACTTTATAAGCACAAAATTTATACTGAGATTTTATTTACAAGAGTCAAGAATATGTAGACCTATTGTGAGTCATAGAAAGCATTTCCCCACTCATTTCATTTTTTTAAAACCCTTACTTTCTATCTTAGAATCAATACTATCTGTTCTAAGGCAGAAGAGCAGCAAAAGCCAAGCAATTAAGGTTAAGTGTCTTGTCCAGGATGGTACAACTAATTTGAACCCAGGACATCTTGTTTTTAGTCCTGGTTCTCTATCCACTGAGCCACCTATTTGCCTCACACTCATTTAATTTTTCTTGCATTTGGGAAGCATGAAAAATAAAAAGAACTAGAACAAATGGACTGATGATTTTGTCCTATTATCCAAATATCTTTTGAAAATTCACCCTCTAGTTTAGTCCCTTCTTCTGTCTTTGGATCTTTGACTCCTAAACTGGTGGTGGTTGATATTTTAGCATCAACATTCTGTGGCTAAAAATTCTCTCCATTAGAATCCTTCTTTTCAAAAGAAGAATTTTTTCCTTCTTTCTTTTTCCCCTACTTTTTATTTTTCTAATTTTCAAGTAAAGAGTATTTTGTTTCCCCATTGGGGAGGAGAGTAATGGTTTTCACTCAAGTCTTAGACTAGAAGAAATTATTCTTAAATATGCCAGTTAGTCATTGGAAGCAAAATGAGCTTGCCAATTCAGAATATGCATGAAGATTCTTGGCAGAGGATCTAGGAGCACATGCCCTCTGGAATACTCTGATTAGTGATCAATTAAGCTTCCTACTGAATGCTCCACATGCCCTTACCTTCAAAGTAGATCGTTTTTAGATCAGCGAAAGCTTGCCTCTCCAACCAGACTCCATATTAGTGCTAGGCTAGAGACAGGGACATCATCCAATTGTGGACCTAGAGCAAGGAGACAAGACCAGAAGACATTCATACTGCCAAGAATCAAGCAAAATAAATGTGTAGCCAGTAAACAAAAAAGAATAGCATTGTTAACAATGGAGTAAATGAACATGACAAATATCAGAAGTAAGATGAGGACAGAGTTCACCAAGAATATACATGGATGAGCACTGGGAAACTAGAGAAATGAGGCAAGTAAGGGGTCAGACAGAAGAGCTAGGGTCTCAGAATATTTAAATCTTTCATAATCTCCAAATACCAAATTATATATAGCAGCAGCACTTTCATGGTAGCAAAGAGCTGAAAACAAGGAAGTTACTCATTGACTAGGTAAAAGGTCCTACATGGAAATGAAGAGCTAGAACAAATGGACTGATGGATTTATCCTATTATCCAAATTTGTTCACAATGAAAAAAAGAATTCAGGGAATCATGGGAAGAAGTATTTAATTTTTTTGAACATGTTTATTTCAGGGATACCCAATGTGGATGAGAGAACAGACATGGACAGATGAGAAAGAGAGAGACTGGCCCTGAATCTGCCTTCACCAGCCACCATAGTTCATCATTCTCTCCAGCCCCAAACTAATTCTCTCTTTACATATTTCTTATAATACTGTCAACTCATTCTCTCTAGTTCCTTACTCTTTCCACTTGTGCCCATAAAGTCTCCCATATCATCCTTCCCAGAGTTCTTCTTTGTTCTGCTGCCCTCAAGCACCTTCCACTGTCTCTCTCATTCCTATCTGCCCCATTAATAGTTCAGGAGTTCTTATCTGCCCTGGGGATGAGAGAAGATGAAGTACAAATCTTGGTCCTTTCACTCCTGGGGCAATGGATGGCACTGAATCCTTTCTCTCCCACCAGTCCTAGGGAACAGCTCTGTGGATGGCAGAACTCATCTGGAGAGGGAGAAAGGATAAGGGAGATAGCTGTCTAGACTACTGGCCAGGCTAGTTGACTTGATTTCAGATTTATTTTTTTTCCACATTCTCAAAGAAAGGTTTTCTTGGTGACTTAACTGCCCTAAGATTCCCCCGTGAAAGCCTTCAGGTACTATAGGGATCACCTTTCCTCTTGTCTACTCCATGACCCCTCCTTTTTGGCTGGGTCCCCAGGAAGCTTAGGCTTCATCACCAAACCTTTACACAGTAACTAATGGCCAGAAGTATGGCCTTCATTTGTCTGTATGGCTGCTGATAGAAGTAGGTGGGAAAGGAAGAATTGGGGGAATGAGTGGAAAGAAGGGAGATGAACTAATGCTGAGTAAGTAAGCAGAAGTAGGACAACATTATTCCCAATGAACACAACATTAACAGAAAGAATAACAGAACAAAAGTAAACACTGTTGCATTATTTTAATGAAGCTTAGCCCCCACCACCCAAAAAAAAAGATGGAGAAAAAGCATTTTCCTACATTCAATACAGAGTTAAAGGACAATGAGTGTGGTGGGCTACTATCAAATACAGTTTATTTATTGTGCTAAAGCTTCTTTCTCTCTTTTTAAAATCTTTATTAGACAGGATGGCTTCCTTGGCAGGGAGTGGGAGATATATATAGAAATAAATGTGATGTAAATAGTGAAAAAGGAGTGGTTTGAGGTCTAAGGAAATTGAGCAGAGATTGGGTTATCCTTAGGAACAGAAGAAAATGGGACAACAGAAAGGAGAAAATTGTTATTATTGTTGAGCTGTTGCAGTTGTATATGGCTCTTCATTATCCCATTTGGGCTTTTCTCAACAAAGGTACTAGAGTGGTTTGCCATTTCCACTTCAGCTCATTTTACAGATGAGGAAACTGAGGCAAATATGGTTAGTAACTTGCCCAGACTCACATAGCTAGTAAGCATCTGAAATTGAATTTGAATTCAGGTCATCAGATTCCAGGCCCAGAGTTCTAGCCACTGTGCCAACTCAATACCCACTAGATGATTGGTAGCATGGATCAAATTTGATTGTTTTTGATTATGGAAACTTCTTCTTATACTTATTTATACATCTTATAAAATTATCAAGTTGTTGCTTAGGCCTTACAGCCTCTATGTGAAGTCACTGACTACCAGCTCAGGTTCTTGGAACCAGGTAAGGCAGAGAAGCAGCTGGAGATAATGGATACTGCTGTTATTTTTTGTATCATTATTGTTTAATTTCTTAACCATTTATCATTATTAACATAATGCAATTTTATTAGGTTCCTATATTTTTTATTTATCACTGACAAAGTTTTTTGAGTGTTGTATTCCAACTACATTTTCTTCATTAGCCCTGTTGTTTTTATTATACTATTCTTCATAATTTCTAAAGCTTAAACCTGCACAAAGACGTCTGGGACACCCTGTATAACCAAAAGTCATCATTCATCTATGGGTTAATGTGAAAGATCACACCAAAGATAGATATAATTGTAAAAGGACGTGAATCAGTCAGTGTAACAATAGTGATCAATAACAGATGAACATCCTAATTTGCACTTGTATCCACAAAATTTCATATGACCTAGATGAAAGGTTCTTTACATGGGGTCCATGGATAGATTTTAGAGGGTCCATAAACTTGAACAGAAAAATTATGTATATCTTTATTTTCACTAACTTTTAACAAAAATTTAGCATTCCCTTTAGTTATCTATGAATATTATTCTGAGAAAGGGTCCATAGGCTTAACGAGCCTGATGCCAAATGGATTCATTTCATACTCAATGAAGTCAAGAACTCCAGGTATAAAGAAAGACCAACAATTTGAATGGATTCTCTGTCACAGATTTTTGGAAGGAAAAAGATAATTCTGGCAAAGAGGAAAAGACAGGGATATATTACCATCCATTCCACTGAACAGAGTGTCTACACCAATAAAATTTGGGATTGTTAGAAGAAAGCCATGAATCAATCAATCAGCTAGCATTGATGGAGTATTAATATGTGCCAAGCACTGTACAAAGTATTGAGGAGGCCAAGCCAAAGTAAAAACAAGACAGGTGGAATGGAAGAAGCCTTCCATTCTAATGGAGGAGATAAAATACATAAATCAAAAGTAGTCTGATAACAATTAGAAAACTTCAGGAGAAACAAACCAAAACAGTTACCAAAAAAATAGTCTTAAAAGTATCTTTGTAAATCTATAAATTCTTCCACACCACTTTCAATCCCTTTTCTCAGTCCAACTTCCATGGAATCTGCACTTGATTTCTTTTTTCCAATCTTGTGAGTGTCTTGGGGTTATTTCATCGAAGGCTCTTAAAACTACCATCTTTTCCCCTTCATGCTGGGCCCTATCTTTCACCAATGCAATAATTTTCCTGAGCAGATTTAAAGGAATATCTTATTCAGGACCATTAGGTCTTGCTGTTTCCTCTCTTGATGTTGGTGAGTTGTTTTCAGTCATGCTCTTTGTGACTCCATTTGCATTTTCTTGGCAAAGATACTGGAGCGATTTCCCATTTCCTTCTCCAGCTCATCTTACAGATGACCTCAGGAAGATGGGTCTTCCTGACTCCAGGTCCAGCACCCACTCCACAGTGCCACCTCACTGCCACTAATCTCTTTATAGAAGTTGCTTATTACTTGTACCCTAAGTATATATTCAGGAGAAGAAGACACCTATGTCATTCTCTTCAGCTTCTTTAGCTTGGGTTTGAAGTACGGGTGGGTTTGTAGACGTATCAAGCACTGATAATTTAAATGCAGACTCGTTGCCTTTCATCTTTTGTGTCACCCATCTCTGGCTTTTTGATGCTTTATATTCTTCTGGAGGCCCTTGAGGGAAAACTTCATATACTCCTGTACAAACCATAGGATTAATATGCTATCGTCTATCCCAGACATTCTTGAGATCATAGTGCTCTGTTCTACTTCTATGAAGAAAACCATAGTCCCATCATTGAGCTATGGCAATGAGAACAGAGTACAAAAGCCTGTATCCTACCTAGGCATGATTCAGTTCAAACATTTATTGAGTTTTCATTAAAGTACACTATGCTGGATCCCAGGAGTGCTGAGTTTAAATAACTCAGTTTCTGCACCGGTGGACTTATAATTTAGTTGGGGGGACAAGGAACAAACACATATAACCATTATACCCAATGTTCATTTATAAAAGCAATGTAATAGAGAGTCCTGCTTTGTAATTACAAAGTCCTCTCACCAAATCCTATTTCTACCATATACTGGATAATCTAACACAAAACACTTAAATTACCAGTTTTATCAGAAATACTCTAAAACAGTAAATTTCATATGAGTTGCTCATAAGTATTAGGGGAGAGATTTTTTACACCAGAGTTATTTATGCTAAAATGAAAACAAAATTCCAGGTCTCACAACAAAACAAAATTAAATATTAGAGAGGTTAAAGAAATATACATAAGCATATATACATATATCTAAGCATATATATATATGGATGTGTGTCTATATATGTGCACATATGTGTGTGTGTATGTGCTATAATGGGAAAAGGATAGAGATAATGATGAGATTTAAGAGAAGTGGAAGGTTGTCTTTAAGGAACATGCTAGGAACTCTAGAGAAAGGATTTTAGCAGGCAGAAACCAGAGAAGGACAGTTTGGAAGGAACAACTGTTAGAATGAGTGACTTCCTGTGGGAGTGAGGAATTCTTCCTGTCCTGAAGGGAAGAGGAAAGGTGGGCTTGCCAAAGCTTGGCTGCCTCAGTCTGTCTGTGGAGAAGGGAAAACCCTAAAATCATCTTGGGAAGTTCTCTGTTTGACTGGAGAACATCTAGCAAAGGATTTGACTATACCTACTGTGTTTTTATCAACATACCAGAAGATTTTGTCTGAAATACTATCAGTTTGGCTTTGAGGTTTTACTTTAAGGTTCAGACCACCAGGGTTGGACTCAACCATTTTGAGAGCAATCATAATGGGTTTGGAAGACAGATTTTGAACTCACCCAACCAACCACTGAGGGTCATAGATAGGCAGATTAGCTAGCTCTTTTTGGGGGAACAAACAGGTAGCAATAGGGAGCTTGTAAGTTAGTTTGAAGACCAGAAGACTCCCTCTTGTGAAGGATGTAGTTTGTGGTGGGTTGGATAGCCAGATCCCTTAGAGTCAGGGACACCTTGTTTTGATCCTCAGGTTGTACCCTCTCTTTGAATAAATAGAGATACTGATTTTATATAACATTGTCTCCAAGGTGTTTTGCAACTGGCCCAAAGAGAGAAAGTGATTCTACTTTACTCTCACTAAAAGGAAGCTAGAATACCCAGAGACCATGGCTGGGTATTTAGGGAGTTCTCTAAGTGGAAACTACATTTATCCACTTGAGTTCTCCTTCTAGGTTATTAGCTAGACCTTCTGGGGTTTTTTAAGTGCACATGTGTGTGTGTGTGTGTGTGTGTGTGTGTGTGTGTGTGTGTATATATATATATATATATATATATATATATATATGCACCCACATATTTGTATGTATGTTTGTGAGGTCTGAAATTGAAAGTTGTTTATGACAGGGTTATCAGAGTAGAAATCATAAAGGAAAGGGAATTTGGCTCAGGAAATGTTAATAAACTAAACCTCTTTGGTCCTGCATGTACCCAATATTTCTATATAGAGTCTAATCTAGAAAATCTATTTAAGGCCAATCAAGTATAAATAGTGAAAATTTATTAGACTGAGAAAAGTGTGGTAACTTCTAGGAGTCCATCCTTTGATATCTCTAGAGGAAAGAATAAAGAATTCACAAGGCCTGAAGTTCAGGGACCCAGAAAAAGAAGGACAACCAGTGGAAGAGATGAAAGTGGGTTTTAGCTCAAAATGAGAGACAGACTTCTAACAAGAACTATATAACCTTATAATGGTCTATCTTCATTGGTAATGAGTTTCCCGCTACTGAAGGTAAACCTAAATTCTAGATTACTACCATACAGAGTTATTGTAGAAAAGATTCATATGCCATGTAAGAGGTTTGATTAGATAATTTATAAAGTTGTTTGAAAATCTAAGATTATGTGATCACCTAGGAAATAAGGGAAGGCCACTATTGGCAAACCATTCCAATATCTTTGCCAAGAACTCCCCAAAATGGGGTCGCAAAGAATTTTATATGACTTAAACAACAAACAACTCCACAATAACAATTGTAGCTCTAGGTCCACAATTAAGAGTATTATCATACACAATTTGATGGAATGTCAATAAATAACAAACTAGGGGAATGAAAGAGAGGGAGAAAGAAAGAAGGAGGAAAGAGGATGGAATTCTATCAGTACAAGGTTGTCTCTTTCCACTTTCCCACTCTTTTCAATGAGGAGAAACCTGAAATGCTTCTGCTTTTCCAGCTGAATTCAGAGCATGATAATTAAAATTGAGCCTATATCAGACAAGATGTGTCAGGAAGAAAAGAAAAGGGGACTAAGACAGAAAGTGGCTTAGTTCCCAGTAATCATTATGTAATAACAAGATTCATCCATAAGAATCTTGGTTATTTGTAACTTTTATATTTTCCACTTCCTTTTTTAACCTCAACCATAACAATAACTATTTTAACTATTTAGCTGTTTTAACCTAAACCTCAAACAATAATCTCTTATATGTTTTCTGTGTATTTTCTATAAGTATTTCAGAACATGCAGGAAGGTCGTGTATTATATTGATTTCAGAAAATGGAGTCAGGTGAGGAGAGAGGAGATTTGCATTCTTCCCCAACAGGGAGCCGGGTGTCTAGGTATCAGGGAAGCTAAGAAAATGATGTGTAGTGGTGAGATCAAAGCAGCCAAAAGAGGGCAGAAGTGAGTTTGGTCTTGGTGCTCCCTGGTACAAAAGGAACACCCTACTGTGGCAACAATAGCTGGCATCACAGGTTCATTCAGATCTTATAAGGGCTCTGTTTAGATGTCTTAAGGGAACTTAAAGCTAATACTGGTATGGGTTGTATTTAAAATTTCATTATGCCTTTTCTCAACTAGCTTGGGAAACTATCATTTATGGGAACATGTATTCCCTAAGGTGATTTACAAATATATATTTTAGTATACTTTCCATTGAGGGGTTGTTTTCAGGTTTACAAATGTGCTATTTGGGATATATAGGAGATTTGGGTTTAAATCCAGTCTCAGAAACTTACTAGCTATGTGACCCTGGGCAAGTCACTTCAACCTTTTCCCTCAGTTCCTTCATCTCTAAAATGAGCTGGAGAAGGAAATAGCAAGCCATTCTAGTATCTTTACCAAGAAAATCCCAAATGAACTCAAGAAGAGTCAGGAATAACTGAAAACAACTGAACAAAAACATTTACTAGCTTTGTGACCCTGGGTAAGTCACTTAACTACTCAGTCTCAGTTTTCTTACCTATAAAATGACAACTCTGAACTTGATGATCTCTGAGGTCTTTTCTACCTCTGTCTATGATTCTTTAAAATATTATACCTAAACCACATTTTCTCATAATTTCTCCAACTTCTGTCATTTGACTGAAATACTTTGCTTCAGAAGAGTAGGGAGTACTTTTGAAAAAATAAAACAAAACAAGAAAAGCAAACAACAAAAAAATAACAATAGCAAATAAGCCTAAGAAGGTGTCAATAACTTTATATCCTGGGTTATTATAGGAACTTTTAATAAAAATGTGTGATTATTTTTAATTAATTTAATTAATTTTTAATATTTATAGTATATTCTTGTTTTAGATGCCTAATCAAAGGCCACGTAACACTGATCTTTCTCTCAGTGAATGTCATCTCTGGTTGAAATCATCTTTCATTAAAACAAAGGTGTAGAGGGTGAGAAGGGTGTCCAGAACCCACTTGGACTTTATGAGTGGTATCTAAAGTATTTTTTATTTACAGTATGAATGACTATATTTCTAAAGGAAAAGCAACAAACTCCTATCTGGGATGATCTCTTTTTAACCAGGATAGTGAAAAGTCTGAAAACTATGTCAAAAGCTCCATATTAGAAGTTGGAATGTTTAACCTGGAGAAGAAAATCTGTGGGGGAAAGATAATGACTATCTTTATACATGTGAAAGTCTGTCATTTGGAAGAGGGAGTAGTCTTACTCTTTGTAGATCGAAAGAACAGAATAAGAAAAAAGGGAGAGGAAGAAGGAAGGGAGACATATTTTAGCTTGAGATAGGAAAAATTTCTAAGAGGAGCTGCCTGACTTAGAATGAGATGTTTTAGGGGTCAGTAAGCATCCCATAATTAGAGGCATATATACAGACTAGATGATCATCTGTCAGTCTCTTGTAGAAGGGATTCATATGCTGTGAGGTTTGATTAAATAACTTCTAAGGTCACTTGCAATGCAAAGTTTCTATGGTCTTCTAGGTTCTATGTATCACTATACCCAAACCAACCCAGAAAGGGAATGGTTTCAGTTTTCTGAAGATTATTCCTTAACCTCCTTTGATATCATATTCTTATGTGTGTTAGTCTATTAGTTTGACAACAGTCTGTAGGTATTTCATATTCAGACACTTTAGATGTATAGATGAATAACTGGGCAAGAAATGAAATCTTGATCAGTGGTGTAGAGGATTCCTGTGAAAAATCAACCAATTAAACAAAAAGCATCCATCTGCACCTTTACCTATAATTAATCCTAATAGGTACGTGTTTTTCTCATTTGTGTTCTAAATTAGAAACTATTATTTTAAAGATTAGTTTAGCTTGAATAGTGTGAGAGTTAATTCGTGTAGGGAATATTTGTGTTGAAGTATATAGATGAGCTTTTGCAAAATTTGAATGAGTAATGATATAATTAGAAGCGATTGTTTGGAAGAAAGTCAAGTATAACTGACATTAAACAAACACCAAGTTCTTCTAAAAACATCTGGTATCGCTGAGGATTATACGCAAGCTGTCCAGAGTTGGTTCTTTGCAGTATGCTGCACTTGTTTTTGCTGGGCTTGTGGATTTAATGGAATTTTTACCCCCAAAGCAAATACACAGGATGTAGTCAAAGCAAAGAGGCAAATTTCCACATTGAATACCATCCACACAGATAACTCAGGTACATAACATTTCATTTATATAATATAGCACTTTATGACTATAAATCACTGTGTTGTTCTTTAATATTTCAAAAGATGTTAGTTCTTGGACATAAGCACTTTCTCTGGTGGTAGGCATATCACTTTGTTGCTGTTTAATATTTCAAGAAGTGTTACTTCTTTGATATACACATTTTCTCTAAGGGTGCAGATTGCAAAGTATTTTCACCTAAGCTTCCATTCTGACTCTTGTCTTCCCCCCCAAACCCTACAGATCAACCCAATGAATCAGAGACTTTTTTGAAGTACAGAAGTATTGGGTTTGGAGTCAGACAAACTGGATTCAGATTGTGCCTTGGGCAACTCATTTCACCTCTGGGTTTCAGTTTCCTTATCTATAAAATGCACAGGTTGGGCTGGATGACCTCAAACATCCTTTCCTACTCTAAATCCTATAATGATTTGTTACTGTTCCATCTCACCCGCCTCCTTTTATAGTCAAACAATTTTTTGATGATATTGTTAAAATTTGTTTTTAATTGTTATTCATGTTTGGGAATATCTTATAGCCTATTTATATCTACCAAGAACCTCTCCATTTTCCTCTGGGTGGCAAGCAATTTGTATTCTAGGGTTCTGAGATTTGCAAGCATCACCTCATCAAAAGAATCTTAGTATTAAAAAGAAGGGTCCCTTTTTTTAGAGAGAAGCTTAGGCTCATTGGAATGACTGCATTTCCTGAAATATAATCCAATTTGCTCTCTTATTCCATTTTTAAATACAGGATCTGACAAAGAGAGCTTAATAAATGGTTTTGGACTGACTTTTTGATTCTGAATCCAATTATTGTTTTCTTGAAGGGTCTGTCCAAGTGACCCAAATGGATATCACTATTTGATCAATAAGCATTCTTAAAATGCTTAATCTCTCCTGTGTAGACTGCCAGATTGAACACTTTCAAGGGATTGCTAATCTTATCTAGAAAGCATTATAGTGTTCAAGGTCTTGATGCAATTAGCACAGCATTTCCCTCAAACAGAAACATCTGGAAGACCTTGCTCCCTCTAGAGAATCCTGACCCCATTTAGATTCTGTGCTAGAACTTCTTCAAAGAAGGAGCAATCATTCTGTCAAGTTTATGTCATTCTGTTGTGTCTCATTGCATATTTGTAATTAAAGAGTTCTTGAAAAAAATAATTTACTTGACCTACACACCCCTAAAAAAATCAATATAGAATTTCCTAGTTCAGAAATCTTAATCCTTATTCTTTTGCTTACAAGAAATCCTACAAACTATGGATAAAGCTAACCCCATTTCCTCTCCTTTATTTCCCTCTTTTTCCATTCCTGCCCAACCTAATACTATCATTTGGATTCTTGACTAAGGGATGTTCTGTAAGGCAATGCAAAGAGAAATAGGGCCACTAAACATATGGATTCCTACAGCCAGATGTTGACTAAGAAAGCCACATATTAACATTATCTATGTTCTATTGTATTTTTATTTTGTTAAACATTTCTTGACTATATTTTAAGCTGATTCAAGCAATACTCAGGTATTGTGGGGGCTTCATGAAGGCTATGTGTTTGACACCTCTATTGTATGGTGTATATGCATCTGATGAGAGGGCAAAAGAAATGGAAAAGATACTGCCCTATGTTCACTGTCCTGTTGAGGAAATAGCCTGGGTTCATAGTTTGAAGTTAAAATACAAGCCATCTTCTAAGAAAGACCTTCCTTCACATGAAAAACTCTATAGGTGATAAGGTAGAGGGAGCTATAATGAGAATTGTATATGCCATAGTATTGTCCAACTCTATTTTTTATTCCTGCTATGTGAAGATACAGTGCTGTTATTCTTGAGTTGTTTCAGCCATTGCTGACTCTTTTTGACCCTCTTTTGCGGTTTTCCTGGCAAAGATACAAAAATTATTTGCCACATCCTTCTGAAAAATGAAGGCAAGCAAGATTAAGTGGCTTGTCATACACTAAGTGTCCAAAGTCAGATGTAAACTCATGAATATGAATCTTCTTGATTCCAAGTCCACTGCTCTATCCACTGCACCATCTAGCTGCCCCACTATGCTAGGTAGTGGGTAAACAATGGCAAAATGGAAACAATGGTAAACAATGGCAAAATGGAAGCCAAGGGAGCTCATACTCTATTGAGAAGGTATAACACACACACAGATCAGTAAATACAATAAAATTTGAAAAGAGACAAAATACCATCAATTTAGTGTGAAGGACAGGAAACGAGGAAAAGTTTCATGTAGCAAGTAGAAATTGAGATGATCCTTGAGAGGATCCAAGAATAATAAGAAGCATGATGAAGAATTTATGCAAAGACATAGTGATAAGAAATAGCATAATGAGTTTGAGACATAGATCATGGGTCTACTTGACTGGAGCTAGAATTACAATATGAAAGAGAACAATCCGTACTTTTTTTCTAAAAGGTCTGGAAAGGAAATCTCTAGCCATATTATAGAGGATAGAGAGATAGTTAGAAATTAAAAGGGCTACAGGGTCAGATCTATGATTTAGGAAGATAGTTTTGGCAGTGTCTCAAAGGATGAATTGAGGGGGGAGGGAGAAAGTCCAGAAGGAGGGAAACAATCTAGGAAAATATGAAAATCATTCTAATAAGAAGGAGGACTTGCACCAGGGTAGTAGTTTTGTGAATAGAGAGAAGAGGGTTGACATCATAAGAGATGTTATAGAAGTATAATGCAGAGACTGCCAACTTTTTGGTTATGGGAATAAGTGAAATTAAAGAGTCAAAGATACCTGTAAGGTTGCCCTTCCTGGAAATTGTACATATCTTGTATGTACATATTTATTTGTGAGTAGTTTCTGCCATTAGAATAAAAATTTGGTTTTGTTTTTCTTTATATGCCCAGCACATAGCACAGTGGATGAAAGAACACATAATTAATGTCTGATAATTAACTGGACACTGGCAAAAGAAATTGAAAAGTTCAGAGAAAGGTCAGGTTTGGAATAGTGATATCCCCCCCAAAATAGCTAATAATTTACTACTCTCAGGTGTTCAAAGCTCTTTTCCTACAGCAGATCATAACAGCTTCATGACCACCCTGGAAGGGAGGTTCTCTTCTAGAAAAGCAGTATGGCACTTGTTTGGAAAGGATCAATAAGTGAGTGGGAGGTGAGTAAATAGAATGGATGTAGATAAGTTTTTCTTGGGGGTTATCTGTAAGAAAGAGAAAAGAAAAGAAATCATAGCTGAAGGGGGAGACAAGCTCAAATGATGTCTGCTTTGTGCTTGCATACATATATGGTTGTGTGTGTGCATATGTTCATCTGTGTCAATTCATTACATTAAATAAACATTTATTGAGTGCTTTAGATATGCCAGGCACTGTGCCAAGCTCTAGGGATACAGTTAAGAAAAGGAGACAGTCCCTGCCCTCAAGGATCTTACAATATAATTGGATTCCACAATATACAAAAGGAAGCTGGAAAACAGAAGGGAAAAAAAAGGTGAGAGGGTAGGAAAGTAGAGGAGGAGTTCTAGGTGTTCAGACCAAGCAAAGCTGGCTCCAGCCTTCTAATAAGAGAAGAGGAGACTGGGGGGTTGGGAAGGTGTTAAGTATTCAAAGCTGAATTAGTAGCATGATGAGATTTCAGGTGACCAGGTTGGGCATCTTGTTCCTTGAAGTTCAAACCAAGAAGAACAGTGAAGGGAAAGAGGGTGTGTGCATGCGCACATGCGCACTTGTGTGTGCTGTGTGTGCTTTTAAGGCCGCAGGAGACCTGCATATGATGTTTGTAAGTAATGGAAAATGATCAATAGATAAGTAAAAGTTGGAGATGGAGAAAAATGATCAAAGAATCAAGTTCTTAGAGGAGAACAGGATTAGTTTGGTGCAAATGGTAATGGATTGGTCTTGGTTTAAAAGGAGGATAGTATCTTCCTGAAAAAATAGAATAAAAGAAGAGAAAATGGATAGAGGTGATATGTGAAACAGATAGAGAGATACATACATTAGATAGATAGAGATTAGATTCATACATAGACAGATATATATATATATATATATATATATATATATATATATACAAACAGAAAGACAGACAGGCAAATAGACAAGAGATACATGGACAGAATGACAGACAAAAAAGAGAGGCTGATAGTTTGGTAGATAGTTAAATAGATAGATAACTAGTCAACAAACATTTATCAAATGCTTTCTATGTACTGTGCTAAATGTAAGTGATGTAAATATAGGCAAGCAATATAACTCTTATCCTCAAGGAACTGTGAAGGGTTAAATTTTGGGGGAAGGACTTTGAACAAAAGTCTGGAGAGCAGCTTCTTAAACACAAAATGCTTAGTTTATTATTAGGAAAATACTGATAGGAAATAGAAAGGAGGAAAATGAGAATAATCTTATAATAGATTATATCTATATCTAAAATCCAAATCCAAACTAAATTTTTTCTTAAAAAAAAACAAACAAACAAACACTAAATCTATTTGCCTT
This sequence comes from Monodelphis domestica, assembly GCF_027887165.1. NCBI lineage: Eukaryota > Metazoa > Chordata > Mammalia > Didelphimorphia > Didelphidae > Monodelphis > Monodelphis domestica. The sequence continues at coordinate 153,297,241 of NC_077230.1, forward strand.
CAAGGGCAGTGTCTTCTGCCAGAGCCAGGCTCTGGCCTAAATTTTCTACTTTGACTATCTAATAATTTGCTCACTATCTATCTACCTATCTACCCAAGATAATAAATAATCAATAAGGCTATTAAGACCTTAAATCCATTTCTCAGTCTCCAACTGTCAGAAAACTCACAGAACCAGAGAAAGCAAGCCACATATGTAAACCTTAAAATTCCTTAGACTTATAAATGTTGGAAATTTCACCATTGGGAAATTTCATACTTGGATTCACTGCTCACATGTGAAGAAAGCATCTTCTGCTGAGACTGATTGACTGTATCCTATCATATGATAAGATAGAGTCACAACACATACTCCTCTCCCTAGGGGACCCACAGACCAAAAGCCCTTTCCAACTGTGAGTCACCACCCTTATAACTGTCACCAACTGACAGTCTACACAGCAGGGGGGAATCTTACTCAGCAATCTTTTTGCTCCCTTGCCTCCTAAAGAGAAAAAGGGAGAAATTAAGAAAAACTCTCTTAACAGAACCCACATTATTTTGTGGAAGATACTACCCGAGGGGCATAAGGAGGAACCAAATTTTCTCTGTCAAGTGGGGTTTGAGGTCTTTTGCTGAAATATAAAGGGAGGAAATTTGAGAGAAAAAAGAAGGAAATAGATATTTGGGCAGTAAAATAGAGTAAATAAGAGAAAAAACTAAAAGATTTTCATGTGGCAGTATGTGAATTTAATATAAATTTGTACTCATCTTTCCTTTTTAAAAGGAAAGTTTTTTGGGGGGACAGCTGGGTAGCTCAGTGGATTGAGAGCCAGACCTTGAGGTGGAAGTCCAGGGTTCAAATCTGGCCTCAAACACTTCCCATCTGTGTGATCCTGGGCAAGTCATTTGAACCCCATTGCCTACCCCTTACCATTCTTCTGCCTTAGAACCAATACATAGTATTGATTCTGCAATAAGTGTGATAATGAATTCTGAAATGACCTTCTGGGATCCATGACTGGGATCACCTCTTTCTGCATCTCTGTCTAGAGCTGTTCTTCATCCTCATTATGACCTTTAGTTCCTATACTCCTCCATGTTATCCCATTCACACACACACACACACACACACACACACACACACACACACACACACACACATACATATTCTAGTTTAACTTTCTTCCCATCAGCCGTTAGCATATAACTGACCAAACTATTGGCTTCTGTGCCTTTGAATTCTTGCTTCCTTTCCTATCACAATATATTTTTGGTTTTATCTTTACTCTTTCCTCCAACCATCCATATTCTTCTTCCTATTCCTGAAGCACTGAACAATTCTGGATGCAGGGATTTCAAATCCATGCTATCTGGAGTGCAATGGTAAGATGTAGTAAAGTTTGGCTGTCCCTGTGAGTGCTGACAGTATCCTAAAGAAAGAGGTCATAAGAACTGATAAAGTTTCTCCACTGAGACCAAGATGTCTAGTGGTATATCACCACATATACTTAAGTCCCCAAATATAGAGAGTTTGGGATGCTGAACTCTTGAAAAAAAAGAAATAATTGGTAGAATTTAATGAATTCATCTGAGCAATCATATAGAGTTTGGAGTCAATCTCAAAGTTGCAAATATTACTGAATTATTGTAGCATAGGATTGGTCTTGTGGTGAAAATGGAGAAGAAGAAACATATTTAATATTTGGGCAATCAGTGGTAATGGAAGACTGAGTATATTTTTTTTCCTTAGTTAATTTGAGAAAGTGGCAGAGAATAGGATTAGTAAAGCAAGGACTCTGCATGGCAGTAAGGACAATGAAGCCTCTAAATACAGTCCCAGGAGGAACTGGTGCTAAAACTGCCCCCTGGGATGTTGAAAGTAGGAATAGACACTAGAGTCCTGATATTAGTTTATGGTAGTCCCCATTTACAAGATTAATCAGTGGTCTTCAAGGGATTGAAGTACTGTTCCTGTAGTCTATAGGTCTGGGCACAGGGCATAGTAAATTGTTCTTTTATCAACCTGGTTGTTGTTATTCAGTCATTTTCAGTCCTGTTCAACTCTTAATAACCTAATTTGAGGTTTTCTTGGCAAAGATACAGGAATGGTCTGTCATTCCCTTCTCCAGCTCATTTTACAGATGAGAAAACTGAGGCAAGCAGGATTGAGCGACTTGACCAGAGTCACACAGCTAGTAAGTATCTGAGGCCAGATTTAAACTCTAGAAGAGAAGTCTTCCCTATTCTAGACCAGATACTCTATCCATGCCGCCCTCCAACCTCGGTGTGCAGTGATTGCAGAAAGCTGTTGTTTTCTAGTCAATATAGAAAGAATAAATATTGCTTTCACATGTAGATCTTGGGGAAAATTCACACATAGGTCTTGAGGAAAATGACCTCCTGTATCTAATCTCTAAGTTGAGGACACCCATCTTCACCAAGATAAATGATGGCAGCTCCCCTCCTGCTCTCCAGCCAGGGAGCATGTGTTTTGTTTCAGCCATCTGAATGGAGGGATTTGTATTTATTTGAACTTGTTTTATTTAGTAAATGGAACTATTCCCCAGCCCCAGTCAATATTTCCGACTCTTGAAAACACAGTTGGTCTTGAATATGAGCATTATCTAACATTATTAGGGTCTTCAGAAACTTGCCAGATGTTCTTATGATCACTTAGGATAGCTAATATTTAATCAACTATTTCTAAGGTGTATCTAATCTTGCTCTTTTCACTCAACATTGTCAAGCTGTTTGGGGTGAACCAAATAAATAAGAGCTAGCTCTCCTTGGAGCAAATGTGCTCCAAACTGAGTCTGTAAAAATAGCACCTTGCATTATGGAATGCTTTCCCAGTACAAAGCACTCTCATGTCATCATCATCATCATCATCTAAAAATGATACCATATATTAATATTATGCTTGTTCATTACAAGGCACTCTCACATATGACAGCAGCAGCACCTGGCATTTCTAGATAGAGCCCCTTTAAGTTTGCAAAGCACATAATGTTCATTATCTTATTTTTTTGCCTCATAAAAATTCTACAAGTACTGCTGGCATAATTGTTCTCATTTAATAGATGAAGAAACTGAGGCTTAAAAGGTTAGTGACTTGACTGTGACCCTATAGCTATTAAATGTCTGTAGAGGGATTTAAACTCAAATTCTCTTTCTGACTCCAACTCAGAGTTGCACAATGGAAAGAGAAACTAGGTTCAACTACCACTTTTGATATTTCATGTGAGACACCGGGCAAATCAGTTAACTTCCCTGGGGTTCATTTTGCTCATTTATAGGATGAAGGGGAAGGGCAGTTGGTGGCTTGGTGGATAGAGAGCCAAATCTGGAAACAGGACATCCTGGGTTCAAATCTGACCTCAGATACTTCTTAGTTTTGTAGCCCTAGGCAAGTCACTTGACCTCAATTGCCTAGACCTTACCACTTTTCTGTCTTGAAACTGATACCTGGTATTGATTCTTAGGCAGAAGGCAAGGGTTTTTAGAGTAAAATGAAGGGGTCTGGACTAGATGACCTCTGGGGTCCTTTTTGGGAGGAGCTGGGTGGCACAGTGGATAGAGTGTGGGACCTGGAATCAGGAAGGCTCATCTTCCTAAGTTCAGATCTGACTTTGGATACTTGCTAGCTCTGTGACCCGTGGCAAGTGGCTTACCCTTGTTGGTCTCAGTTGCTTCATCTGTAAAATGAGCTGAAGGAGATAGCATTCCACTCTAGTATATCTGTCAAGAAAACCCCAAATGGAGTCACAAAGAGTCATACATGACTGCAAACAACTGAACCAGGGTCCTTTCTAGCTCTAGGTCTATGATTCAATGACCTGCCATTCCATCTTCTTTGCAATGCTATTTCAATAATTCTTTAAACAATTCTATAAGGGAGGTACTATTATTCCCATTCTGCTAATGAGGAAACAGGTTGAGAGTTTAAATCGTCACAGAAATAATGCATGTTTTAAGGAAGACTGGAACTCATATATACTGACCCTGTTATTCATCTTACCATTTAAGCTATGCTAAGCAATGGGACAAGAAGAGCAATAGCCAGAGCATGTAAGAATGATTTGATATTGCATAGCAAAAAAACAACTTATAACATACAGCCTTTAGGAATAGAATATTCAGTCTTACAATATTATGACATTGGACAATGATCACAACTTTGGAATAGATTCAAGAAACAACAAATGCTGTACATTATTCAAGAGGTACGGTGGAGGGAAAGGATAAAAAATAAATAAAAAGCAACCTGAGTTGAAACCAGTTGGCGTGTATGAGATGTGACATCCAATGCTAAGCCGTATGTAAAGCATTAGCTGACTAGACCTTAAATATCAACTTACTGGAATTCAGCCAGCCTGCCTGTTTCCCATTTTGTTCATCTCACTTTGGATGGGCTCATTTCATTGAAAGAGATGCTCAAGTGGGTAATCAATAAAATGGAAATAGAAATTGGCAGGTAGCTGTGAGATTAGAGATTCTCCCCAGCCCTGCCCCAAAGATCCCAATGCACACCAAAAAATTCCACACCCAAAGGCAACACTCCAGGAGACATATTCTACTCAGCAAAGTGTGTTCCAATTAATCCTTTCACCTCTAAAGTACTTATGAGTTGAAACAAATTCAGACTACACTAAAGTTAGTTAGAATTCTAATGAAAATATTCATCCTAGAAAACTTAGTTAAGTGTCAAAGCACATTTAAAATGTGTTTATTTACAAAATTTAAATTGAAGTACTTGCACCCCTGGAAAGAGGTCTATATTTATATCATTGCTCCCAAGAAAGGAATGGTGCCATGAACTGGAGGTACCTTTGACATACTGTAGAGTATGTATAGATAGATGTCCCGAAACTGGTTTTGGTCTACTGACCTTGTGGCTTCTTCTCTGAAGAAACCTTTTTTCATGTATCTAGAACTGGAGACACCTTCAAAAAAGTCTTAGTTGGCTTTCGTCATTCTCTTCGATTCATTCTTTGTGGATGCCTGATTTTGGTGGATTGTTTTAAATTCTTTGTTTATGATATCTGGAAAGAGATAATGCTGTAAGATGAGAAAGCTTGAATCTCTTATCCTCTGAGTATTTGCGGACCTGGGAATACAAGCTGGCTGTCTTTGCCCACCCAGGCACATATTTTTTTTTTATTTTAGGTGAATGGAGAATGCTGTTCCCTTGTCCCAGCATTCAGATTTTGCAGTGAATTCAGCATTGAGACCTTGATGAATAATAGTGGCCTTCTGACTTTTGGAAGTGACTAAGGGAAACCCAGCTCCATGGCATTATAGATAACGATTCTTCTAGTATCAGTGCTGAATGTGGACATGAACTTAGTTAAACCAATGTCATGTAGAAACTGAGGTAAGTTTGATCCCATTCTCCCCAGAGACTGAGATTGTGAGGGTAGAGTATCACTTAGAGGTGTTGGTAGGAAATGTTTTTATTTTTGTTGTTGATAAATCTTCAAAATAAATGTCAATTGATGGTAAGTAGTTAAATGGAACTGAGAAGCTAACACTGAAAGAAATAAAATTGGTAAGGTCTTAAGCCTACAGTGTTAGAAAAGAAACTTTTTCAAACTCATTTGGTACCCTTAGAACCCTGAGGGGACCCTATAGCTAGAATGGTTCTTGGATAGTGGACTAGAGAAATAATTGCTATATCCAAAAGTATAAGATGATTTCTTTCCTCCACCATACCCTCGACATCTAATCAATCAACTGAAATCATAGGCATTAGATGAACTGTGACAACTTGAAAATTACAGTAGCAACTAAAATCAAATTGAAACAATAACTTTAGCCAACTTGAAGGATATGAAATAAACTCATATAAATCATTAGCATTTCTCTATATTACCAATAAAAACTATGATACAGAAAGAGATATCCCATTTAACATACTGTAGAAAATATCCTGGGAGTCCACCTGCCAAAACAAATCAAGGAATTTACAAAATACTATTCATGCAAATAAAGTCATATCTAAAAAATTGGAAAAACATTCATTGCTCATGGTTAGATCAAACCAACATAACAAAAATAATTTTACCTACATTAATTTACTTATTCAAATTACCCAAAAATATTTCAGAGCTAGAAAAAAATAATAAGAAAATTCTTCTGGAAGAACAAAAGCTCAAGAATATCAAGGGGATTAATGAAAAAAATGTGAAGGAAAGTGGTTTAGCTATACTGGATCTCAAAATGTATAAAGTGGAAGCCATAAAAATAATATGGTACTGCTTAAGAAACAAATTAGTGAGTCAATGGAATAGATTAGATACTCAATACACAGTAGTACCTGATCATAGTAGCCTAGTGTTTGACAAACCCAAAGAATCAAGACTTTGGAAGAAGAACTCACTGTTTAACAGAAACTGCTGGGAAAAATGGAAAACAGTATTGCAGAAACTGGGCACAGACAGCACATCATGCCCTATACCATTGAAAAGTCAAAGTATATACATAATTTATAAATAAATGTCGATACCATATGCAAATCAGAAGAGCATGGAATAATTTAATTGCCAGATCTATGGATGAGGGAAGAATTTATATCCAAAGAAGACATAGAGAATATATAGGATACAAAATAGATAACTGACTCAAATTAAAAAGCTTTTGCATGAATGAAACCAATACAACCAAAATTAGAAGGGAAACAAACCAGGAAAAAAATTTTATAGCAAGTGTCTCTGATAAAGACCACATTTCTCAGGTATAAAGAGAATTGAGTGACATTCAGAAAAAAAAAAAAACATTCGCCAGTTGACAAATGGTCAAATTATATCAAAAGGCAATTCTCAAATTAGGAAATTAAAAATATTTTTGCCATGTGAAAAATTTTCCAAATCACAATTAATTGGAAAAATGCCAATTAAAATGATTCTGAGGTACTACCTAACACTTGTCAGACTGGATAATGTTCCAAAAATGAAAAATAAAAAGTTAGAGAAGATGTAGGAAAATGGGGACACTAAGATACTGTTGGTGGGGCTGTGAACTGATATAACTGTTCTCTGGGAAAAAATTGGAACCATGCCCAGAGCCATCAAACTGTGCATACCCTTTTTTATTTAATTTTAAAATTTAAACTTTTTTATTCCAAATATTACAAAACCAAATAAAACAAGTATTTCTGTAATAAAAAATAAAACTGTAATAAATTAAATCACAATTCTTTAGCTTACTTTTACAACATAATAAATCCCATCCAAAAGTGCCACAGCCCTCCAACCCCCCCCCACATCACAAGAAAGTATCTTCCATGAGACCATCATGTTCATATAAAGTCTGTCATGTTTTCACCTTTCAGTTCACTTTCTAGAGGTAACATTCACAGTTTACTCTTCCAGTATTAATTCTGTAGCTGTATATTATGTTCTCTTAGTTCTATTAATTTCACTGTTCATTCTCTTTAAAAAAAGAAGTTTTAAAAAAGTTTAAGAAAGTTTTAAAGAAATTTTCCAAGTTTTTTTTTAATTGGTCTGCTCATCCCTTCTTACGGCACAGCAATATTTTATCACAATCGTATACCACAATTTGTTTAGCCATTCCTCCATTGATAGGCATTCTCTCAACTTCAAGTTCTTTGCCACCACAAAGAGAATTGCCTGAAATATTTTGGAAAGTGAGTTCTTTTCCTTTCTCCTTGATCTCCTTCAGAAACTTACACATCACCTTTGAACCAGCAATACCATTAGTAGGTCTGTATCCCAAAGAGATCAAAGATAGGGGGAAAGGACCTACATGCACAAAAATATTTAGAACAGCTCTGTTTTTTGTGGTGGCAAAGAACTAGAGACTGGATCTGGCAATTAGAGAATGGCTGAACATGTTGTGGTATATGATTGTAATTGAATACTATTGCATCGTAAAAAATGACAAACAAGATGATCACAAAAAACCTGGAGAGACATATGAAATGATGCAAAGTGAAGTGAATAGAATCAGCAGAGCATTGTACCAGCAATAAAATAAGATGATCAATTGTGAATGACAACTATTATTAGCAATCCCCATAGAAGAAACTGATGGAGTAGGAATGCATATTGAAGCATACCATTCTTCACTTTATTCTTCCTTAAAATTTTCTCTGCTGTAAGCAATGTGTGTCTTCTTTCACAATATGATGAACGTGCAAATATGTATTGTAAACACATGGATAACCTATAATATATTGCCTTCCATCTTGGAGGAGGAAAAAGCAGGGTGATGTTTTGACTTGTAAATTGGATTTAAGTGAGGCAGAGTGGTACAAAGTCCTCAGCTTCACTCTTTCTTCCAGAGTTATCAAAGTCTGGTAGCAAGACAAAAGTCAAGACATCTGTAGCCTGAGACTCAGTGGACAACCTTGATGTCTTCCATGTCTAACTAAGGTGCAAGAGCTCCATAGTGCCTGCTCAGCTGCCTTCATGGCCAAATTATATTCATTTGTCCATTCTACCAATGGAAGTCTTCCAGTGTTTGGGGTAGATATCCTGCTAATTCATCAATAGGTTTGAAGCCTGTCAGTTATTCTCAGCCTTGATTAGCCTTTGAGCCATGATGGTTTTACTAAAGTGTGACCACTGCATGTGCTACAGCTTCTGGGAGCCATAGATGAGAGCTGGGTCAAAGGTGGATGAGCAACCGGGAAAAGGACTTGGCAAGATCTCACACCAGAAATGCTAGTCCTTCCAGAACATAGCACAGCACTGAGAAAGGAATTCCTGAAGGCAAAAGAGAGGCCTTAGCTTTTGCTTCAGGGGAGCTTCTTGAGCACCTCACAAATAGAAGAGAAAAGGTTTTCAAGAAGCAAGGAGCTTTTTTTGTTGGTTTTGTTTTGTTTTTGTCTTATGTGCTCTCTGAGCTTAAGTTAACTTTCCCTTGAACTCTGTGTAATTGTGGGAGACTATTAGAGACGTTTTGTAGAGTATTTTATACCAACTGTCCTTAATTCAAATACTTTTTCTAAAAGCTACTTAAGACTGGCTGATTAAAATAATTCTAAGCTGTTTATCTTAGGAAGAAATGCCAGTGGGAGCTTAAGGCAATGGCATTTGAACAGGAGTTCCTATTTTTTATGTCATAAACTCTTTGGCAGTACAGTGGAGCTCATGGACTCTTATTCAGAATAACATTTTGAAATACATAAAAACAAAATACACAATTTTGCAAAGGAAACAAATTATATTAAGATAACTATTAAAATATTATTAAAAGTTGCAAATTAATGAAGTTCTCAAAATCTGTCAACAAAGCTCTTGGGAGTCTGTGGACTCCAGATGAAGAACCTCTCTTTTAGATAGTCACCCTACAATTCCTAAATGATACCCTTAGAATTACGTGTACATGTGTGTGTGGTGGGAATGTAGCCTTTTTAGTAGGTCCCAAGAATCATTTCTAAGAGTGCAAGTTGAAGGATCTGAAGATCTTACATAGGCTCGATTTTGGGAGACTTAACTATAATAAATATTGTTCCCTTTCATTTTGGGTTCTCTCACTGGAGAGATTGTATATCCTGGACTTATATTAGAAAAAAATGATAGATTTTTTTTCTTTTTTTAAATTGTAGGGAAAAGGGAAAGTATGGGCATTCAACAAAATAGAAGACTTCCAACTTTTTGCAAAGAAAAGACCAGAGCTCTGTGGAAAGTTTGATACCGAAAATCAAAGAGCAAGGAATACCTGAAAAGGTAAATATTAAGGAAAGGGGAAAAATGTTATCTTCTTTTACTCAAACTCTCTTCTATAAGGACTACATTTATATCAATCTATGTATACTAATATATGGGGAAAATGTAATGTATAAATAGGGGGTAAAGAAAGACCAAATAGAATAATGGTTCTCACACAAAGATTCACAGGGGAAGGGGAGGGGAAGAAAACTCCTATAAGAAGGAGAGGAAGAGAGGGGGGGGGTTACTTAAACCTCAATCTCAGGGAAATCAACTCTGAGAGGGAAAAACATCCAGATCCATTGGGATCTTGAATTCTATCTTACCCAACAAGGGTAAGGAGAAGGGAAAACCAAGGGGGGGAGGGGGAGAGGGAGAACAAAAAGGGAGGGAAAGAGAGGGGGGAGGGGGAGGGAACAAAAAGGGAGGGACTAAAAAGGGAAACATCAAGGGAGGGGACAAGGGGGACTGATTCAAAGTAAATCACTGGACTAAAAGGTAGAGCCGAAGAAGAAAAGGTTAGAATTAGGGAAGGCAATCAAAATGCCAGGGAGTCCACAAATGACAATCATAACTTTGAACGTGAATGGGATGAACTCACCCATAAAACGTAGACGAATAGCTGAATGGATTAGAATCCAAAACCCTACCATATGTTGTCTTCAAGAAACACACATGAGGCGGGTTGACACCCACAAGGTCAGAATTAAAGGATGGAGTAAGACCTTCTGGGCCTCAACTGATAGAAAGAAGGCAGGAGTGGTAATCATGATATCTGATAAAGCCAATGCAAAAATAGACCTGATCAAAAGGGATAGGGAAGGTAATTATATTTTGTTAAAAGGGACTCTAGACAATGAGGAAATATCATTAATCAACATGTATGCACCAAATAATATAGCACCCAAATTTCTAATGGAGAAACTAGGAGAATTGAAGGAAGAAATAGACAATAAAACCATACTAGTGGGAGACTTAAACCAACCATTATCAAATTTAGATAAATCAAATCAAAAAATAAATAAGAAAGAGGTAAAAGAAGTGAATGAAATCTTAGAAAAATTAGAATTAATAGACATATGGAGAAAAATAAATAGGGATAAAAAGGAATACACCTTCTTCTCAGCACCACATGGCACATTCACAAAAATTGACCATACATTAGGTCACAGAAACATAGCACACAAATGCAAAAAAGCAGAAATAATGAATGCAGCCTTCTCAGACCACAAGGCAATAAAAATAATGATTAGTAATGGTACATGGAAAACCAAATCTAAAACCAATTGGAAATTAAACAATATGATACTCCAAAACCGTTTAGCTAAAGAAGAAATCATAGAAACAATTAATAATTTCATCAAGGAAAATGACAATGGCGAAACATCCTTTCAAACCTTTTGGGATGCAGCCAAAGCGGTAATCAGAGGCAAATTCATATCCCTGAAAGCTCATATTAACAAACAAGGGAGAGCAGAGATCAATCAATTGGAAATGCAATTGAAAAAACTCGAAAGCGATCAAATTAAAAACCCCCAGCAGAAAACCAAATTAGAAATCCTAAAAATTAAGGGAGAAATTAATAAAATCGAAAGTGATAGAACTATTGATTTAATAAATAAGACAAGAAGCTGGTACTTTGAAAAAACAAACAAAATAGACAAAGTACTGGTCAATCTAATTAAAAAAAGGAAGGAAGAAAAGCAAATTCACAGCATTAAAGATGAAAAGGGGGACAGCACCTCCAATGAGGAGGAAATTAAGGCAATCATTAGAAATTACTTTGCCCAATTATATGGCAATAAATACACCAATTTAGGAGAAATGGATGAATATATACAAAAATACAAACTGCCTAGACTAACAGAAGAGGAAATAGAATTCTTAAATAATCCCATATCAGAAATTGAAATCCATCAAGCCATCAAAGAACTTCCTAAGAAAAAATCCCCAGGGCCTGATGGATTCACCTGTGAATTCTATCAAACATTCAGAGAACAGTTAACCCCAATACTATACAAACTATTTGACATAATAAGCAAAGAGGGAGTTCTACCAAACTCCTTTTACGACACAAACATGGTACTGATTTCAAAACCAGGCAGGTCAAAAACAGAGAAAGAAAACTATAGACCAATCTCCCTAATGAATATAGATGCAAAAATTTTAAATAGGATACTAGCAAAAAGACTCCAGCAAGTGATCAGAAGGATCATTCACCATGATCAAGTAGGATTCATACCAGGGATGCAGGGCTGGTTCAACATTAGGAAAACCATCCACATAATCGACCACATCAACAAGCAAACTAGCAAGAACCACATGATTATCTCAATAGATGCAGAAAAAGCCTTTGATAAAATACAACACCCATTCCTATTAAAAACACTAGAAAGCATAGGAATAGAAGGGTCATTCCTAAAAATAATAAACAGTATATATCTAAAACCAACAGCTAATATCATCTGCAGTGGGGATAAACTAGATGCATTCCCAATAAGATCAGGAGTGAAACAAGGATGCCCATTATCACCTCTACTATTTGACATTGTACTAGAAACACTAGCAGTAGCAATTAGAGAAGATAAAGAAATTGAAGGCATCAGAATAGGCAAGGAGGAGACCAAGTTATCACTCTTTGCGGATGACATGATGGTCTACTTAAAGAATCCTAGAGATTCAACCAAAAAGCTAATTGAAATAATCAACAACTTTAGCAAAGTTGCAGGATACAAAATAAACCCACATAAATCATCAGCTTTTCTATATATCTCCAACACAGCTCAGCAGCAAGAACTAGAAAGAGAAATCCCATTCAAAATCACCTTAGACAAAATAAAATACCTAGGAATCTATCTCCCAAGACAAACACAGGAACTATATGAACACAACTACAAAACACTCGCCACACAACTAAAACTAGACTTGAACAATTGGAAAAACATTAACTGCTCATGGATAGGACGAGCCAATATAATAAAAATGACCATCCTACCCAAACTTATTTATCTATTTAGTGCCATACCCATTGAACTACCAAAATACTTCTTCACTGATTTAGAAAAAACCATAACAAAGTTCATTTGGAAGAACAAAAGATCAAGGATATCCAGGGAAATAATGAAAAAAAACACATATGATGGGGGCCTTGCAGTCCCAGACCTCAAACTATATTACAAAGCAGCAGTCATCAAAACAATTTGGTACTGGCTAAGAAACAGAAAGGAAGATCAGTGGAATAGACTGGGGGAAAACGACCTCAGCAAGACAGTATACGATAAACCCAAAGATCCCAGCTTTTGGGACAAAAATCCACTATTCGATAAAAACTGCTGGGAAAATTGGAAGACAGTGTGGGAGAGACTAGGAATAGATCAACACCTCACACCCTACACCAAGATAAATTCAAAATGGGTGAGTGACTTAAACATAAAGAAGGAAACCATAAGTAAATTGGGTAAACACAGAATAGTATACATGTCAGACCTTTGGGAGGGGAAAGGCTTTAAAACCAAGCAAGATATAGAAAGAATCACAAAATGTAAAATAAATAATTTTGACTACATCAAACTAAAAAGCTTTTGTACAAACAAAACCAATATAACTAAAATCAGAAGGGAAACAACAAATTGGGAAAAAATCTTCATAGAAACCTCTGACAAAGGTTTAATTACTCATATTTATAATGAGCTAAATCAATTGTACAAAAAATCAAGCCATTCTCCAATTGATAAATGGGCAAGGGAAATGGATAGGCAGTTCTCAGATAAAGAAATCAAAACTATTAATAAGCACATGAAGAAGTGTTCTACATCTCTTATAATCAGAGAGATGCAAATCAAAACAACTCTGAGGTATCACCTCACACCTAGCAGATTGGCTAACATAACAGCAAAGGAAAGTAATGAATGCTGGAGGGGATGTGGCAAAGTAGGGACATTAATTCATTGCTGGTGGAGTTGTGAACTGATCCAACCATTCTGGAGGGCAATTTGGAACTATGCCCAAAGGGCGACAAAAGAATATCTACCCTTTGACCCAGCCATAGCACTGCTGGGTCTGTACCCCAAAGAGATAATGGACACAAAGACTTGTACAAAAATATTCATAGCTGCACTCTTTGTGGTGGCCCAAAACTGGAAAACAAGGGGATGCCCATCAATTGGGGAATGGCTGAACAAACTGTGGTATATGTTGGTGATGGAATACTATTGTGCTCAAAGGAATAATAAAGTGGAGAAGTTCCATGGAGACTGGAACAACCTCCAGGAAGTGATGCAGAGCGAGAGGAGCAGAACCAGGAGAACATTGTACACAGAGACTAATACTCTGTGGTATAATCGAACGTAATGGACTTCTCCATTAGGGGCGGTGTAATGTTCCTGAACAACTTTCAGGGATCCAGGAGAAAAAAAAAACACCATTCATAAGCAAAGGATAAACTATGGGAGTGGAAACACCGAGAAAAAGCAACTGCCTGAATACAGAGGTTGAGGGGACATGACAGAGGATAGACTTTAAATGAACACTCTAATGCAAATACTATCAACAAAGCAATGGGTTCAAATCAAGAAAACATCTAATGCCCAGTGGACTTACGCGTCGGCTATGGGGGGTGGGGGGGAGGAAAAGAAAATGATCTATGTCTTTAACGAATAATGCTTGGAAATGATCAAATAAAATATATTTTAAAAAAATGTAATTGTAAAGCAGTTAGTATTTTTTCTTTAAGTTCTGGAAAATTTTATTAAATTAATTAATTTTAATATTTTTCCATGGTTAAAAGATTCATGTTCTTTCCCTCCCCTTCTCCAAACACCCTCCTGTGACCAACATGCAATTCCTCTGGGTTTTACATGTGCCATTCATCAAGATCTATTTCCATATTATTGATATTTGCATAGGGTGATCGTTTAGAGTCTACATCCCCAATCACATACCCATTGACAAATGTGATCGAACAGTTAGTCAATTTTCTTCTGTGTTTCTACTCCCACAGTTATTTCTCTGGATGTGGATAGTGTTCTTTCATTTTTGTACTTGATCATTGCATTGCTGCTAGTACAGAAGTCCATTACTTTTGATTATACCACAGTGTTATCTGTCTCTGTGTACAATGTTTTCCTGGTTCTGATCCTTTCAATCTGCATCAATTCCTGGAGGTTGTTCCAGTCTCCGTGGAATTCCTCCACTTTATTATTCCTTTGAGCACAATAGTATTCCATCACCAACATATCCCACAATGTGTTCAGCCATTCCCCAATTGAAGGGCATCCCCTCGTTTTCAATTTTTTGCCACCACAAAGAGCACAGCTATGAATATTTTGATACAAGTCTTTTTCCTTATTATCTCTCTTTGGGGTACAAACCCAGAAGTGCTATGGCTACAGTTAGTCTTTCCAGAACATTTTCTTAAAAATCAAATCAGGTGGCAGCTAGTCCTGGATTCAAATTTGACCTCAAACACTTCCTAGCTATGTTACTCTGGGGAAGTTATTTAACTCCCACTGCCTACCTCTTACTGCCTTCTGCCTTCGAACCAATTCACAGTATTGATTCTAAAAAGATGGAAGATAAGGGCTTTTACAAAATCTGATTGTTCTTTTTTAGATGCCTTTTTTTTCCTCAGACTTGCATTTGTTGATTTTTTGAGTGGCTAAATACTGATATTTGGCTGTATTACTGAATCCCATATTGAAATTAATAGTTTTGATTTTTGCATCCCTAAAATACTTCTGCCAAATTCTTTGCCTGGAGCATAGAACATAAATGCTCATTTTATAGTCTTTTTTTTCTTTTTAATTTAAGCTGCTTTGCCTTATTTGTTTTCAGATAGTATGGGAGACTAGAGGTCCATAGAATAAAGTTTTCCTGCTGATATAGAAATCTTACATGAATAATTCTACGTGCTTAATCTCTTTTCATGGCAGTCTCACACATGTCCAAGGAATGATCCTGTTTTCTATTGTCCTTAACTGAGCCTATTTTTCCTTTTTGGGGTATTTGATATTTCAGTAGGAATGCCATTGCTATGATAGAGAACCATTGGAGGGAAATTTGGGATTTACTTTTAAATAGAAACTGAGGAAATATTCCTGGGCTTAAAAGTGAAACACCTACAGTGCAAGAAAAAATTCAGTGTATCTGGTGTAGAAAGGAATACATTTTTTTTTTAAAGTTGTCCAGCTCTTAGCTGGATAGCCTTTTATAATGACTGAATCAAGGAAGAATTTCTCACCCCAGACCATTTTATTTCTCATCTAAGGTTCATACTTAGTGTGATTTCTGGTTAGCTCTAGACCCCTATACCCTGTAGGGAGAGCCCCAGAGCCTTGAGAAATTCTTAAGGGCACAAGTTTTTCCTATGAGCAAGAAGCATTTATTTTCTTTTTCTTTCCCTTGTTAAAAAAATTGTTTTGAGATTGGGGAACACATCTCTGGCAGGCAAAAAGGAAGGTAGAAACCTATAAGAAATTTGTAAAATGATACCAGTTTTTAAAATGGTATCACTCATTTATTTAGAAGCATTAAGGATTATTAATTATTAGAATTGTTTACAAACTTTACCACAGACTTTTCCTGATATTCTTTATTATAAAACTCTGGCAAAGGCATTTGAGACCGGTAATGTAATACCTTCTCCAACTCATTAAAAAGCTTTCCAAGATGTGGGACTATGGACTTTGCCCAAAATACTCCAGTAGATTTTCTGGGGACAGCAAATAGCAAAACAAATGGGAAAAAATGTAGTAGTAGATTAGATTTACTACCTTTTATTACCAATGCAAAACAGGATTTGCTTAACCCCATTGCACTTTAAGTGATAAGATATCCAAATAATCAATCTCATAAGCCTAAAACTAACTGAAAAAAAAGCAGTAAATGAAAGAAAAGGGCCTTTAAACTGTAGTGACACTGAATAAGAATCATGTTCACATACATTGAGGAAACTTGGCTATAGTCCAGGATGCATCTGTAAATTGTTAGGCTATAGTAGTGATGTCAAACTCAAATAGAAATAAATACCTCTTGGCCACATATTGACTTAGAAAACCACAAATTAACATTATCTGTGGTTTGTTGTGTCTTTATTTATTTTGTTAAATATTTCCCAATTAAATTTTAATGTAGTTTATATCAAACTTGGGGGTTTTGTGAGCCCCTTGCTGCCTGTGGGCTAAGAGTTTAACACTTCCAAACTAGACAACCTGAGTCATTTGAGAGATTGGAACAAACATGGGATTGCATCACAACCCTGAAGAACAAATGAAGGACTGAACCATGGCAGAGAATGGAAATAAGAACAGTCATTGGCTCTACAGGCATCTCATAGCAAAAGACTTAGGTTGAGTCTTTTGGACCTAAAAAAAGCTTGGCTTTTCCCCTAACTTTTGATATATATCTATATATAGACTATGATATTATTTGCTATTTTTTATCCAAATATTTCTAGTAAACTGAATTTTATCTCAGCAAAAAAAAAAAAAACTTTATGCCATAGATTTCTTTTAATATCATTAATTAGAGATAACAATATACATTAAGCAGAGAACCCAATCTCTGTATTAAAGTACTAATTTTACTAACTAGGGGTTCAGAGCAATTATGACTCCATTAATAATTTTTGGTCTAAAATAAACTCTCTAAACCCAGAGGGGAACAATGTGCATCTTAGTGGCCATTAATTTTCCCATAGGTTTAAAAGAATTAATTAATGCAATAGTGTATTATACTAGAATACTGTGATCTTTTGGTAATATCCATCTGTGCTGCCAAAAAGACTCTCTTTTATTGATTAGATGGAGAATTCTACTTAGTATGCTAACACTCCTTAATGGCAGACTGGTGGGGGACCTTTCAAAACTGTGACCTGCCCAAAACTCTCAATTGTAACCAAAAAAGATTAAAATGTAATTCATAAATATTTAGCAAAACAAATAAAATATAATTGGGCACAGATAAAGTTAATGTGGTTTTCTAAAAGTCAATATGTGGTCTGCAGAGAGGCCAGGCTTGTGGTTTAGCAGACCCTGTTTCTATTTGAGTTTAACACCAGTGCTTCTTACTATTCCATAAATGTTCCTATGTGACTGAAAACTAGCCCCTGATCTTGGCTATGGAGCCTGCCAAAGTTTGCATTCTATACTTTTGTCTCTCAGTCTTATGGGATTAAGTCCTCGCTTCAAGATTTTCTCTACCCTTTCTACTATTAGCTGTTTGGCAGTCTGGTCATAGAGTTGATGTCATTTCTGAAGATCTGAAGCAATACTTGAAAAATAGGATCTTCACCTAGTTACTTTCTTTATCCCTGACTTCCCATGACCCCATATACTTCTATTTACCACAAAAGCATTTGTTATAACCATTCTAGAAGGGCCACCAAAAAAAAATGCTTACAAAGGAGCTCAAAGGTAAATTATAATGCTAAAATCCAATTATACTACAACCTATTTATGCCCTATGCACATTTAATTTTGCCCACTTATGCTTTTGCACTTCAGAGATTGTGTCTCTAGCCATATTTTTTCCTTACTGAAAATATTTTCTTTTTTTCAGTGCCTTGAGAAATAAAATGACCTAAGTACATTTCATTCTAAGTTTATTCATAATCTCAAATATAAATTACAAAAGGGGTATCATCTCTAGCTATTTGATCATTTATATGCCATAATTCATATCAACCCCTATATTCAGGTCCATATCATTTTAAGGCTTTGGAGAATCTTGATGTCTAAATCTAAGAATGAGTCATAAAACTGAGATGGTTTATAAGACTGTAAAAATTGAGGGGAGGAAAATAATAACCTTTGAAGTAAATGAAATTGATAATATATATATACATACATATATATATACATATATATATATGAGAACAAAACTGACGCCATATGCACAAAATGCATTTCAAAAAGTCTCATGTAAGTACAAAAAGGACAAGTGGTAATTTGATTAGAATTTGAAAACAAATTGGCTAAATATTGTAAGGTATGTATATATGGTAATAAGAACAGGGAAACGCAGGGGGAAGTTATGACTTACTTTAATTGAAAGTTAATGAAGAGTAGGATTAATTACAATCATTCAGATAGATTTTTGCAGGGGAATCAGATAATCCATATTTTTTCAGGTTCTTGGGGGAATATACTATTCAATAGAATTTGTAGTTCAAATGGATTTTTCAGAGGTTTTCCTAAAGACATCCTTATGGCAAAGGACAAATAAGATCTCGGATTCTATGCAACATCCCTCCTGGAGAAAATGATGGTTTTACACAAATTCTCTGAGAACAACTCTTTCTTTATCTAGATGTTTAGAGAAAATATTTCACAACAAAGTCATCTCTTAATAGGTAATCTGTGCATAAAGAGCCGCGAAACACTTAGAATACTCTATAAATGTGAATTTTTAATCTGGAAATGTTGTGCTCTGCTGTGGTTAAAGGGCCAACCTTGGATTTAGGAAGACCTAGGCTCAATTGAAAAGTCACTTAATCTCTCAGTGCCCTGGGCAACTCCCTAAGAAAAAAAGCTTCCAAATGACCCATCTCTTGTCTATCTGCATCAGTTAAAGTAGTTTCCACATGAGAAGTTCCGAATGCTGATAAAAATCATTTCTGAATCAAAACATAGCATTTCCTGAATATTGTTGCTATTACCACAAGATTCTGTATCTCCCTCACTTCCAATGAGATACTGATGTACACTGGATCTATGTGACATCAGCCCTTTTCACGTAAGCTTCAGGTCCCTCCCCCCCCCCCCATCATATCTTCTTCACAAGGTTGTCTATGTAAAGGGTTTTGCAAACTCTAAACTATATATATATATATATATATATATATATATATATATGTACACTATATGAAGATTGGACTGGCCTAGGTATAGCATAATGTAGATATATGTTCCACCTCACTGAATACCAGAGGAATATTTTATGCAGGTGAATGAATTCAGACTCTTTGGTAGAAACACTACATGTTTATATAAAAGTTTACAAAGATTTTCACATATACTATCTTAATAGAACCTTACATTCACTTTGTGATAAGAGGCTATTATTCAATCATTTTCAGTCATATCTGACTCTTTATTACCCCTTTTGGGGGTTTTCTTGGCAAAGATATTGGAATGATTTGTCATTTCCTTCTCCATCTCATTTTACAGATGAGGAAACTGAGGCAAACAGGATAAAGTGACTTGCCCAGGGTCACACAAGCCAATGTCTGAGGCCAGATTTGAAATTAGGAAGAGGAGTCTTCTTAACTGAGTCATTTAGCTAGGCTGTGATAGAGATAGAGTAGGTATTATTACTCACACATTTTTCAGATGACACCAAAAAATTAAATGAATTGCTCAATAATCATGTAGCAAGGATTTTGAATAAATGGAATCAGAATCTAGATTTCTTGACCTTAAACCCAGTGCTCTTTCCACTTTAATGCATAGCCCCCCCCCCCCATATAAATGCTACTTCAAATTAACTTTGGTCAATTGTTATGGAAAACATGTCAATTCAGAAAGAACCATTTCCGGAACCTTCAAATTCAATAATTTTTCCCTCAGCCTTCTATAATATAAGCCAGACTCTATTTTTGTTCTCTTTATGTTATGTTGATGCTATCTACTGGGGGAAGGGGGAAGAGAGAAAGAAACAAAGAGACAGGGTAAGAGGAGGGAGGCAGGGGAAGAGAGGGAGGGAGAGAGAGAGAGAAGAGATTCATTAATGATACACTTTTTTTTTCAAAGCTATATTGACATACTTAATGATTCTAAGGACAAACTAGTAAACAGGCATTCTGAATGAGTGCCAGCTTCCTCTTCTTTATGTGATTATATCCTTGTTCTTTCTCCCTCTGGTACACATTCTTACATGAGGCCTTTGCATCACTGCTGTCAGAATTTTTTTTCACCTCATTTTGTTTATTTTTCTAATCTATCATTTCTCCTTCCCCCCTCAAATTACCTAAATATTTTATTCTGAGCTTAATAAATCAACAAACACAAATAGCCCAATATGCAAACAAGAATGAAACAAGGATTATGTATGAAACCATGAACCTGTGTTCTAGATACCTTGTTTCTAAAATGTAAATATTAAATTTAGCAAAGTAGTAAAAAATAGTTACCTTGTCCCTTCTGAGCCTAGACATTTTTAATGTATTTTGATGCTTTTTTTCTTTTTTGTTTTCTCATATATTCCTGTAATCATTTCTAAATAATTTTTCCATTCAGTTTTCTTTTCCATCAATATTCATGCTGCTAACTTGTTTCTTGAACAATCTTACAACAAAATTCATATAATCTAGTACAGTCACAATATATGTGTATTATTTTGGTTATTTTTATTGTATGGTAGGACAAATGTTATTCTTTCACCATCAATGTGAGTTATTTTTATTGGAGAAGAGCAGGGATTGAGCTGATTCTAACTGTTATTATCCTTTTCCACCCCTTTCTCCTTTTCTCCCCAACCCTTTCTGTTACCCACCACTCTATCTTCTCTTTCCTAAGTGAGACAGCTGTAAAGGATTATGGAGTCATTGTGGCAGGCATTCTAGATTCAGTTGGCTGTCTGTGTTTTTAATATCAGTATTAGCACCAAAATTCAACATCTATGATTATGGTGAGGTGCTTTTATTTATTTTTTAAAACGAGCCATCTAACAAATATTTGGTGGGATTTTAACAAAGCCTCTCATCAAAAGTTGCAGCTGCTACAGCTGATCCTCTTTCCCACAGTTCCTCCTAAGATCATTCACTTGTCTTACTATTCCTTCTTGGTAAAACATGGCCATGGTTAGATCTCTATTGGTTTGACCACTTACATAAATTATGTAAGCTCAGGCAATTCACTTAGCTTTCTACTGTTTCTGTTTCTCACCTATCAAAGAAGAGCAAGGTGATATCCATGGCCCCCTTTTGCTTTAAATGCCTAGGCATCTTCCAGGTGACCACTGGCCACATGAAACTTTCTAATACAGTGGCCATATGACAATGAGCATCACAGTTCCAGGCTGAGTTATGATTGATTCAATTCCTGCCCCTGGGTCTCTCAAACATATGGTCCTCCAGATTTGGAATGCAATCCCTCTCCTCACCTCCATCTCACAGAACCCTTGACTTCCTTCTAAGGATATTTCAGGTGCCACTCCTGTCAAGGGGATTTTCCTGATTCCTCACCTCCCCACCCCCCCTCCAACAAATGATTAGCACTCTCCTGCTCTTGGAATTGCTTTGAGTTGCTTTACATATTTTGGATTTATTTAATTTTCTTTCCTGTTATTTCTACCAGATATAAGTTACTTGAGGTCAAGAAATAGTTTATTTTTACCTTATATATCTTGTGCTTTCCCTGACAAATAAATCTTCATTATGGTGAATTTAATTGAATAACTCATGTCTCATATACAGACTAGAGCTAGGGATAGACTTTGGACCTGTGAGGTCCAATCTGGGAATAGGGAATACCCAGATGATGAAATGTCCTTCACCAATATAAATTAGCACTTACCTATTGACTATTATAATTGTCTGTTTGGTTTCCCCGATTCAAGTGTCTCCCCATTACAGTTTAGTAGACAAGTAGATCTTCCCTGTCACACTCTACCCTCCAAATCAATCAATTCTAGTGCCTTCCTATCACCTCTAGGATCAAAGACCTCCATGACCTGGCCCTTCCTATCTTCTCAAACTTCTTATACTTTACAACTTCTCCTTCTCATTTCTCACACCTGGGTCTTCACACAAACTCTCCCTTAGGTCTGATGTTTTCTTCCTCCTACCTCTCTACCTTTTGGAATCCCTACTTTGCTTTTTAGATCCTCCTCCTCCTCCTCTAGATGTTAATATTTCTCTCAAAATTATTAGACATTTTTTCTTTAGAACATTTTAATTCATCAATAATACTGAACCATTTTTAATGATTTCTATGCACTGACAAAGAAAATTGTGATTTAAGTAACTTCACCAAGCCAAAAAGAAAGATCAAACTTAAGCTCAGAGTATATGCATAGTATAATGTAATATGGCATCAGACATTTCCAAGATTCAATTAAATTCAATAATCATTTATCAAGTGCTTATTTGATTAAAAAAAAGTATTTATCATTTACTCTTCTCCCTTCCCCATGATCTATGATCCAGTGACACTGGCTTCCTGGCTATTCTTCCTATGTCAATCCATCTCTTGACTCCATGCATGTTCATTGCCCCCACCCACCCCATTCCTGGAATTCTCTCCTTTCTCCCTCATCTTTCCTTTGTGACTACCTTTTAATTCAAGCTAAAATCTCACTGGCTACAAAAAGTCCTTCCTGATCCCCCTTATTGCTGGTATTTCTCTATTGAGATTATCCAAATTATCCCATATATGTCTTATTTGAATATTGTTGTTTTCATGTTATTCTCCTCTAAAGCAGGGGTCCCCCAACTTTTTACACAGGGGGCCAGTTCACTGTCCCTCAGACCATTGGAGGGCCGGACTATTAAAAAAAAAAAACTATGAACAAATCTGTATAGTGCCATCTGGGATAGCAGGGGCTGCAGCGCTGACTGTGATGCGTCTGTCACACCTTGCACAGGCCCATCGCTGCCACCACTATACCAGGCAGCAGTATACACAGTGCAGAATCCCCTCCCCCAGATCACCACTCACCATGCTGATGTCTTCCAATGTGCAGCCACATAATCCTTTGCATGGCACCTCGTTCTCATTCAGTTACTCTCAGAACAAGGCACCACACAAAGGATTATGTCACCGGAAGTAGTACTGTACATGAAGGATGCCACAGGTTGCAGAGCCACCACACACAGTGCTCCTCTCACTGACCACCAATGAAAGAGGTTCCCCTTCTGGAAGTGCGGTGGGGGCTGGATAAATGGCCTCAGGGGGCCACATGTGGCCCACAGGCCGTAGTTTGGGGACCGCTGATCTAAAGGGAGGGACTGACTCTTTGGTGGGGGTGGGAGGGTATCTTATTTAGCATAGTGCCTGGCACAAAGAAGGGCCATAATAAATGCTTATTAAAGGGGGTAAAGTCAAGAGAATGGCTTAGTAGCAGTGAAAGCTGAAATTGTTCCAAGAACAAATACGCATAAACTAAATATCATATAAAAGCACTATACTAGCATTTTTGCCCCACAACTAAAATGACCACCTAGATGCGTATCCAAAAATGTAAAAATGCTTCTTCTCCTGTTAGTTGCATGGCCAACAGTACCAAAGCAGTAACATGTCTGTCTATAGAATGTAAACTCTTTTTGATATAAGATAATTTAGGAGAAAGAAAAGGGGGGGGGGAGGGAAGCACTGATATAGCACTATGCATTTTTTAAAGCAATATAATCTCATTTGAGTCTTGCAAAAAAACCTTGAAAAAGGGGTAATATTATCCTCATTTTACTGATGAGGAAACTAAGTCAAACAGAATGTAAGTAAATTGATGGAGGTGTGCTGCTAGGCTAGATTTGAACTTAGGTTTTCCTGACTCGGAACCTAGCACTCTATCCACTGTGCCAATACCTCCCTCTATATTTTGGGGAAAAACAGTCCTCCTAAAATGCATAACAAAGTCTGAGTGTACTTAAAATTTCAAAATGACAAGACATCATAATTTCTCAGAAATAAGATGAAATTGAAATGGGCATCAAAGGCATGTCTTTTTTTTTTTTGGAAACTTTTCTTTTCCTATGATAAAAAAAATCAAGACAAGTATTTTTATTATTAACTTTTTGCACCTGCTGTAGATTCTCTCTTACTTCAACCATTACTTTTAAATATTTACTTGGCTTCTGTGTAACTCAAAGGAATACTTAGAATAACTGTATTATTTGATAATCTGTTGGATCAGAAGTTGTAACATATCAAAATTTGTATTTGGGGGATAGCTTTAGATAAGGCAAGGAGACAAATTAAATCTGTCATATCTACTCTACTGATAAAGAGGTTGCAGAGGTAAGAACTGGAAAAATATCTTTATTTGCTGCTGGTCAACATGCCCATTTAAGTAAATATTACAGATTGAGGGGAACGATTTAGAAATGAAGTAAGAATAAAGATCTCAAAAATATTTCAAAAGGCTAGAACAATAGGTCAAATCTAATAAAGGACAATTAATAAAGAAAAATTTAAATTCACATATTTAAGTTCATAAAATTAGCAGCATAAGTGAGGTTAAACAGTAGATCATGCTAGAAAGATTTTTTTACTGTCAACAAAATAATTAAATGTTGTGGCAGCATCCAAACTGACTTATGATATTTAAAACTAATTAAATTACAGTACTATTATCACTTATTTTTCAAACCATATTTGAACTAATGTTTGGTTCTATGAATCATATTTTAGAATGGAAATTGATTAAATAGCACAATTAGATGGGAGATAGTGTTCCAAAGTTGATAGAAAGACTGCCATGAACTCAGTAAAATCTAATTTAAAATTCAACCCTTTGATGTATCCTAATTGTGTCCAAAACAGAACTCTATATCTTTGTTCTAAAGTCATTTGTGCTCTTCCAGTTTTGGAAGGAACATCTATTCTCCCAGTTATGAGATTTACAACTTGGGTGTCATTCTTGATTCCTCACCCTCACTCACTTTGATATCTAATCATTTGCCAGATCTTTCCATTTTTCTCTTTACTTCCTATTCTACTTACTCTCCACTCATGCAGGCACCACTTTAGTTGAAGCCTTTCTTTTCTCTCTTCTATACTATTTTGAAAAACTGATAGTCTCACCAAGTTTCACTCATGCCTCTGAACTTTCTCCACCAGGCCCCTTCATGAGTACCACTCCTCTTCCAATTTTTCAGCTTCATTTTATATGCTGACTTGCCACATTAAAATGTATACTTCTCAAGGGCAGCTAGGTGAACTCTTTGAGGGTACAACCATTCTGGTTTTTTTTCCCCTTCCTTTATATCCTCAGGGCTTAGCACAATGTCTGGCACATAGTAAGTCCTTAAAATGTGATTTTTGACTCACTGGCTGACTTAAGGATTCCTTAGATGTTACATATTGCAGCCTGATCACAACCATCATGGACCTCTCCATTGGCCCCTGAGCAATGCTCATTTGTAATATTTCAGAGAATGTGTTCCATGATGCACAGCTACACAAACACCGGGAAGAATATTAGTATTGCAAAGACAGGGCCTTTGTTTCAAGGTGAAGTAAGGGGTCATTAAATGAGCTTTGCAATTTCCCCACAGCTATCCAGTCTATTCTCTCCTCCTCTTTCATTCTGAAACCAACTCATTATTCATTGGCAGTGACTGTCTAAGATATTTATATTGATGGATGAGCTCTATAGGTTGTCCATCTAACTGCATGTCATAATCTGGATAACGGGCATTTTTCATCTGCTTAGTTTTTCCTATATGAATGGGTAGGACAAACTCTTTTAAATGGTTATAAAGCTTGTTCAGGAGGTTCTGGAATATTCTAAGGCTTGACAAAATCAGCACAATGTAATCTGAAAACAACTGCATCCTAAGACCCTATAAAAAATTCCTCTAGTATTTGAACTTTCGACTGATCAGCTTCTGTGAGAATTACAAGTGTCTTTGATGAGTGTGCATTACCCTATTTTGTGCCTTGCCAGAAATGAATGATCAGACAGTTGTCTAACAAGTGTATTTCTTTTATGTCTTTTAAAGATTCTTGAATTTTTTAAAATTATGTATACATAGGAAAGACCCTATTGGAAAGGAGTTTTTTTTTTTTGTGATAAGAATTTTAATGCAAACTTTATAATCTTAAAAAAGCTTAATAAAACTATATAGTTTGGATATTCCCAATTAAAGTCAATATTTCATTCTTACTAAAGTGAATAACACATTTCCTCTAAAGGAAAAAGAAAAGTATATCATATTAATATATTTCCTGTAGCACAAATGCATTTTTAGGAAAATTTCCTTTTTTAACATTGTTCTTTTGATTAAATTTATATACAACCATTTAAATAATTTTTTAAAAGTAGGCATATACAACAGTCAGCTATGTTATACTCTTGAATAATAAAGTGAGATTTCTCTTATTCAATGCCTTCTTTTTCAAACAGTCTCTACCAATATAATAAAAAAAGGTCTCTAACTTGTTCCCTTTTTATAGTAAGGCTGGATCTTCTTATCCATGCAAGTAAAATCCTGTTATATAAGTAACTTATCAATTATATTTTCACTGTAGTGAGAACTTGAGTAATAATCTACATATTTGTGGGAAATGTGAAACTTGAAACACATTAACTTAATTTATAAGAATTTTTAAATATATTTCTTCCCTTATTAAAGTTTCATTTCTGTTTGTTTTGCTTCTTCTTCAAGGGAAGTTGTATATAATGCAGTATTTGGACGGCATATATAGGCAGTGGTTTCACTTCCCAGTTCTGCTAACTGTTCCAGTGAAGAAACACAGGGATAATGATCATTTAACATATCTGGTCATTTACAAAACTTCTCCTGCAGACGTCGAGAATGCCTCACTGGTGTCAGAAACTTCAAGTCTTTAAATGAAGCACTATTTTCATCAAAATTCATCTTCTGTTTCACACTTGGCAAAGATGGAGTAGTTGACACATTATATTTAATGACATAAGACCCTCTGGTTTCCTTATCAGGAGTCTCTAAAACACTTGTTGAATCTTCTGCTTTATTCTCTTGCTCTCTTTCAAACATCTGTAGTTTTACATTCCTTGTTTTATGATCTTTATCTTTTGATTCTGAATTTTCCTCTGTTGATGTCCCATCTACATCAACTTTATCCTGATGTATAAGTTCATCACATATTTTTTTGGCCTCTTCATTAGCCGAACAAACCTCATCAACATTCTCCCCATCATTACCCTTCACTTGACTCTTCATTGTTAGGATATCTGCAAGTGCATGTTGCATTTCTTCCATAGGCTGAGCTCCAGCAAGAATGGCTTCTTCATATATTGCTATGATATTTTCAATAGGGCTTGTAATTGGTTCAAGGCATGCAAGGCATACCCAATACTTAATAAGTTTCTTGGCATCTGGAATTTTTACAATGAGCTCTTTTAGTGTTAAAAGTATTCTCCTCATGGACATCCCTTATTAATTAAGTTCAAATATTCAGAAAATATTTTGTTAAGTTTATCAGTGAATAATCTTTGTTCATCTTCTGCAATGGTAGTCCAGAAAGATTCAACTGGTTTTTCTTTTGGCAGTTCCATGTTGGGTGGAGCAAGTGGAACAGGCAGACCAGTTGTAGATGATCTTTTAATTACTCTTCTTTTATCATTTTGCCACTCAACCAGACAAGTTCTTTTCTCTTCTGCTGATTCTTTGGTTAAGGCAGTTCTTCTGTACTAATTGGCACTTTTATTAAAGTGTATCTTCTTTTATCACCAATTTTGGAATCCTTCCTGAATTTGGTACTGAAAGATGAAGCAGGTTCTACTTCAGAAATATGAGTAGTTGCTGCTCCAGAAGTCCTACATTTTGATTGTGCTTCATTTTCTTTTTTACCAGAATTCAGGTTTATCTTGACATTTGGTAGTACTGACTTTGGTAGAGGTACTATCTTTATTAAGCTCTCTTTGGATAGTAATATCAGCAGAGGTTCTAACAATGGCTTCTTTCTCCTTGTTTTGGATAAGTCAACTTGCTTTTTCCCAGAATGCTGAAAAGTTGTTTTGTTCTGGGAAGTAGCAGTACGATTGGATTTAGTGGAAACCCTAACATGTTATTTGACTAGCTTTCACAGGTAAGTTGGTGCTACTTACAGACTGAGGCCTTGTTTTAAGAACAGTAGTTGAAGTTTTCTTACTTGTCATAGAACTTTCATCTGTAACTATGGATGGCTTTCGAAATGAATTAACGTTAGATTGGACAACTCTACCACCATAAGAACCAAGGACTGGTTTCTTTAGCAAGGTAGTATCTTGCTTCAACTTCTCTGCAACGAGTTGTTTTTCCTTAGTATTTCTTTGAAGGTGAAAGGTTTGGCTAAGTGAGATATTGTGCATTTTAGGGCCATCTTCATTTGTTGGCACATGTATAATTTGATCACAGTTCTCCCAATAGCATGCATCAATATCTATGATTGAATTTGTCAATAAATTGGTAGATTTTAAAGGAACACCATTTCTTTCTACTGTTGGAATAATTTTTCTCCATATAGGCTAATTAGTATTTTCTTTATCATCCATTTTGGTGCTAGTAAGTTTCAGAGCTTTTGATACCTTCTGGATTGGGTCTCCAGATGTTTTTCTATTACAGTTACTATTGCTGGTTATCTGTTTTTCCTGTAGTTTTAAGCCAGAAATAGCTTTTCTCTTTTCAAGATATTTCTCAAGTTTTTGTCTTCTTTGTTCTTTGAACAGGGACTTGGACCTCTGACTGGAAGGCAGGTGCAGGGTGACGGTGCTCATGGCGAAAGCGGGGTGGTCTTGGGGGTGAGGGAGTTGGGTCTCCTCAGTAGCTAACACAGCGCCTCCTCAGCTCCCTCAAATGAGACAAGATGGGGTGACTAGTGGAAAGGAGTTTTTAAGTCAGGTTGTGTTTTTAATTTTTCTTCTACTGAATTTAAATGTTTTTATAGTAAAGAAGCAATAAACACAATTGGATTCTCTATTCCACACATCTTTTAGTCAGTTCTAAAGACATAGTCTTGAGTTCAGCCCCTATTAAGTCTTCCCATTTTAAAAGCACACCCATTGCCT
Source organism: Monodelphis domestica (assembly GCF_027887165.1). Classification (NCBI taxonomy): domain Eukaryota; kingdom Metazoa; phylum Chordata; class Mammalia; order Didelphimorphia; family Didelphidae; genus Monodelphis; species Monodelphis domestica. Next base: position 153,326,585 of record NC_077230.1, read on the forward strand.
CTTCTTTACCCTATAAGGTCATAGAGAACTAATTCAATTCCTCTTCTACTTAGCCTTTCAGATACTTGATGAAAACTATCATGTACCTTTGGAGTTTTCTCCATTTGACATACCTATAGTTCCTTCCATTATGATATAAAATCAATACCTTTCCCCACTTTGATTGTCCTTTTTTGGATATTATCCAGCTTATCAATTTTCTCTTTTGTAGTACCCAGAACTGAATATAGTAGCCTAGATGATGTCTGACAAGTCAGAATATATTGTAATCATCTGCTCTCCATTCTGGAAAGCTACACCCCTCTTAAAGCAACCGAGGATGGCATTAACTTTTTTGGTTGCCACATCATACAGTGGACTCATATTGAACTTGTAGTCTACTAAAACCCCTAGATCACTTTTTTAGCAGGTGCCATTTAAATGAACTTCTATTTGACTAGAAGTGGCATTAAAGAGCCCCAAGACAGGAAAAGCGGCTGAATCAGACCAATTGTAGATAAAGGAGATTCATGCTGGTTTTGACACAATTATGAGAAGGCTGGGACAGCAGTTCTATGAGTCTTAAAGAGAAGAAGATTAATTTTTATTAATATTTCAGATATCTACATGTTTTAAATATAATGCAGTTCTTCAAAAAGTTATTTGCTAACAATATAATGGTAGGATAAGAGTGGTCTAAATTATTGCACTAGAAAACAAAAGAGAAGAAATACACATTCCCTAATAGGTATAAGTAAATTTTCAGATGGGTGGGTCTATTATTAGGGAAAGGGAGAGAAGATAATAAAGAAATTTATATATCACCAACTATGTCCAGCACTGTTCTAAGCACTTTATACATATCTCAATTAATCCTCCCAATGACCTTGAAAGGTGGCACAGTAGATAGAGTGCCAGGGCCTGGAGTCAGGAAGATCTGAGTTTAAATCCAACCATAGATATTTACAAGCTGTGTGACTCTGTACAAGTCATTTAATCCTGTTTGCTTCAGTTTCCTTAGTTGTAAAATGAGCTGGAGAAAAAAATGGCAAACCATCTGAGTATCTTTGCCAAGAAAACCCCAAATTGGATAAAGAATAGTCAGATATAACTGAAACAAATGAACAACAACAAAGTCCTTAATGAAGACAGGAACATCCTCATTAATAGTAAACACCTTGCAAGGCATAGTGGCAGCACACACTTCTAATCCCTCCTACTGTGGAGGTTGAGTTTGTGGAGCTCTTGAGTTCCAGAGATCTTAGCTATACTAGGGCTATCAGCAGGTGTCAACATGGTAACCCTTTTGGGGGAGGAGTGGGGAAGGCAGCTGGTTTCCAAAGTAGGGGTGAACTTGCTCAGGTTTCAAATATAGAAGTCAAAGCTCCCAAATGGACCAGTAATAGAATCAATTCCTTGAGTGGTTAGTTAGATAGGGGGACCCAGTCTTAAAAAAAACAATAAACCAATAACAATATACCCAACTCTCTAAGGGAATGTTTCCATTTTAGGTAAATTCTCTCAAAAAATTTACAATTTTTTTTGGTGTAATTAGGGTGATGGTGAAGGAACTAATATAAATGTAGGCAAATGAATACAAAATATAAAAAAATCAGCACAACTAAGTTTCAGAGAGAAGAGAATGAAAAAAATGGAATAATCTAGAAAGTTGTCTTGGAGTAGGTGTCAAAAGAGTAAGATTTAAAGGAAGAGAAAGAATCCAAGAGGCAGAGAAAAAGAATCAAAACATTCCTGGAATGAGAGATAGCTTATGCATGTAGGATGTAGAAGGGAGATGGAATGTCTTGTACAGGGACTAGCAAGCAGAGTAGTTTGGCTGAGACATAGACTGTGTGAAAGAGAATTATGGGAAATCATTCTAAAAACATAGATGGGTTGCAGATTGCAAATGGTAAATACAGGAGTTTGCATTTTATCCTCCAGGTAATAGGGAGTTCATGAATCTTTTTGAACAGAGAAATTACTTGATCAGACTCATGCTTTGGGAATATCAATATGTTTTCTGTGTGGAGGATAGATTGATGAAAGGAAAGACTAGAAGCAAAGAGACTGAGTAGAAGGCTAAACTAAGAAGGCTTAACTAACTTGAAACAAGAAGTGATCAAATCCCAAACAAATATAGTATCTGCATTAGTAGAGAGTAGGAAAAAGATACAAAAGGTTTTGAGGAGATAATCCAGAAAAAAATCAATATGACATTGAATGGGAGTAGAAGTTGGAGAGGGAACAATGAGATCTAGGGTATTTTAATTTTGCCCTTCACTACTACAAATATAAATCAAATCCCTCTTTTGGATATGACCTGTATATATACCTTCCATCTTGGAATCAACACTGGGTATTGGTTCCAAGGCAGAAGAGTAGTAAGGACTAGGCAGCGGGGTTCAAGTGACATGCCCAGGATCACACAACTGGGAAGTGTCTGAGGCCATATTTGAACCTAGGACCACCCATCTCTGGACCTGGCTCTCAATCCACTGAGCTACCCAGCTGTCCCCCCCACCCCCATATTTTTTTAAGTGTCCCAACTTTTCTCTTTTTTTAAGGTTCATTATTTCTAGTTTAATCATTCTACAAATATTTGTCGAGAACTTACTATATTCCAGGTACTATGCTGGGTGCTGGGGATACAAAAATAAAGAGTAAAAAAAATCTCATTATTTTCAAGGAACTTATACTCTTTAATGAAGGAGACAAGGATATATAACTACTTATAGAATAAATATAAAAGAATAAAAATAAAGTAGTCAAATACAAAGTAGCTTGACAAGAGATAGATTTAAATGAAATAAAATTTATAATTTTGATTACATGAAATTAAAAAAGTTTTGCACAAACAAGAGCATTGCAGCAAAAATTAGAAAAAAGAAGACAATTGAGGGCAAATCTTTACAAGTTTTATGGTGGGCAGAACCAACATAATTAAAATGGCATTCATATATATAAACAACTATAAAAGATTAAAATAACCATATGTTAGACAAAGGTAAAATCCACTTATTTTAGAATAACAATTCACTATTTGGTTAAAAAAGACTGTTGGAAAACCTGGAAAGCAGTTTGGTAGTAATTAAGTATAGACTAGTGATGGCAAACCTTTTAGAGGCAGAGTTCCGGGCCACATCCCCACACCACTCTCCAGAACAAGTGATGTGTTCCCCCCCCCCCACCCCACAAGATACTCTGTACAGTGCCCTTCCCTCCCACCACACTCTGCATGTGCCCCATCCACCCTTACCCCACACAGGGGAGGGAGAAAGCCCTACCACTGGGCTGCTGGATGGAGTGGCAGGTGAAGTGAGGAATACTCTCAGATACTCTCCTCCATCTTTGCCACTTGTGAGCTGCTTGCTTTCCCCTCTACACTCCCATTGGACTGCTGGACACAGTGGAGAGTGATGTAAAAAAAATTTCATCAGGAGGGGAGGAGAGGGGAAGGGGAGAAGCTTAGCTTGAGCCCCTCTGCCTTTCTAGTAATGAACTGGAGATGAGGTGGGGAAGGAAGGTGCCTGAGTGCCCACAGAGAGCTCTCTGTGTGCCATCTTTGGCCCCTGTGCCATAGGCTAGCCATCACTAGTATAGACCAATATCTTACACCATTTACCAAGATAAAATCAAAATGAATGCATGATCTAGGTATAAATGTATACTATAAACAATTTAGAACAGGAAACATTACCAACCAAATTTATGAATAGAATAATTTATGAATAAGCAAGAGATAGAAAGCATTGAGAAAAAATGTAAAATGGATAATTTTGAACACATTAAATTGAAATTTTTTCTGTACAAATAACATGAAGGTAACCAAGATTAGAAGGAAAACAATTTGTTGGGAAATTTTTTATAGAAAGTTTCTTGATAGAGATCTATACATCTAACATGTATAGAGAACTTTGTCAAATATATAAGGATATGATCTATTTTCCAATTGATAAATATTCAAAAGATATGAACAAATGTTTTTTGGGTAAAGAAATCAAGGCTATATATAAATATATGAAAAAAGTTCTAAATAATTAATGATTAGAGAAATGCAAAGCAAAATGATTCTGAAATACCTCATGCCTCTCAGATTGGTTAAAATGATAACGCAGAATGACAAATGTTGGAGGGGATGTGAAAAAATAGGTATACTAATACATTATTTTGGAACTGTGAATTGATCCAAACATTTTCAAGAACAATCTTGAATTATAATCAAAGAATTATAAAACTGAGTGTATTTTAACCCAATAATAGCACTATAGCTTTAATTCCTAAAGTGAACAAGGAAAATGGAAAATAAACTATATGTTCTAAAATATTTATAGCAGCTCTTTTTATGGTGGCAAAGAACTGAAAACTGAGAGAGATGTTTATCAATTGGGGAATAGCTAAAAAAGTTGTGGTATATGATGGTAATGAAACAGTATTGTTCCAAAAGAGATGACAAAAAAGATGATCATAAAATACTTGGAAACACTTATATGAAGTAATGAAAAGTGAAGTGAGCAGAACCAGGAAAATGTTGTTATATATAGTAACAATAATGTATGATGATCAACTGTGAATGACTTAGCTATTATCAATAAGGTAAGGGTTCAGGACAACTCCAAGGCACTTGTGATGTAAAAGGATATCCACCACCATAAAAGAAACAGAGTCTGAATGCAGATTGAAACATACCATTCTTCTCTGTAGTTCCTATTTGAATTTTTCTCTAGTGTAAGCAAAGTGTGGGTCTTGTTTCACAATATAATGAACAGGGGAACATGTATTATATGATAACATTATAATCTATATCATATTACTTGACTTCTTAGCTAGAGGAAATGGATGGGAAAGATGAAAAGAATTTTTTTTTACTTTTAATTTTAAAAAAAAGAAAGAAAGAGAATGTTCCTGATTAAAAACCATGAGTTGGCCCAGGGACATATATTTTCTAGTTTTCATGAAGCTATTCTTTTATCTCTGACATTAGAGGCTGAAGTTATACTGATAACCATTAAATATGCTTTAAAAACAAAAACAAAAATGTTAATGACTTCCAGGTGTGTCATAGTTGCTGCACAAATAATCAAATAAAAATGAACTGGGTGGAGCAACTATTTTTATTTCTATTTCTTTTTTTTAATTTTATAATATTTTATTTGATCATTTCCAAGCATTACTCATTAAAGACAAAGATCATTTTCTTTTCCTCCTCCACCACCCCCCATAGCCGACTCGTGATTCCACTGGGTATCACATGTGTTCTTGATTCAAACCCATTGCCATGTTGTTAATATTTGCATTAGACTGTTTGTTTAGAGTCTCTCCTCTGTCATGTCCCCTCAACTGCTGTAGTCAGGCAGTTGCTTTTTCTCAGTGTTTCCACTCCCACAGTTTATCCTTTGCTTACGAATAGTGTTTTTTCTCCTAGATCACTGCAGATTGTTCAGGGACATTACACCGCCACTAATGGAGAAGTCCATTACGTTCGATTATACCACAGTGTATCAGTCTCTGTGTACAATGTTCTCCTGGTTCTGCTCCTCTCGCTCTGCATCAATTCCTGGAGGTCGTTCCAGTCTCCATGGAATTCCTCCACTTTATTATTCCTTTGAGCACAATAGTATTCCATCACCAACATATAGCACAATTTGTTCAGCCATTCCCCAATTGATGGGCATCCCCTTGTTTTCCAATTTTTGGCCACCACAAAGAGTGCAGCTATGAATATTCTTGTACAAGTCTTTTTCTCCATTATCTCTTTGGGGTACAAACCCAGCAGTGCTATGGCTGGATCAAAGGGTAGACATTCTTTTGTCGCCCTTTGGGCATAGTTCCAAATTGCCCTCCAGAAAGGTTGGATCAGTTCACAACTCCACCAGCAATGAATTAATGTCCCTACTTTGCCACATCCCCTCCAGCATTCATTACTTTCCTTTGCTATCATGTTAGCCAATCTGCTAGGTGTGAGGTGATACCTCAGAGTTGTTTTGATTTGCATCTCTCTGATTATGAGATTTAGAACACTTCTTCATGTGCTTATTAATAGTTTTGATTTCTTTATCTGAGAACTGCCTCTTCATGTCCCTTGCCCATTTATCAATTGGAGAATGGCTTGATTTTTTGTACAATTGATTTAGCTCTTTATAAATTTGAGTAATTAAACCTTTGTCAGAGGTTTCTATGAAGATTTTTTCCTAATTTGTTGTTTCCCTTATGATTTTAGTTACATTGGTTTTGTTTGTACAAAAGCTTTTTAATTTGATGTAGTCAAAATTATTTATTTTACATTTTGTGATTCTTTCTATGTCTTGCTTGGTTTTAAAGTCTTTCCCCTCCCAAAGGTCTGACATGTATACTATTCTGTGTTTACCCAATTTACTTATGATTTCTTTCTTTATGTTTAAGTCATTCACCCATTTTGAATTTATCTTGGTATAGGGTGTGAGGTGTTGATCTATTCCTAATCTCTCCCACACTGTCTTCCAATTTTCCCAGCAGTTTTTATCAAACAGTGGATTTTTGTCCCAAAAGCTGGGATCTTTGGGTTTATCGTATACTGTCTTGCTGAGGTCGCTTTCCCCCAGTCTATTCCACTGATCTTCCTTTCTGTTTCTTAGCCAGTACCAAATTGTTTTGATGACTGCTGCTTTGTAATATAGTTTAAGGTCAGGGACTGCAAGGCCCCCTTCATATGTGGTTTTTTTTTCATTATTTCCCTGGATATCCTTGATCTTTTGTTGTTCCAAATGAATTTTGTTATGGTTTTTTTCTAAATCAATGAAGAAGTATTTTGTGAGTTCTATGGGTATGGCACTAAATAGATAAATAAGTTTGGGTAGGATGGTCATTTTTATTATATTGGCTCGTCCTATCCATGAGCAGTTAATGTTTTTCCAACTGCTCAAGTCTAGTTTTAGTTGTGTGGAGAGTGTTTTGTAGTTGTGTTCATATAGTTCCTGTGTTTGTCTCGGGAGGTAGATTCCTACGTATTTTATTTTGTCTAAGGTGATTTTGAATGGGATTTCTCTTTCTAGTTTTTGCTGCTGAGCTGTGTTGGAGATATATAGAAATGCTGATGACTTATGTGGGTTTATTTTGTATCCTGCAACTTTGCTAAAGTTGTTGATTATTTCAATTAGCTTTTTGGTTGAATCTCTAGGATTCTTATAGTAGACCATCATGTCATCTGCAAAGAGCGATAACTTGGTCTCCTCCTTGCCTATTTTGATGCCTTCAATTTCTTTTTCTTCTCTAATTGCTACTGCTAGTGTTTTTAGTACAATGTCAAATAATAGAGGTGATTTCTATTTCTTTTAAAAAAAAACCCTCAGCTTCTGTCTTAGAATCAATTTTAAGTATATATCCCAAGACAGAAGAGAGGTAAGGGCTAGGTAATTGAAGTTAAGTGGCTTGCCCACAGTCACACAATCAGGAGATGTCTGAGGTCAAATGTGAACCCAGGACCTCCCATCTCCAGGGTTAGCTCTCTATTCACTAAGTCACCTAGTTGCCCCAAGGGTAACTGTTTTTAGCAGACATTTTGAATAGCCATTCTCCCCATGCACCCAGGCTATCGAAAGGAGAGCAAACTTTGGTTTACAGAAGTTGGAAGTGGGATTGGGCTTCAGTATTTGTTTTTTGAGTAAATATTCATTTGCTTGATTTGGGAAAATAGAGGAAGTGTATGTAGAATAAGAAGAGAGCCTTGAACAGAATTCTAAAGAATAACAAATGTTAGGTGACCTCATATTGATGATGAACCAACAAAAGTGAAGATATGGTGCTCTCTTCAGCAGCACATATACAAAAAAAAAAGGGGGGGAGGATATGAATTCCTTCATATGATATCATGTAAAATATATTCATTCACATGACTGATGATCTGTAGTTTGTTCATTTTTCCCTTAAAATGTTATACAAAGATCAAAACACTACTTCAGATATGATCTGACTCCCTTAGAATACTATGGTACTATTGCTTCCATAGTCTATTTCCCTTAATGCATTCTATACTTCAGTTAAAGCAAAGATAGCAAAGACTTTTTTAAAGCAGATACAACACATTTTTGACTTGTACTGAGTTTGTAATAAACTAAAATTCATAACTATTTTTCATGTGAATTTTTATAATCTATCTTTTGTATCTTGTTCTTAGAGAGATGATTTTTTAAAAAATCAGATAAAGTTTTTATGTTTAGCCCCTTTTAACTTTACATGACAGTATATGGTCGTCTATTGTCCCAGCTTATTGAGTTCTATGAATCTAGTAACCCTATCCCAAACTAAAATGAATTTAGTCCCACAAGACTCATTTTTAGTGAATCCATGCTGACTCCTAGTGATCACCTTCCTCTTTCTAAATACCCAGAGAGCCCATCACTTTAATAACTGCTACCTAGACGTTGTAAAGAACTGATGCCAAAATTCAACATGTAGTTTCCAGAATCTATTGTTACTCTTAAAAAGTAAATCAGGATGACTTTTCCCCACTTGGTCCTTTCTTATTTTCTGTTCATCAGAGATTACTAATCTCATTTCAGGAAATATTTTCAAATTTGTTACTGTTGTTGTTCTCTAGTGCCCTTAGGTAAATTAAAACAATAAGAATTTTAGAAGTTACTCAAAATAATCATTCTTGTGAGTCTATTTGAATTCATTAAATCTTTAAGAAATATACCAGGAAGTTCTAGAGTATACAGTCTACAAAAGACATCTATGAAGTTATTTCTCCAGTGCCTTTCATCATGAAAGACCAAAAGTCTGTGAGGCCCATGGAGCACTATACTCTATGTTCATTTTGCTCTTATTTATTCATTACTGTTGTTCAAGAATGTGCTGGTAAATGTTTAACAAAATTTTGTCTCTGAACTTACATCTAGACAATCATCCAAACAATAATTGTTCCTCGATTTATAACATTTTCCTCATTTCTAAGCTGTAAATTCTCACACTGAAAATTTAACAACTGACTGTAAAAATGGAGATTTGAACTCAAGACTTCAATCCCCAGAAGTCCTTGGTAGTTCCCAGAATTCCCTATAATCTCACCTGAGTCCTCACCTGAGTGCAAGATCACAAATTATTATTTAAAGGGGCTCTCAGCCTACTTCGGAGCTCTTTTCTTCCACTTCTAAGCACATGTGTCTCTCTACCCGGCAGGCAAGATGTAGAGAATAAATTGTGAATGGGCTAATGTGCCCTGGGAACGTGCTTTCTTATTTTGTATTTCTTTATCCTTGATTTCTAATAATCTTTAATAAAGCTCTAAAAATATAATACTTTTAGTAGAGAAACTAATTTAACTGTTACATGACTCTTTCTAGCTGGTATGAGCTGGCTCCAGCATGTGGACCCAGATGAATCCACAGTAGGAAGCCTCTTATCTCAGTTTGAATATGACTCTGCTGAATATCTGGAAGTTGTTTGTTTAGAAATTTCTTTGCTGATATTGATATCACCATGCCTAAGGGTCCTTCTGCATAAAACATTAGTATATATGATATGTATAAATGGAGATTTTGAGCCTTTGGACTTCATCCCCCAGAAGTCCTTAGTATTTCCCAAAATTCCATTTTCCTGCATCCCCACATTTTGAATGATTTGTATTTAAGTGTCTGTAACTCCTCCCTTGTCCTCTTTTGAACCTGCGACCTGGCTGATGTCAGGCGGTTCTTTTGTTTTCGTTATTATTAATAATACTTTATAAAATACAATACTTATTGATTAAAATTTTTAAAACCCATAGTTTGACTTACCATGAAGGGATTATGAATTATCAAAAAAGATTTTTGAGCAGATAGCCTTACAGTAACGATAGTAAATTTGCCTGGTCACTGCCAACCACAAGGATCCGTGGTGGGGTGTGCCTGCACTCCAGCCCCACCCTGCTACCTGCGACTGCCTGCTGTTTCTCCTGTCCACCTGCTTGGCCAGCATTTCCTCCACACTCTCCACCCAGCTTCAAGTCTCCTCTTGCCCAGACCAGACCTGCCACAAGAGCCTGTCGATCCTAGCAATTTTTTTTTTCCCATGGAGGGTGATGTATAATAATCTTTCCACCCCAATGCCTTTCCACACTCCATGTGTGTGTTTCTAGTCTTCCATAGCCATTTTTCAGCATGGAAAAAAGAACCCTACTCCTTCTAATTTTCAAGAAGATTTTTTTAAAGCTGATCTTGGACTCCTAGTTTAGAATACTATTACTAAAAGTTTTTCACAGGGAGGACAGTTAATTCCAAATCAGTAGATTTAAAGTCAGTTTGGGACAATACAACTGATTTTTTTGCTTCTTTCTCTTGACCCAAAATACCAAGGAGAAATATTTTTTTCTCATATGCAAATATGCTATTGTTTTCCTCTTGAAATTTTTCTTCTTTATGTTTACTCTTTAAACAAACCCCATTCAGCATCTTTCAGGAAAAATGCTACTGCAAAGCATGCTTGAAACTCTGAAATGACAGTTTGAGTTAGTAGAGCTAAAAAGTGCAGTTTGGATCTGCTTAATTCTTTTCCTGGGACTTTTTATTTTCATTGGAGATTTCCCACTTATTTCCTTTTCCTCAAGAATATGCCACAAGCTAGGCTGCTTATGCTACAAACCAACCTGAAATATTTTGACAAAGTTCTAAAGGTCCTAACTGCTCTCAACATGCAGAGTAGAGATTCTGCCCTGTGCTTCTAGGAGGAAATTCAGAACCCTGACAAAAGAAATCTAAAAGGTTAATAAATATGGAGGGAGGGGAAGGAACTTTAAAAGAGATCTGAAAGTTTCTTGCTAAATATTTTGAGTTTTTTCTCCTCCTATAATAGTGAACAAGTCTACTGGGATTAGTGAAAAGGATTTTGACTGCACTGCCTGCCTGCTGCCTTTGTTTATATTATTGTATTTACTGATCGCGTTAAGGTTTAAATTTTTTTAAGTTTATCTATTTTAATTTAATCAATATCTTTCTGTTATACTCAATCATTTTAAGCTACTATGTTTTGCCTATATTGATCTTTACTTTGTGACTTTATCTTTGCTGAAGAACAAAATACCACTGTATAAGCCCATGAACATCTTGCCTAAAACCCTTGTCACTAGATCCATTGAATATCATGTGTTGCCCTTGTTAATTGTCACATAGATGATGATGGATGGATTTCAACAAAGCTGGTTAAAATTTATATACAACCTTTAAAGAATTTAATAAGCTAAGAATTTAATTGTAATTTTAAGGAGTCTTCAGAAATAATTTTAGTAACTAGTAGTTTCTGAATGGTGTATATATATATACATATATTATAAATAATGTTGTATTAAAGGAAGAGAAACAAAGAAATGTTCCTACCAAGGTGTTTCTATGAATCAGGAAGCCAGAAAAAAGCTCCTGCAAAACTCTTCATTTTAATTTACTTCCAGCAGAACAATCTAGATTTCTCGATGATGTTCTAAACCTAAATGAGTTTTACTTTGTTTAAAAATATGTTTACCAAGGTTGAAAGATTTGCTGCATCTGTAGAAATTGTGACAAATATTCATCATTTCACAGGATTTTTTATGTCATATAGAAAATTATGTGGCAATATGATAGTGGGTTTGTTTGCTGTTTTAATTAACTGGGCTATTGCGAATTTTGGGAACTTTGGTACTTCTTTGAATGTGCATTATCTACTGTGTTACTGTTTTATTCTGAAAATTATTTCTTACTTGCATATGGCTAACATAGTGTGTCACTGATTTTAAGCTATGTATTTTTGATTTTTAAAACTTTTAAAAAATAACCTTTGAATTTTTTATTGCAAGTGCAATATAGTATCTGAGTTTTACTTTTTTTCTCTCCTTTTTGTATTTGAAGCACATCACCAGTATTGAGACGATTTTTCTTTAATTTTTTTATTTTGCAGTAATATAAGTTTTAAATACATTTGTTCTAATATTAATGCATGCCCAAAAAGCTTTAGACTATAAAAATGATGCCCTTGATTATTTAAAAAATTTATGGGGCTTGGCTTAATGATTCTGTCTGATTCCAGGACAAGAGAATACAAAAAGAGCCATTGTAAAGAAGCACAAAGTTAAATTGCATAGTGCCTATCAAGCACAAGGTCAAAGAGACCAACCAATCCCAATGGGGTTGATGAAAATTTTGAGCCAAGAGAAGAGGAATTGAACTTGTTTGGGGTTCAAGGTTGCAGCTGTTTAACATGTGTTAAAGGCAGGTCTTTCTCTGAATCACATTCTATCAAGTATCTCAAATTTGGCTCCTACCTGGCTCCTATAATCTAGTCCCTTTTCTGTCTTTCATAGTGTGGCAAACTTTCTACAGGCCTGGCTACTGATTGGGTAAATGCATAATTGCTTCAATCATTTTAATTGGGCCCTGATATTTGTTTTTCCTTTACTTAGATTTTTTTTTTAGATATAAGACTTTTACATTTTGTATTTCATCCACAAGTTATTTTTCCTCTTTTATTTGTATTTTTTCATGTTTTTTATTTTCTTTGGCAAATTGATTCATATACCTCATAACTCAGCCATGCATCCCTGAGTGATCCCTGTGTTTGTTATTATTCACCTCAGAGGGGCCAGGTTATTGTTATGAACTTTTATTTAAATTTGAACAATTTTAGGATAAGAAACTTGCTACCTCCCAGAATCCAGAATGCGCCATAAAGATAGATGCCTGCAGAGACCACATGCTGCATCAGAAGATCCAAAGTCAACTTTGGGATGTGAATTAAACTATGGGGGGTTGAAATGCCTTTGTTTTGAATGTATACTCTGATGCCAAAGGGGACTGCCCCAAATTGGCTTTTTGTCAACCTAGTAATCATTGTTTTTTCTCTTTTCCTTTTATCCACAAATTATTGCAATTTTTAAGTTGATTATGTTTCCATGATCCTTTTGGGAAAACTGGTTCCCAATAGGATGGAGGGGGGTAGGGAATATGTATAAATGGAGATTTTGAGCCTTTGGACTTCATCCCCCAGAAGTCCTTAGTACTTCCAAAAATTCCATTTTCCTGCATCCCCATGTTTTGTGTGATTTGTATTTAAGTGGCTGTAACTCCTCCCTCATCCTCTTTTGAACCTTCACCAGGCTGAAGTCAGGCAGTTCTTTTGTTTTAGTTATTATTAATAATAATGTATAATATATGATAGTTATTTATTAATAATTTTAAAACCCACAAATAGGAAAAAGGAAAAAAAGCCTTCATTTCCACACACTGGAGTGTTCTCCAGCATAAGAAATAAGGGCTTACAAAGTCAGTGACCTTATTGTAAAAACAATAACAATGCTAATTCGTCCTGGTTGCTATCATGGTTTGGCATCTTCTTTTAGGAAGAAAAACTAACAAATTCCACATTTAAGAAGGCTAGGAGAAAAATCTCTTCTGTCTACACTAACATGTGTGGACAGCCCAGCTGATGACTGGTTACCGGCCCAGTGTGTTTTAGAAATGGGCATATTTCCTCAGAATCTTCTCTAACCATTCATTCCAATATAGCTGAAATAGCCCAGAGATTTATCCGGTAAAGAACGTTCCAATTTACAGATTTTGTTGGCTATATAAAATATAAATTTCTCACTCTGTGAGGAAAACAACAGAATGAGATGAAGCAGCTCAACAAGTAACAATGAATCATACTCAAATGCTTATCCTATGCTAATCTTGCTCTGTGTTGGGGGAAGTTTTGTTGGTCAGGGCCAAGCCTACCTAATTCGGAATAAAGTTGAGAGTTTGCCAATGTAACCAAAATGGACATCGTATGGAGTTCATCCTGGTTCCCCAGTACTGAATTAGGCTTGGCTGCCTAAAGAGACAAGAAGCTGGGCAATCTTGCATCACTTTGTATATATAGGATTTGGTCCTGGGCCATGGATTGAATAGGAGGAGATTGGGTGATCTAATTTGGGAAACTGTGCAGTGCTTTCAATGATCCTCAACTACTATCTTAAAACAAAACAAAATGAAGCACTTATCTTTTCCTAGTAATGCCATATGTCTACGAGTCCTGGAACACTAGGATCTCAAACCCAAGGGCAGTCAAAAGCAAATTGCAGCGTGTTACCAATTTTGGCTTGTTCTTAAGGATTAATATAAAGGACTAATTGACTTCTTTTTCATCTCTCTTGCCCCTTAACCCTGTTCTACCATCCCCCAATCCAGGCTTCCCATTGGGCTGTTTGGCTATTTATACTTCTTGGATGAGATGTGAATTATGAATCTACTTCCTTTTAATGAGATGAAGGACCACCCAGTCTTATCATTGGCACTGTCTTCACACCTAATGATCTCTGGGCCCTGCTATAGGTCATATTGCTGAAAGCTTATGATTTCTTGGTTTTTCCATATGCCCTGCTACTGATCTTTTTTAAAAAAATCCATTGTCTCCCTTAAATGGACATTTCAGTGGCACAGTGGACAGAACGCTGAACCTGGAGTCAGGAAGACTAATTTTCCTGAGCTCAAATCTGGCCTCAGTCACTTAATGGCTGTTTTACCCTAGTTAAGTCCCTTAATCCTATTTGCCTCAGTTTCCTCATCCATAAAATGAGCTGGAGAAGGAAATGGCAAACCACTCCAGTATATTTGCCAAGAAAACCCCAAATGGAGTCATGAAGAGCTGGACAGGACTGAACAACAAAAATAAAACCAAACTTCTTTAGTGGATTGAGAGCTCCTTGACAACAGGATCTCTCACTTTGGTTTTTTCTCCTTGTATCTCCAGCACTTAGCACTGTGCTTGACACATACTAAGTGTTTAATAAATGCTTTTTTCCATTAAATCATTCCTATAGGAACAACAGATAATCAGTTGGGATGATTATGTAGAGAGGAGGAAAACTAAAAGATATACAATTCAATTCAATCCAGCCCAACAAATATTCATTATGCACCTGCTTCCAGAAAGAAACTATACCAGATGGCAGTAATACAAAGACAAAACAAAAACAGTCCTCATTCTCAAGGAACTTACATTCCACCAAAGCCAAAGTGCTGTCCTCAATATGTGAAAACAAGGAGAAAGCCAAGCAAAGGAGTAGATTCCTCATAGGAGATTTATGGGAGTATAAACACAGTATTGCACAGGATAGGAAGCCTTGGAGGGGATGCTATCTACATCAGTGGAGAGACTATCCTTTTAAATATAATGTACAATTCTGTTTAACTCTCTAAGGAAGAGAAAATGTCTCAAATGGTTGGGAGGAGAAGATGTGTTCTAAATGTCTTCTTTGAGTATATTCTTATAAGCAAAGAACTCAGCTTTTACTAAACTCTGACATAAGGACAGAGACCATGTTTTACTTAAAAGCTACATATTCCCCACTGCCTACCATAGTGTTCTCCAAAGATTAAAAATTTAATAAATGTTGAAAAAGTTTGAATCAAAAAAGTTGAAAAAGTTTCATTTACATTATAAACTTCATTAACTGATACTAACTGAAGACAACCTGAAAGAATGAATTTGAATTATAGAGTCCTTTTTATGAAATGTAATTCTATTCTTTCCCATACCTTTAGTAATTTGAATTGGGCATAGTGTTTCTAGGTAGAAATCTTTAGGAAGTGTTTTTTAATGTACTGATAGAAAGGATTTGTGATTCACACTTTTATTGTTTGTCATTATATATGTGTGTGTCTATCTGCTGTTTATATATAAAGTTCTTTTGTTTTCTTAGCATAATACACATTTCCTTAGAGAAGACAAGTCTATGACCCTCAGGCTCAAGGAAGTCTCATCTGTAGTCTGGACCTATTGGGACTGATTTCTTCACTTACACTTTCACTATATACAACAAACTAAAAGTTAAGATTTTGTTGAAGGTCATCTTATTGTTAAAATGGAATTTTGTTTATACCTTTTCAAAAGAAAGGTTGTTATGGAAAGATAAACTCTAGACAGTCTCCATTTAAGCGATCAAAAATTTAATTATAAAAGGATGGTGATATAGTAAAGTTAATACTAAGAATATTAAAGTCTATTTACATATCTCACTTTTCAATTTACGAAATGATTTCAAAATCATGACTGCAGTTAATGAAGTTTTCTTCTCTCTCATATATATATATACACATATGTAAAGAACACATATAAACAAATCTCTTATATGATTCATTTTATATTCCTAAAATAATTCTAATTCAGCCATATTTTCC